>NW_027532820.1:2522483-2627225 GCF_008692635.1 Crocuta crocuta | reverse complement strand
AGACTCTCCTCCCTAAAACAAAACAAAACGAAAAACAAACTGAAGGCAACCTGGCTATACGTGTACGTGACAACATCCCTCACAACCTTATAACACGAGACCACTTAATCAGACTACATGTTTGTGTGTTACCATATATGAGACACAGAAAAGCAAAAAATATATAAAAAACTATGCCACATGGCATTCGGGGCTCAGTTCTTCGAGTATGAACCCAACTGAGTGGTGTTGGCAGGAATAAAGTTGCTTCCTGGAAAGAAAAGCCTCGGTGGCACGGCTCTCTGTGCGAGAATCCTGCTACAAGACAATGACAGAAGCATGCAGACTTCTGTAAAGAAGAGCTGAAAACAAATGTGTTTTAAATTCAACCAAAAGTAGAGATATTTCTAATATCTGGAACCAAAAGAATTACAAGTATGGTGGTGGTGAGTTCGCACATTCCTTAAGTCTATGTTCCTGTGTCTGAATATAAGAACATTTGAGGGTATATAAAAGTGTACGTACCGGTGAATTAAGGTATGTGGTCATTTACTTATTCTCCAAGTGAGGTGATGGGAGGCAGGGCCTGGAGTATAAGGCGGATGCATCAGAATCTAGGAAACCATACGTCCTCTATGAGCTTATGGTTACATGAGTTTCTATAGGGCTAGTTATCTAGAGTAGTATGTAACGTAATTCAACTATGCTGCGACTACCTACACACTTGGGAGATCACTCCAGATGTTAGGTCCTTAGCCCGCTAATTCTGAGTGAAACTGGGGGTGCAAGCCCTGTCTCACAGACCCCACAATTTAGACACACTGCTCCCAGCGGCCTCTGCCAAGAGTCACGTAGTCCTTAGTTACTGTGAAATAAACCTGTAAAAATGCCTTAGGAAATAATGGAAAGTTGCCTCCCAAAAAGTCTGTGGGATGCTGTTCTGCCTGAGATAACAGTGGGTCATGTTCCCAAGGGGAAAAAAAAAATAATTTGCAGCTTAGCGATAGTTACAAGATGTAGAACTTTTGCCTTTGTACTCTAGAGATGACATCACCAATGCAATCTGCCCGGAGCGTTTTGCAGTTCCAGGCCCTAAAAGCAGACCGACCACCCCCTTACCAGCGTAGCGAAACCAAAGAGGGAGACGCCAGAGGGGATACGATGATCAAGAAAGGAAATATTATAGCTGACCTAATCCCTAATCAATCAGCATGATCCAAGGCCCTGGGACCCTTGCCCTGATTTTTCACCCTTTTAAAACCCTGCTTGTAAACCACGGTGCTGTTTGGGACTTTTGAGCGTTCGCTCCTGCTGCTTCTTCTGGGTGGCGCCACAGCAATAAATAGCCTTTCTTCAAATGCGAAAGCTCCGTGTCAGTTGTTATTGGCTTGCTGTCCACAGAGTGGACGAACTCTCACCTGGTTTGGTTACAAACGTTGGACTGGATGTCCTTTAAGATTGCTTCCAGCTCTAACAATCCACAACGCGGTGATTTCATCCTACGCCTGCAACCGGATTAACTCGGGTCAGGAGTAAAGCAGATAAATTAAGTCGTCCAACCAACATATATTTATTACAGTTCCGTATCAGGTTTACTATGTAAATAAGAAACCGTATTTTGGTGAACGCCCGCCGGTAAACGAAAGTTCGCTGGGCTCAGCGATTTTTTTCGAAGCTTCCCTGAAACCGGAGGCCGCAGATCACGTGCCAGTCAGCGCCGGGCGTTGCTATGGAACCCAACACGGTCCAAATCGGAAGTGGTCCTTGAAAAAGACTTTCCCAGGAAACTTGCATTGGAAAAAGAATACCATTCTAATTCGCCTTTTCTTAAAGTCAAGTTCAAAACAGAGATACAGACTTTCACTCCCAGCACACAAAACCCTGCCGCTCCGCCTGAGAGGAGAACTTCTCCTCCCGCACCGGCCGAAGGGGGCGGAACCAAAAGGTGCAGGGAGCCGGTTCCCGTGAGAGCGCTTCTCCGCGGCGAACCAGGCCCCACCCCCGCGGGGTTGCCGTGGAGACGGAGCGTGCGGTGTGGATGCCGAGACGCGCTAACGCTGGGCCTTTTCTGTCCGTCTGGGGAAGAGGCTCACCGAACCAACTCCCAAGATGGTTAGTGGCTGTGAAGAGTGAGGGAGGAGAACTTTGAGTGGATCCTAGGACCGGAGATCGGAGGTTCCCAGCACACTTCTGGGTTCAGGCCAGGCTTGTCGGCGGAGGGTGATCTCCCTACCCTACCCGCGTTCTCAGGGGAGACAGGGATGCGACTGTAAACACCTCGATGCTTTCTTCCCTCCAGCTTCTCCATTTCCCCACATCTAGGCTGCACGAGGGATGGAAAGCAGACCAAGGGAGGGCTGAGATCACAAGCTGCGCCAAAGCATCTCCTGCCCCACTCTAATGAGTTGATAAAGAAGATAACGTGTAGTGGCTGTTGAGTTCAGCCCAAGTATAGGGTGATGGCCCTTTTAGTAAAATATTTGTTACAAAGAGTTTGAATGCGCTTCCCTGGGGTTCGTTGTTAAGGATTTGATATGCACGTCCTGGAGCTGTCACTCTGAGTTTAAAACCGACCATGGGAATTGGATCATACCGCTGTCTTTCGTTGCTTCTTTCACAGATGCTCTCAAGGGCCAAGCCTGCTGTGGGCGGGGACCTACCTCACACTGACAAGAGAAAGAAGAAAGGTAGGAAGATTCCAAAACTAGAGGAGCTACTTTCACAAAGGGATTTCACTGGAGCTATTACCCTATTAGAGGTAATGTCCTAAGAAGCTTGCTTCGTAGGAGGTGAATACCAGAATATGGATGAATGCTTGGGGGGACGCTGGTTGCTATGCTGTTGGAACAGGTGGAATGTTTTTTGGGGGGGGCTTCCTAAACATCAGGTCAGGCACAGATTTCAGATTCCGTGTCAATGATACACCTGACTAAAGATGAACTAAGAAGATCGATTTGGGGCTCCTGAGTGGCTCAGTCGGTTAGGCATCCGACTTCAGCTCAGGTCATGATCCCATGATCTGTGGGTTCCAGCCCGGTGTCAGGCTCTGTGCTGACAGCTCAGAGCCTGGAGCCTCTTTCAGATTCTGTGTCTCCTTTTCTCTCTGACCCTCCCCTGCTCACGCTCTCTCTCTCTCTCTCTCTCAGAAATAAATAAAACATTAAAAAAAATTTTAAAAAAAGGAGATCGACTTACTTCTTGAGGGACACTTATGTCTAGTCCCACTGGTGGTGAATTCAGCTAAAAATATGGAGGGACATTTGATACAGCATCAGTTCACATATTGTTTATCCCAACCCCTGACCAATCTATGATTTAGTCCTATTATATGTTATAAGATTTGGATCATTTAAATAATACTACTGTGCTTCATGCTTATTGTCTAGAATACTATATCTTCAGAAAATACTTTAAATCTCTATGGCAGTAGTTTTCAACTTTTAGTATGCATTAGAATCACTTAGGGTACTTATTAAAATGTATATTCCTCAACTCCTGCCTTAGGGATTAGGATTCTTTTTTAAAAATATTTATTTATTTTTGACGGGGGCGGGGGGAGCAGAGAGAGACAGAGACAGAGAATCCCAAGCAGACTCTACACTCAGCACAGAGCCCATCATGAGCTACATCTTAGAAACCATGAGGTCATGACCCAAGCTGAATCAAGAGTCTGACGCTTAACCGACTACGCCACCCGGGTGCCCCAGGGATTTTGAGTCTTTACATATTACTCTATGGTGCTGTTCAGGAGCCTGCATTTTTGTCATAGAGCCCAAGTGCTTCTGATGTAGATTATCCAAGGACACTACACCTTGAGAAACTGCTTTGCAGGAATCACATGTTATAGGAGAATGAAGGAGCGCACAAAAGAATGAAGAGTTGAAGAGTTTTGACAGCATAGTCCAGTTGTGTTGTGCCAATCATTTCTCCAAAGCACTACTCCAGCTATCTTACTTAGAATCTCTCAACAATGATTGTTTAGTTAGCTTTATGTATTTCTCAATATGTTTGACTTTTTTGGTGTCAGCTTTCTCATCTTTAAAATGGGGAAGTTGGGACACCTGAGTGGCTTAGTTGGGTAAGTGTCCGACTTTGTCTCAGGTCATGATCTCGCAGTTTGTGAGTTCGAGCCCCGCATCCGGCTCTGTGCTGACAGCTCAGGGCCTGGAGCCTGCTTCAGATTCCATGTCTCCCTCTCTCTCTGCCCCTCCCCTGCTCACACTCTGTCTTTCAAAAAATGAATAAATGTCAAAAAAAATTATTAAAATGGGGAAGTTGACTTGGAACGACCTTCTAGGTCTATAAGCAAATGGGCTAACTGGTAGGTATATGTCTAACTTTTGTCAGTTTCTATTTCTCTTCTCTCTTTTAAGACAACACCCACAGTTTCCTTACTGTGTAATCCTGCACTACTTTCAGGTTGTTACAGAGACCCTGCTCTATGCTTACATTCTTAGGTAGCCGTGATGTGTGGGAATGGGAACTGCCATGGTTTGGAGTGAGGAAGTCTCATGAACGTTCCTTTGGTTCCAGGTAATTCCTGGGGCAAATTCAGGAAGACTTCAAATGAGAATGTCTTCAGACTTAAGGCACTGTACTCAAATCCCCAGCATTTTGTGAAAGGAAGATTTCTATGCTATAGAGTTAACTACAGGAGTAAGTTCTTATCCTAGGCCAGAAAGTATCAATGGATGTCTTCATCTTGTAACAGTCAAGGTGCCCAATGTTCTATAGCAATGATCTAGAGATATGTGTTGGCTCCCTATTTAACTTTTTTATCCATGTTTTTGGTTTATAAGCTTGTGGAATGGAAAACTCTTACCTTACTATGGGAGATCAAACTCCTTCTTCAAAACCTCATTTGTTTCCTTCAAAACAGGACTTTTGTTGGCTGGGGAATTCACATATATTTTCTCACAATGGACAAAAATGAGGCTAGGCTTCTGAATATCCTTAATTCTCCAAGGTCGCGGTAAACCTGCTCAAGGGTTGCTGAATGAGTTAACGGTTTGTTCTCAGTGGAAGGTCATAACCTATGAAGAGATATATGTGTGCACTAATGGGATAGGTTTGAAGTGTGAGTTTGAATGCATAGAGCATGGAGGGTGAGAACACAGGTGATGGGGTCAGTGGGCTGTGGTGGCCCCCGCTACTACCTTCTCTTGCTCTGGTAGCCTTGAGTTCATTGCTTAATCTCTAACTTTCAGTTATTTGGCATTAGATACTTCACATAATTCTTGTGTTCCTTAATATGTCCCAGAATTGTTATGGGGATAACTCTTAAAAAAATTTCTGAGATAAAATGTCAGTAAATACAGAAAAAGCATCCAACCCTTGATTTCAGCTCAGGTCATGATCTCATGGTTTGTGAGCTTGAACCCCACCTTGGGGCTCTGTCTGTACAGAGCCTGTTTGGGATTCTCTGTCTCCCTTTCTCTCTGCCCTTCCCTTGTGCATGCTCTCTCTCTCCCAAAAATAAGTAAATAATTAAATAAACATTTACAAAAAAGAAAAACATGTGAAATATTTGAAATTAAGGATTTCTTTCAACTGGAAGTATTTTTTAAAATGTTTTCTTTATTTCTGAGAGAGAGAGATTGAGAGAGACAGCATGAGCAGGGGAGGGTCAGAGAGAGAGGGAGACACAGAATCCGAAGCAGGCTCCAGGCTCTGAGGTAGCTCTTAGCACAGAGCCCGATGCGGGGTTCGAACCCACAAACCGTGAGATCATGACCTGAGCTGAAGTTGGACGCCCAACCAACTGAGCCACCCAGGTGCCCCTTAACTGGAAATATTAAATGAACTAGAAATTTTCATCTTGTGAATATCTAAGAAATACTCTATCTGTGTTATAGTTTTCTTGGATAATATATAAGTCAAACATTAAAGTTCTTTTAATTCCTACATTGACTGGAATTGAGAAGATCACATGGTTATACACATTATTTCAGTATAGCTTGTTTCAGTTGCTATGTGGCAATGATTGTTCCAGCCTTTTGATGATGCTTCATTAAATAAATAATATTTAGATTCTGATAATTGCTGCATCATTTGAGAAATATACAGATACATTCTCTGTGGCAATTAGAAGGTAACTGTGCTGAGTTCCTTAGGTATAGGCTTAATTAAATGGTATGGTATTGGTTCTATTACTTCCAATTTCCTATTGTTCATCAGTAGCTTAACATAGCAGTTTTTTAAACAGAGGGTTAATTCAAAGTTTTTCACGTTTTTGTTTTTCTTTGTTCTGTTTTTCTGTTATTTTTTTAAATGAAATTTTAACCTGAAGTTCAAACGTCATGTTGGGGAACAAGAAGAAGACACTAACTTGTGGATTGGATACTGTGCTTTTCACCTGGGTGACTACAAGAGAGCTTTGGAGGTTAGTAAAAAAAATATATATATATATACGTATGTATATATATATGGGGCACCTGGGTGGCTGAGTCGATTGAGCACAGACTCCTGATTTCAGCTCAGGTCATGATCTCACAGTTGGTGATTTAAGCCCCCTATCAGGCTCTTCACTATCAGTGCAGATTCTTTCTCTCTCTTTCTCTCTTTGACCCTCCCCTGCTCATGCTCTCTCTCTCTCTCAAAATAAATAAAATAAAAGTTTAAAATTTTTAAAAATTATAACAGAAGGGTTTTGAAAAAGTTATTAAGCTCTGTATTATAATAATTCATGCTCTTCGAAAAATTCAAACAGTACAGAAGGGAACAAAACAAAAGAAAAAAGTCATCCTGTCTGCCTTTCCCAATCCTATTTCTTTGTTAACAGAGACAACCATTGGCTCTTATTTGATGTATTGCTTCATAAATCTTTTATGTNGGGGGCACGGACTCCTGATTTCAGCTCAGGTCATGATCTCACAGTTGGTGATTTAAGCCCCCTATCAGGCTCTTCACTATCAGTGCAGATTCTTTCTCTCTCTTTCTCTCTTTGACCCTCCCCTGCTCATGCTCTCTCTCTCTCTCAAAATAAATAAAATAAAAGTTTAAAATTTTTAAAAATTATAACAGAAGGGTTTTGAAAAAGTTATTAAGCTCTGTATTATAATAATTCATGCTCTTCGAAAAATTCAAACAGTACAGAAGGGAACAAAACAAAAGAAAAAAGTCATCCTGTCTGCCTTTCCCAATCCTATTTCTTTGTTAACAGAGACAACCATTGGCTCTTATTTGATGTATTGCTTCATAAATCTTTTATGTATGTTCAAGTGTAGACGTGTATATATATACACGTGTGTGTGTGTGTGTATATCTTGTTTACTCTGCTTTTGCATATATACTGGTGAGATTGTTCAAATTATTTATATTAGTGCTTTTGAAAATATGTTTTTAAATGTTTTTAAATTTTTTTTAAATGTTTTATTTATTTCTAGGAGAGAGAGAGAGACAGCGTGAACAGGGGAGGGTCAGAGAGAGAGGGAGTCACAGACTGAAACGGGCTCCAGGCTCTGAGCTGGCAGTCAGCACAGAGCCCAACGCGGGGCTCAAACCCATGAACCGCGAGATCATGACCTAAGCGAAAGTCGGACGCTTAACCGACTAAGCCACCCAGGCGCCCCATAAATGTTTTTAATGTTTATTTATTTTTGAGACAGAGACAGAGTGTAAGCAGGGAAGGGACAGACACAGAATCTGAAGCAGGCTCCAGGCTCTGAGCCGTCAGCACAGAACCTGACATGGGGCTCGAACTCCTGGACGGCAAGATCATGACCTGAGCCAAAGTCGGACACTTAACTGGCTGAGCCACGCAGGCGCCCCTTAATACTAGTATTTCTTAAGGAAAGGAAAATAAAACCCTTTTGATAAAATTTCCGTGATGCTTTTCTCAAAAGAAGCTCATTTTTATTTTGCTTGGTTAATTTTAGACATAGGAAAGATTATATTATCTTTATATTTCTGCAAGTACAGTTTTGAAAGTTGTTTTTCTTGGTCATTGTAAACAGTAACTATCTAATGAGCAATCTATAGGATTATGAATGTAGATAAGATTTTAGATGCCATTAGTCAGTTTTTAAATCATAAATTATATTGTTTAAATAATTACCACATATTCTTACCCCCAAAGTATAATCTAAGGATATTTATAGAACCTGCATAACCAGAACAAAAGTGTCCAAGGTCAGGTAATGAGGAGGTAAAATGACAAACAGAAACAACAGGGGTGCCTGGGTGGCTCATTCAGCTGAGCAGAGGACTCGATTTCAGCTCAGGTCATGATCTCATGGTTTGTGAGTTCAAGCCCTGCATCAGGCTCTGTGTTGACAGCATGGAGTCTGCTTGGTATTCATTCTGTCTCCCCCTCTCTCTGTCCCTCTCCTGCTTGCATACGCTGTCTCTCAAAATAAGTAAATATTTATTATAAATAAAGGGGTGCCTGGGTGGCTCAGTTGGTTGAGTCCGACTTCGGCTTAGGTTATGATCTCATAGTTCGTGAGCTCGAGCCTCGTGTTGGGCTCTGTGCTGACACAGCTCAGAACCTGGAGCCTGCTTTGGATTCTGTGTCTCCCTTTCTCTCTGCCCATCCTCCACTTGCACTCTGTCTTTCTCAAAAAACAAAACATTAAAAAACAACACAACAGTAACAACAACAAAATCAATTAGAACAAAGGGAAGATATGAAAAGGACAGAATAGAGGCTGGTGGTATCTGTGAAAGGTGTAGAGAAAAGAGAGTAGTCCATATGTAGTAAGAAAAAGACACAAAGACATCTGGTAAAGACTGGTANCATGTTGCTATACATAAGCATCCAACTCTTGATTTCAGCTCAGGTCATGATCTCAGGCTTGTGAGATCAGGCCCCACGTCAGGCTCTGCATTGAGCTGACAGCTCAGAGCCTGCTTCAGAGTCTTTCTCTCTGCCTCTCCCCTGTTCATGCTTGCATGCTTGCATGCTCTGTCTTTCTCAAAATCAATAAATAAATATTTTAAAACTATAAAATAAAATATAAAGCCAAATGGGAGCACCTGGCTAGCTCAGTCAGTAGAGCATAGGACTCTTGATCTCAGGGTTATGACTTTTAGTCCCATGTTAGGCATGGAGCCCTACTTAAAAAAATAATGATAAAATAAATAAAATGTAAAGCTAAATAAACTAACCCAGAAAACAATTAGAATGAAACAATATTTGTAGTATATTAAGGTCATCAGATATTAAGTTAACTGAACCTATACATTTCTTATAAGGTAGCTTTTTTTTTTTAAGTTTATTTGAGAGAGAGAGGGAGGGAGATTGGGAGAGGTGGAGAGAGAGTGAGAAACAGAATCCCAAGCAGGCTCTGCCCTGTCAGCAAAGAGCCCAACTCAGGGCTTGAACTCAGGAACCATGAGATCATGACCTGAGCCTGAGCTGAAATCAAGAGTTGGACACTCAACTGACTGAACCACCCAGGCACCATTGTGGGTTTTTTTTTTTTTTTTAGTTAGCAAAAATAAAATACTTTAGTTACTCTTAGAGCTTTTAGTTTTAGTTTTGCAGTTTGTTAGCTCACAGATCAATGTTGAAAGGGGAAGAAAACAAGTTTAACATTGTGTGGACAACAGCCCACATGGGTAGGATTGAGCAGTAGCTTCAGTCTGTTAACTTGCAGGTATAGACTGGTTGAGGAGCATATAGGATTCCCTACATGTGAAGTTGTCCCAATCTCAGGAAGAAATCCTATTCCATTAAAGAAGACTGGTTTATCCATTGCTTTACTGCTTAAATGAGACCCCTGCTTAATATATATTTCAGGAATATGAAAATGCAACAAAAGAGGAAAATTGTAATCCTGAAGTCTGGGTGAACCTAGCCTGTACCTACTTTTTTCTTGGCATGTATAAACAAGCTGAAGCAGCCGGATTTAAAGGTAAAATGCCCCCTCTTAATATCTAGTATTCATCTAGTATTTATTCACTAATGGTAAGTGTTATTTATGAGATTTTAAAACTGATTTAATTCCTTTTTCTTTTTTTAAAATTTATTGTTTTGAGAGAGAGAGCATGTGCTTGCAAGCAGGGGAGGGGTAGAGAGAGAGGGAAAGAGAGAATCCCCAGCAGACTCTGCACTATCAGCACAGAGGCAAACATGGGGCTTGAACTCATGAACAGTGAGACCACGACCTGAGTGGAAATCAAGATTCAGACGCTCAACAAATTGAGCCACCCAGGAGCCCCAGTTCATTTTTCTTTTTTTTTCTTTTTTTTTAATTTTTTTTTTTAATGTTTTATTTATTTCTAGGAGAGAGAGAGACAGTGTGAGCAGGGGAGGGTCAGAGAGAGAGGGAGTCACAGACTGAAACAGGCTCCAGGCTCTGAGCTGGCAGTCAGCACAGAGCCCGACGCGGGGCTCGAACCCACGAACCGCAAGATCATGACCCAAGCGAAAGTCGGACGCTTAACCGACTAAGCCACCCAGGCGCCCCTCATTTTTCTACTGAAGAGAAACCAAGTACCATGATAAAACTAAAAACTAACTAAAATTAAAAAATACATAATAATTAAAAAAAAGAAAACTAAAAAATAGCTTTAGTCTTCAAAGAACATTGAAACTTAACTTTATGTTTAACGAGAGAGTTAATCTCTGTGCTGCTTCCTCTCCCCCCACCTCCCCAGAAGCTGAAAGAAAAGGATGAGAGAAGCAAAAGGCAAATGAATCATCTTTCTTAAGCCCCATCATGGTAGGATGTTCGTGTTGTTGTAGCCATTGGGGGTAGTTGTTTAAGCCCTTATGGATGTGGATTTTATAACTGTTTTCCCTGTTTCTCAATTAGAAGCCAAGTAATTTCTGCTTAAAGAATCCAGACTTGTTTTTGTTTGCTTGACCTGTCCTGACAGCCGTCTAAGAAGAACTAGGCATCAATTTGCAAATAAGAATAGGGCAAAGAGAAACAGGGGTGGAAAGATGAGGAATACTGACAGTATGTATCAGATTCAGTGTTTTATTATTTTATGTTTGAGAGAGAGAGCATGAGCGGGGAAGGGAAAGAGAGAGAGAGATAGAGGATCTGAAACAGACTGCACTGATAGCAGTGAGCCTGATGTGGGGCTCGAACTCATGAACTGTGAGATAATATCCTGAGCAGAAGTCAGATGCTCAACTGATTGAGCCACCAGGTACCCCTGAATCAAATTAAATTCAAAGAAATGTAGGGACGCCTGGGTGGCTTAGTCGGTTAAGCGTCCGACTTTCGCTTAGGTCATGATCTCGCGGTTTGTGGGTTCGAGCCCTGCGTCGGGCTCTGTGCTGACTGCCAGCTCAGAGCCTGGAGCCTGTTTCAGTCTGTGACTCCCTCTCTCTCTGACCCTCCCCTGCTCACGCTGTCTCTCTCTCTCTCTCTCCTAGAAATAAATAAAACATTAAAAAAAAAATTCAAAGAAATGTAGAGAAAGTGGTCAAGGGAACGTTTGTTATGAAATTTGTTAGGGAAGAATATATTCCAGGGTAGAATTCTTAGAGAATTAACTGATAGATACATATTTAGGAAGAATTGCAGCTCAAGTTCATGGACAACGTGGAACTCGAAGCCTTTCTTGATTTGTACCCAAACTGAAATCCTACGCACTAATATAGTTTTTCTTAATGTTGTTATGAGGGCCTTTAAGTCACTTATTTTATCTTATGTTTTTAGATTTTATCTGTGAGAACAGTATTAGATACATAGAATGTGATCAAGGTAGTTATCCTTTCCATGTAAGATTTTTTTAATACACTGAAGTATCATTTTTATCTGTAAAGAAATACAGAGCTAGGTATCTAGAATTGGGAAAATTCTCCAGCAGTGCAAAGGGGATTTGGAACTCAAAATGTATTACCCTTTTCTCTTGGTTGGCTATTTCAGCATGGCAGATTATCATGCTAGATTTATGGAGTAGAGATCGGGCTAGTATTTAAGAAAACGTGGCTGTATAATTGTGGAAAAGGAGATTTCGGAAGGAATTGACAAAGAATACTAGGAAGAACAGCTGAATGAGAGTGAATTCCTAATGAAATGAGATGAACATAGCTGCTTATTTCCAGTGTTTGAACAGTGTGTGAACAGCACAGCAGTAGGCTCTCCCAGAATTGTGTGCGGCATGCTGTGCTGGGACACCATGATAGAATCCAGTAGAACCAGTGCTGAGGAAGACTAGAACCTCACAACGATTTTTTCCTGGCTCTTGATGCTGTTCCCACTACTATAAGTAGAGAACAGACTAAGATAATATATGTTACAGTAGAGACATATCATGAGCACATAGGTAAGGATTTGGGAAGTTTTAGCTTCGTCTCATGTTATTCTGCAGGGACTAAGTGCCATTGACAATGAATAAGTAGCTTGAACTCTTTTTTTCTAGCTCCAAAAAGCCGACTTCAAAATCGCCTCCTCTTCCACTTGGCTCATAAGGTATTTATGCTCTTATTTCACACTTGTTTTTTTGTTTTTTTTTAATTTCTAGGAGAGAGAGAGTCACAGACTGAAACAGGCTCCAAGCTCTGAGCTGGCTGTCAGCACAGAGCCCGATGCGGGGCTCGAACCCACGAACCGCGAGATCATGACCTAAGCAAAAGTCAGATGCTTAACCGACTAAGCCACCCAGGCGCCCCTCACACTTGTTTTTTTTAAAGTATTTTTTCTTCCCTCTTGTTAAAAACAGTGATGAAAGATAATTTAAATTTTTTTAAAGTTTTATTTATTTTGAGAGAGGGTGTGTAAGCATGTGGAAGTGGGAGAGTGGCAGAGAGAGAGAGAGGGAGAGAGGGAGAGAATCCCAAGCAGGCTCTGTGCTGTCAGTGCAGAGTCTGATACAGATCTGATACTCGAGATCATGACCTGAGCCAAAGTCCTTTGACTTTAACCAACTGAGCCACACAGGCACCCCTGGTGAAAAATAATTACCTAGAAGTGCTTGTTAATGATATTTGTAGAACAAATAGAATATAGGTATTAATTTTATAGGATTTTCTTCCCCTTAATGTTCTTTACCCTATTAATTTATTAAGAGATGTTAGAGTTCNCAAAAAAAAGAAAATTTGACCATACAGAAGAATTTGGGGATTTTCAAATAAATGTCTCCTTTAAAATTTAGATTATGGAAATTTTCTCTTTTTAAATTTTTATTTTTTAATGCATTGTTTATTTTTTAGTTTAAAGAGGGAGAGAGGGATAGAGTGTGAGCTAGGGAAACAGGCAGAGAGAGAGAGAGAGAGAGACTAAGCCACCCAGGCGCCCCAGAGTTCAGTTTTTCTTAAGTAGCAGTCATTTAAGATTAGTTTCTTTCTACTGCCCTATTGTCTCTTGGAAGCACACTCAAAGATACCTTGTATTCACTTCTAGAAATGCATATGCACTTTGCAAAATTGCCTTACAGCGAGAATTTTGGTCATCATCATGTTTTTCCAAATAATTTTCCATATTATAGAAGTTACACATTAATTCTATTAGACAAATGTAACTAAGCAAAAATTGAAAAAGGAAATAACTACCATGCTTAAAGGTAACAACATTTTAATCTTTTGGTATATCTTCTTTTAGGATAATTACTTTTTATATGCATATGTATATTTTTGTTCATTTGTTTTGCAAGAGTGAGACTCATGCTGAATATATATTTTTATATTCTGCTTTTTTTCCTACTTATCCTTATAATGAGCATATCCTTGAGTCACAAATAGTCTTTAAGACTGTAACTTTTTTGTGTGTGTGTGTGGTTTAATGTTTTTATTTACTTTTGAGAGAGAGCAGCATAGAGTAGAAGCAGGGAAGAGCAGAGAAAGAGGGAGACACAGAATCCGAAGCTGGTCCAGGATCTGAACTGTCAGCACAGAGCCCAATGTGGGGCTCAAACTCATGAACGGTGAGATCATGATGTGGACCACAGTCAGATACTTAACTGACTGAGCCACCCAGGCGCCCCAAGACTGTAACTTAAAAAAAAATTTTTTTTATAACATTTCATTGTGTTGGGGCGGCTGGATGGCTCAGTCAGTTGGGCTCCCGACTTTAGTTCAGGTCATGATCTCACAGCTTGTGGTTTTGAGCCCCTCATTGGACAGCGTGGAGCCTGCTTCAGATTCTGTATCTCCTTTCTCTCTGACCCTCCCCTCCTCATGCTGTCTCTCTCTGTCTCTCAGAAATAAGTAAAACATTAAAAAATTAAAAAAAAACCCATTTTATTATGCCATGTGTCATAATTTATTTAACAGTTCCTAGTTATTTGACTTTTAGATTATATTTATATATTTATTTATTTATTTTTACATTTTTAATACTTACATTCCATTCCCTGTGATCCTCACAAGTGAACTCCTTAATCCCCATCACCTATTTAACCCCCCATCCACCTCCCCTCTGGTAACCATCATTAAGAATCTGTTTCTTGGTTTGCCCCTCTCTCTCTTTTCTGTGCTTATTTGTTTTGTTTCTTAAATTCCACATATAAGTGAAATCATATGGTATTTTTCTTTCTTTGACTGACTTGTTTCTTTCTTTGACTGACTTGTTTTGCTTATTTGTTTTGTTCCTTAAATTCCACATATAAGTGAAATCATACGGTATTTTTCTTTCTTTGACTGGCTAGAGATAATACTCTCTAACTCCATCCCTATCATTGCAAATGGCAAGATTTCATATTTTTTATGGCTAAATAATATTCCATTGTAAATACATACCATATCTTCTTTATCCATTCATTAGTCAGTGGGCATTTGGATTCTTTCCATACTTTGGCCATTGTAGATAATACTGCTATAAACATCGAGGTGCGGATATCCCTTCGAATTAGTATTTTTGTATTCTTTGGGTAAATACCTGGTAGTGCAATTGCTGGATCGTAGGGTGGTTCTATTTTTAACTTTTTGGGAAACATCCATACTGTCTTCAGAGTGGCCACACCAGTTTGAATTCCCAGGAACAATGTAAAAGGACCTCCCTTTATCCATATCATTACCAACACCTGTTGTTTCTTGTCTTGTTAATTTTATTGTATGAGGCCAGCATTACCCTGATGCCAAAGCCAGATAAAGATTCCACTAAAAAGGAGAACCACAGGCCAATATCCCTGATGAACATGGATATAAAAATTCTTAATAAAATACTAGCAAACAGGGATGCCTGGGTTGTTCAGTCTGTTAAGCGTTCTACTTCGGCTCAGGTCATGATCTCATGGCTCATGAGTTT
The DNA here is from genome assembly GCF_008692635.1 of Crocuta crocuta. NCBI lineage: Eukaryota > Metazoa > Chordata > Mammalia > Carnivora > Hyaenidae > Crocuta > Crocuta crocuta. The sequence goes on along the minus strand of NW_027532820.1, from coordinate 2,612,100 downwards.
GAGCCCCACGTTGTTGGGCTCTGTGCTGATGACTCCGAGCCTGGAGCCTGCTTCAGATTCTGTGTTCTCTCTCTGCCCCTCCCTCATTCATTCTCTTTCTCTCTGTCTCTCAAAAATAAATAAACATTCAGAAAAAAAAAAAATACTAGCAAACCAAATCTAACAGTACACGTAAAGACTCATTCACCACAATCAAGTGGGATTTATTCCTGAGCTGCAGGGATGGTTTAGTAGTTGCAAATCACTCAATGTGATACACCACATTAATAAAACAGGATAGGAACAGATGACCATTTCAATAGGCGCAGTAAAAGCATTTGACAAAGTACATCATCCATTCATGATAAAAACCCTCAACAAAGTAGGGTTAGAGGGAACATATCTCAACATAATAAAAGCCACATGCAAAAAACCCACTAATATCAATCTCAATGGGGAAAAACAGAACTTTTCCTCTAAGGGCGGGAACAGGACAGAGATGTCCACTCTCACCACTGTTACTGAACATAGTACTGGAAGTTGTAGCCTCAGCAATTAGACCACAAAAAGAAATAAAAGGCATCCATATTGACAAAGAAGAAGTAAAACTTTTACTATTTGCAGATGACATGATACTTTATATAGAAAACTTGGTTAAAAAAAACACCCATTAAGACTCCACCAAAAAATTGCTAGAACTGATACATGAATTCAGTAAAGTCACAGGAAACAAAAATCAACCTATAGTAATCTGTTGCATTTCCATACACCAATAATGAAAGAGCACAAAGAGAAATCAAGGAATCAGTCCCATTTAGATTGTTTTATTTATTTATTTTTCCACTTAGATTGTTTTAATTTTAATTACAAAAATGTTATTTTGAACATCCTAGAAATGAGCTTATTGAGTTAACTGAATTTGAACAACTTTAAAGCTTTTCATTGATATTGCTAAATTATTTTACACAAAGCTTATCAAATCACCCATAGGCAATATATGAAAATAATTATTTGTGTATTTAAAAATATCACAGTATAATTATCTATCTCTCTGTTTAGTTCTTACAATTTTTGTTTACATGTTTTCCAGACTCTATCATTAAGTGGATACAAATTTAGAGTTGTTATATCTGTCTAGTGGATTAAAACATCATTATGAAATGCCTCTCTTTACCTCTAGAAATTCCTCTTCACATAAAGTCTACTTTGTCATATTTGTATAATTACACTGTTCTCTTTCATATAGTATTTGTCTATTATGTCTCTTGACATACTTTTAAACTTTCTATCTTACTGTGTGTTTACATTTTTAAAAAATGTTTATTTTTGAGAAAGAGAGAGACAGAATGCGATTAGGGTAAGGGCAGAGAAAGGGGGAGACAGAATCTGAAGCAGGCTCTGAGCTGTCAGCACCGAGCCTGATGAGGGGCTCTGGCCCATAAACCAAGAGATCATGATCTGAGCTGAAATTGAACGCTTAACCGACTGAGCCACTCAGGCTCCCCATGTGTCTTTATATTTTAAAATGTCTCTCTTGTCAACAGCAAATGAAAGCAATAAAAAGACAGAAAAAAGAAAAGGGAGAAAAAAAATAGGAAAAAGGAAGGGGGTGATTATTACCTGTGACTTACAGGCATTCCATTGTCAAGGCTATGCTTCCAGAGGCTGTTTTCATTCTTTCTCTGAAGGAGAGAGGAGAAGATCAGGAACTGAAGGGAAATAGGGAGAACAGAGAGACAAGATGGCTGAAGAAGGAGTTAAAATCTCTGTACCGTAGGTGTTGATTAACTGTTCTCTAATGTGAATCTTTTCGTGTCTTTTTCCCTCTGACAATTTTAGTTTAATGATGAGAAGAAGTTGATGAACTTCCATCAGAATCTTCAGGATATCACAGAAGATCAACTCAGTTTGGCCTCAATCCACTATATGCGATCTCACTACCAAGAAGCCATTGATATTTATAAACGAATACTACTAGATAACAGGTCTGTGCCCTTTTATGTCTATTCAGAATCTCATTCTGTTAGTTTTTTCTGGAACCAATTTGGCTGAGGACCTAGTATGGTCTCGATCTATTATCACCATATGTTCAAATCTGTTTAGCTAATAATCTGGTCATATTAAGAACTCCTTATTCTCCAGATCAGGATTTCTCCACCTTTATTTCGTTATCACCCTTCCATGGAGCCTTTTTGGACTTCTTTTCTCTCCAACTGACTTCTTATGAAGTGTTAAAACCACAGATATACTGTGTGTCCATTTACATATCAAACGTGTATCTATGTTTTATATATAAAATGAGTATAATTTTCTATTTCTTCATAAGAAATTTTAACCCTTTGGGGATGATATGGTCCCATTTCAACATTGTATTACATTGTAGGTAACTTTCTGACAAAATTAGAAATAAACCATTGCAGAGAATTAACATTCCAACTTTTATCTCCTACTTCCCCAATATGCCTCATCCACCTGCCTTTTCCCTTTTTGCTTTACCCGCACCCACCCATTCCCCCCTCAGTCATTGAGTCTGCTTGCTTGTGTGTGTGTCTCTGTACCGCATATGCTCACTTACGGTTTTGCCCAGTTACAGTGTACATTAGTTTCATTTTTTTTTAAACATGAACCAGTAGGAATTGAATGTTTCCCTTTTTCCCTTAGTCATCATCTTTCATTCTACTTAAAACACCCAAATATTACAATAGAAAAGAAAAATATCACACTCATGATATCTTGCTTTCTTTCTTCAAAAGGCAAATTCATGTCTTCTCTGCCTGGCTGTCCATTTGAACCATTAAAAAGTCTTTCTAGTTTGACATCATTTCTCTGAAGTAGACTTAAACTGTTAACCCTTAATTCTTTCATCTAATAGGGAATACCTGGCCCTCAATGTGTATGTGGCCCTGTGTTACTACAAGTTGGATTACTATGATGTGTCTCAGGAAGTTCTGGCAGTTTACCTTCAGCAAATTCCTGATAGCACCATCGCACTCAACCTTAAGGCCTGTAATCATTTTCGCCTTTACAACGGCAAAGCAGCTGAGGTAGTGATGGAGACTTGTTTCTAATTTATTTAATTTCAGTTTGAATAACCCTACACTTTATGGGTTAGTCATAAGACTCTATTATCTGTAACACTGGATTAATATCCCTTTGTTATTGCCAGGTTGAGTCTATAAGAACCAATTATATAAATATTTATAGTGATTCGATATTCTTAAAAAATGTTGACTTCTGAATTCTCTATGTCTAATATACTGTAGATGATCTTTACTTAGATGCTTTACCTTAAGTTAAATATGTCAAAACCAAACAGTTCTGCTGCTTCTCCTAAAATATTTTTGTGGCCTTGTGGTTCATTGTCACCAGCATGTAAATCACATCACAAACCTAGGATTTCCATCAGTCTTTTTCTTCCTCCCTCATCTACTCATCTACCACTTCCTATAAGTTCTGCATCCTAGGTATCTCTTTGATCTGTCTTTTCTCCTCTGCCCCTGCTTTAGTCTGGGCACTCCTCATCTTTCTTATTTAGGTTCTTTTTAATTCCCCTGCCTCTAGCCTTGTCTTCTCCAGTCTAGCCACTGACCTTGTTCCACACACCTTAACTCTGCTACTCTCAGAGCTTTGCATGTAACATTCTCATTTTCTTGAATGCCTTATTCTGCGTGGTACAATTCAATGTCTCTTTTAGAATTATCCCAAGAGGCAATACTGGTAAACATTTTATAAATACTTAGAAATTGTGGGCACCTGCTGGCTCAGTCAGTAAAGCTTGTAACTCTTAATCTCTGGGTCATGAGTTCAAGCCCCACATTGGGCATGAAGCCTATTTAATAAATATATATTAGGGGCACCTGGGTGGCTCAGTTGGTTGAGCCTCCAACTCTTGATTTTGACTTAGATCATGATCTCACAGTTTCATGAGTTCAAACCCTGCATGGCCTCTCCGCTGACGGTGCAGAGCCTGCTTGGGATTCTCCCTCTTTCTTTGCCCCTCCATCACTCAAACTCTCTCTACCTCTCTCAAAATAGATAAAGTAATTAAATTTTTTTAATTAAAAAAAAAAGGAAGTTTAGAAATTGGGTAACTTAAAGGCACTATGCAAAGTGCTTGTTATATATTATTTATTTTCCCTTATAATCCTATAGATAAAATCTGTTATAGCATCTTTTTTTCTTTTTCTTTTCTTTTTCTTAATGTTTATTTATTTTTGAGAGAGAGAGAGAAAGAAAGAGAGACAGAGGGTGAGCAGGGGAGGGGCAGAGAGACACACAGAATCAGAAGCAGGCTCCAGGCTCTGAAATGTCAGCAGAGAGCCTGATGCAGGGCTTAAACCCATGAGATGGGGGATCATGACCTGAGCCAAAGTCGGATGCTCACCTGAGTGAGTCACCCAGGCGCCCCTGTTATAGCTGTCTTTACATAGGAAACTGAGAGTACCTAGGAAGCCATACATGGGACTTCCTTTTATTTAACACTCTACACACACACACATACATATGCACACATATAGAGAGGGAGAGAGGGCATATTCTATACTATATCTATTAACAGATATTTATTTATTTATTTATTTACATAATATATATGGTTTTCTTTTTAAGATTTTATTGTTTTATTTTTTTTTTATTTTTTTTAATGTTTTATTTATTTCTAGGAGAGAGAGAGAGACAGTGTGAGCAGGGGAGGGTCAGAGAGAGAGGGAGTGACAGACTCTGAAACAGGCTCCAGGCTCTGAGCTGGCGGTCAGCACAGAGGCCGGCGCGGGGCTTGAACCCCTGAACCATGAGATCATGACCTAAGCGAAAGTCGGACGCTTAACCGACTAAGCCACCCAGGCACCCCTAAGATTTTATTGTTTTAAAGTAATCTCTACATACAACCCCAAGATCAAGAGTCACACATTCCACAGACAGCCAGGTGCCCCTATACAGCTAATTTTTAGGTTAACTGTATGAGGGAGGCCATGCTTGGAAATTACCTCCTCAGCCATTATTTTAGTTGATGTCAGAAGCTGCCAAAATTCAGATGTAAAATTTGTGCATGTGACAAAATTTCAAAATCCCACCCTTGCCCAGAACACAGTTCCAGCTGACATCGTGCCACTGGGGGAGGAGGGAAGGGAACTGAAGCCAGCAAACTGACTATATCGAAGCAAAATTCACTGTGAAAACACAACAGCAAGGAACATTATTAATGTGCTTTAGCTGACAGTAGAGTCAACTCCTGAGTGACCCCATGTTCAGGAATTGTGGGAGAGGCGAGGAGAACTGTTTGTGGTTTATGTTGATAAAAAGGGGTCTGTTGCGGCGATACAGATGCCCGCACTTCATCTGCTTAGTATCCACTGAGCAGTCCATTTACATGTCATGTAAAATGTGTTCTGGGGTGTGCTTATTTCAACCAAATAGTCCCTGTAGTCGGCCTAACTGGCTGGTATCCAGCATCAGCAGTTTAATAGTAAGCTGGTTTGCAGTTCAGTCTCTTTAGGGTTTATGGCCTTTGGTAAGAACAAATAAATGAAATATATCCTCACCTTTCTACCTTGAGTTAACCTTGGGGACCTTCCCAATTTTTTCTAGTCTATTAAATGTTTACATTTTATCTGCATATGCTGTCTCCGTAGTCTGGTGCGGGTAGCATGGCTAACCAGTACTCTGTCAGTCCAGCATTATCCAAGCCAGGACTCTGAGCTGCATCTTGTGTCTCCAAAAGGCATGCTTTTTCATTTGAAATTGTGTCTGTACAGTTTACATATTAATTTTATAATGTATCCAGCAGTAGATGACTATGTCAAATGTACCCTGACAAGCTTTGGGCAGGGGGAGCTTTAGCTGTTTGTGTTTACTTATAATTTTATTAAACCATTTAAAAATAAGGCATTCCTCTAGTAAGTTGTATAATGGGTTCAACCTTATGTGGTTCATTCTATGAACACTAGTAGCATTCTTCTCTTCTGTAGTAAGCATGACATAATCTGTAATGATTCACTTAATTTTTAGAGTACTTTGAATAACCGGCCCAAAGTTTTAAAATAAGTGACGAATTCAGGTCTCAAACTCATGTTTGACTGACTCTAAAGCATAGGCTTAACTGCAGTTTCAGATGTACTTTCTTCTTAGCTCTTATATGTGTTTATCTATAGAGAGAGACTATCATGTGTACTCTTTGGTAGTTGCCTAATTATCTTTAATCTAGACAAGCTTATTGAGGATTGAAACTGTCTTTTGACATTTGCATCCTTGTACCTGACATAAAGCACACGTAAAGTTGGTGTCAACTAAGTATATTGGTTGAATGAGTCAAGCTTAAGGTATGACTTAGAAATTAAGGGACAATCATGTTCAAAGAAGGAGGAGCTTCAAAAGAGGTCAATAATGATGAAGACTGAGAAAAGACCATTGGGTACCATAACTAGGATTTCCTACAGTTACCTACTCTGATGATTAGCATATCATGATCATTGGGGGTTGGATCTCGATGAGAAGGAGTTGAGAAGTGGGTGAGTAATCGCTTGGATTGGAATTTGTCATAAAAGGTATGACAGAAGGATGACAGATAATGAAACAATAGAAGCAATGAATATAAGATGCTGATGGAAGGAAGAAGAATGCTAGTTTCAGAGGATAAGGACTTAGAAGAACTTTTCCCCCCAAACTGGGAAGACTTCTAGGGTAGTGGTTAAGAGCAGGAGCTTTGAAATCAGATAGACCCAAATTCCACTCCTAGGTGACAGCTGTGTGGCCTTCGGTGAGCTACTTAACCTCCTTAAAGATCACCTGCAAAATAAGGAAAGTAATTGACTTATTATAGGCTGCTGTGAAGATTAAGTGATATGATGTATGTAAAGTCCCTAACTTGATGTACATGGTAAACTCTCAGTAAATATTCACATTTATCAAAGATTTTGGGGGTGCCTGGGTGGCTCAGTCAGTTAAGTGTCCGACTTCAGCTCAAGTCATGATCTTGCAGTTGGTGGGTTTGAGCCCTGCATTGGGTTCTCTGCTGGCAGCTCAGAGCCTGGAGTCTGCTTCAGATTCTATGTCTCCCTCTGTCTCTGCCCCTCCCCTGCTCATGCTCTGTCTCTCTGACTCAAAAATAAATAAACTATTAAAAATTTTTTAAAAAAGATTTTATAGGCAGAAACCTTGTCAAAGCTATCTTTTTCTTTATATTTGATGCTTTCTCTATTTTGTTTAAGAGGATTTCCTGGGTCAAGATCATATTCTCTGGTATTATCTTCTAAAATTCATTGGTTTTGCCTTTTTCAAATCTAAATTATCTATAATTACATATATATTTTTATTTTTTAAGATTTTTAAAATAAATAAACATTTATTTTGAGAGAGAGAGAACATGAGCAGGAGGGAGCAGAGAAAGAGGGAGAGAGAGAATTCTAAGTAGGCTCATGTGGTCAGCCTAGAGCCCAACATGGGGCTCAAACCTATGAGCTGTGAGATCTTGACCTAACCTGAAGTCAGAAGCTCAGCTGACTGAGCCACCCAGGTGCCCCAAAGATTTTATACTTTTTAAGTGGGCTTGGGGCACAGAACATTTGAATGTAAAAAGATATGTTTCATGTATAATATTTCCTCTTTTAATTTATTAAAAAATTTTCTTAATTTTTAATTTGAGAGAGAGAGTGGGGGAGGGAAGAGAGAGAAGGAGAGAGAGAGAATGAGAATATTAAGCAAGCTCCATGCTCAGCCTGGAACCTGACACGGGGCCCAATCCCATGACCCTGGGATCATGACCTGAGCCGAAATCAAGAGCTGGATGCTCAACTGACTGAGCTACACAGGCACCCCGAATGCAGAATATTTCTGACATGGTTTCTGTCATTGCTGTCATGCTTCTAGAAAGGTCATTTTCACTCTAACATGGATAAGATGACCCTTGTCTTCTAGATTTATTTTTTTTAACAACTTCATTGAGATTTAAGGCATAGGCCATATACTTCACCCTTATTAACTGTACAATTCATTTGTTTTTAGTATATTCACAGATATGTGCAATCACCACCACAGTTTTAGAACATTTGCATCACCTCAAAAATAAATGCCTCTTAGCTATCAGTCCCTGGCTTCTCATTCCCCTGACCCAGGCAGTTACTAATCTGCTCTTTGTCTCTATAGACTTGCCTGTCCTGTATATTTCATACAAAAGGAGTCATATAATACGTAAACTTTTCTTTAAGTGTTTATTTGTTTTTGAGAGAGAGAGCATGTGAGCAGGAGAGGGGCAGAGAAGAGGGGGAGACAGAGGATCTGAAGCAGGCTCTGCATTTTGTGAGCAGACTCACGATGCAGAGCTCAAACCACCAACAGTGAGATCATGACCTGAGGGGAAGTCGGACACTTAACCAACTGCGCCACTCAGGCGCCCCAGTATGTGAACTTTTATGACTATCTTCTTTACTTAGCATACTGTTTACAAAGTTCATCACTCTGTAGCATATATTAGTATTTCATTAGTTTTTATGACCAAATAATATTCTATTGTGTGGATGTACTTCATTTTATTTTGCCATTCATCAGCTGATGGACATTTGGGTTGTTTCCGCTTTCTGCCTATTATGAATAATGCTGTTATAAGCATTTGTGTACATGTTTTTGGGCATGTTTTGGACCTGTTTCCATTTGTCTTCTAGAAAGAAAGGGTATTTGCCTAAAGGAGGAATTGCTGGGTTATATGGAACTCTCTCTCTAATTGAGGGACCGCCAGACTGTTTCACAAAGTAACTGTACAAGTCTACATTCCCACCAGCCATATATAGGAGTTTCCATTTCTCTATATCCTTGCCAACAGTTATTATCTGACCTTTTTATGCTAGCCGTCACATTGAATGTGAAGTGGAATCTCATTGTGGGTTTGCTTCTCTGATGACTAATGGTGTTGAACATCTTCCCGTGTACACTGAGTGCTGCTTTAAATCCTGTGCCCTAGGCACCTCACTTGCCTGACGCTGAGTTCTGGCTGGCCCTGTCTGAATCAGAACTATCCTCATCTTACTAAAAGATTTTCTTTTATTTGTTCAAGTGTGCACTGAAGTTTCCCAGAAATAACGTGATTTCAGAATAGATCAAATGCAGATACAGACATGCCAATCTAGCTGTCCTCTTTTAAGCCTGACATGAAAGAGATTTGCAGAAATTTATAAAACAGTACTACTCTTCTCACTAAATTTTTGCATTAGTAAATGTAGTTTTTTAAAAATTTATTTATTTTGANGTTAAGTGTCCGACTTCAGCTCAGGTCATGATCTCGCAGTTCGTGGATTCAAGCCCCGCAGCGGGCTCTGTGCTGACAGCTAGCTCAGAGCCTGGAGCCTGATTCAGATTCTGTGTCTCCCTCTCTCTCTGACCCTCCCCTGCTCACTCTGTCTCTCTTTCTCCCTCTCTCAGAAATAAATTGCCCCTGGGTGGCTCAGTTGGTTGAGTGTCTGACTCTTGATTTTGGCTGAGATCATGATCCCGGGGTCATGGGATCGAGCCCCACATCAGGCGCTGTGCTTAGCATGGAGCCTGCTTAAGATACTCTCTTTCTCACCCTCTCTCTCTCCCTGCTTCTTTCTGCTTCTCTCCCCTACTTGTTCTCTTTCTGTGTCTAAAATAAATTTTTTTTAATTTAATTATTTTGTCCCGAGAAGCTTAGCTACTTACTGATGGAAGTAAAAAAGGAGGAGAGGAAGATTACTCAAAATTATAGATTGGCAAGTCAGGAGCAATAGAAAGCTGAGGAAGGGCTAAGGGAATCCAGGGCGTTAGTGAAGATGCTAGAAATGGTTGACCATTTGTTCTATGGGAAGCTAGAGAGGTGAGAGAATACAGAAGAGATCTGATAGGTCTAATAAATAATAGGAGAAGGTATTTTAATTATGGTATGTTAATAAAGACCAATTCAGCAGGAAGGAGGTACTCTGAGAGTTCAGGATATAGGTGAAATGATCAGATTGGAGAATCAACCTCAGTTGTGAAAAGCTTAGCTCCTTTATCACCTTTGGCTCTGCAAAGTAGAATTCTTCAGACTTGGGTTTACCAGTTTCAAACTTGCTGCTTATTGGAAAATTCCAGTCATTTAATGTTTATAAGACTCCATGTTCTCATCTGTAAAATGAGGATAATAATCACACTGATTCTCAGAGTCCTGAGAAACAAATGAAATAGTATGTTAAATTCTTTGTAAACTATAAAACGTTGTAAAAATATGTGGTATAAGAACCATATATGAGAAACAAATGAAATAGTGTGTTAAATTCTTTGTAAACTATAAAATATAAAAATATGTGGTATAAGAACTGTACACATGTTGTTTTCCTAAGCCTTTCCTTTTTCAATTTCAGGCGGAACTCAAAAGCTTGATGGACAGCGCTTCTTCTTCCTTTGAATTTGCTAAAGAACTCATCAGGCACAATCTGGTGAATAGCAGTTTCATCTTGACTGAATTGAGTCCTATCCTACTTTGGTATATCACAGCAGTTAGAAGGATATGCAAAGGGAGATATTGCCACAAATACTTCTCTACTCCAAGTGAACTCCTCCTTGCTATGGGGGAGATATGAGATCCTTTCCTCAAGGAAACCCTTACTGGGAGGGCAGTAATACATATATAATATTTAGAAAGAAGTGCAAGGCAGTAGAGGTGTAAGGGTTCATTTTCTTGGCCAAGACCAAGGAACATCTATCTTTGTGGATTACAGCTAATGGAAGGATTTTCTGGTGAGAGTCAAACTCAAGTTCATCTTTGAAAGATGGTTGAGATTTAGAGAGTTCACTGGAGACAAAGATATGGAGTTAGAGCAGAAATGGCAGATGTAAAATGTTGTGAGCAGATTGAGCTTACCAGAACAGAAAGTGTGCACTGGGGCATGGTGCAAAGTAAAGCCTTAGTGAAAAAGTAAAGAGGTGGTCTGATTTAAGGCAGGATTATGATGGCCATTGATAAAAACAATGTTCACATTCAGATGAAGTTTGATTCTGTTGACCAGCAATACAGTGGGTACAGAGCATCAGTTTTCAACCCAGACACCTGGAGACACTGAGCAAATTGTGTAATTTTGCCAAATTTCAGGTTCCTCATCTAAAAACAGCAGTGATAATAACTATGCCTTTTCTTTCTGATTATTCTTTTTTTAACACCAAATCTCCCTAGTACGCATGCTAAACACCCTAACTGCTTTAAACTCTCTCCTCCCCTTTCTCTCTGATATCTACTTGGTCACTTAATCCTATTGATTCTTTTTTGGCAATGTCTTCTATTAATTCCATTCCTTTTCTAGTTCAAGCCTCTACCACAGATAGAACTTTCTCTGGATAGTTTCTCTTATTAGCTTCTGCCCCTTTTCACTTCTCGTCTAGTTTATCAACTTAATTTTTGTGCAGAATGATGTGTTAGAGATAGTAGTCTGGAAATCAAGCTTAGAGAATAGGTTTAGGAGTTTGGTAAAAGAAAAGATAGCCAAAGTCGTAACAACTAAACATGGAAGAAAGGATTAAAAGCAGAGAAAAATATGGTCCAAGAGAGCATGTGTATTTAAGGAGCTTTTCTTAAAAGCTTCCCAGATGGATATAATGTACAGCCAGAGTAAAAAACTACCGTATGTATATATGACTGGGAGGGGTCATCCAGCTAGTAAATAGGGATTCGTTTCTGAGAGCAGGATTAAAGACAGAAATGAGAATACGGAAATTTTCCTTTTGTAATATGTAAGTTTTCCCTCATTGAACGTATAATACTTTTATAGTTTAAAACAAAGCCTAAAAATATTACGCAATATAAATAGTTGTTATGAGCAGTGGCTTTTGTGGTCAGACTTGAGGTCAAAATCCGTCTATTCCTTGCACTAGCTTTGGACCTTTGGGTGAGTCACTTAGCATTGCTGAGACTCAGTGTTCTCATGTGTGCCACAGGGGAAATTACAGGACCTACCGTATTTTCTTGTGAGGACCAAATGAGGTAATGTGTGTAAGATGCTTTGTGTATAGTAAGCATTTAGTAAATCGGGTCTTTGTGATCACGCTATGGCCATCAGTCCAAACTGCAGAAACATCGCTGGGCAAGAGACAGAAGAGTCCATCGAATTTGATTAGAGGGTTTAATTTGGGACTTGTGAGAGTAAGTTTACAAGTGTGCTAAGAGCCAGAGGTTAAAGAGTAAGAGGATAATAAAGTTGAAGCAGTAAAGGCACTTCAAAAGTGTGTGGCACTGAAAGAAAGAGAAAAGCAAGATCCAGGTCGAGTGAAAAGTCGTGAGATCCATGGATTAGGAGAACAAATGTTAAAATGTCCATTCTGCCCGAAGCAACTCATATATGTACTGCAGTCCCTTTCAAAATACCAACAGCATTTGTCACAGAACCAGAACAAATAATCCTAAAATGTGTATGGAACCATAAGAGATCCCAAATAGCCAAAGTAATCTTGAAAAAGAAGAACGAAACTGGAGATATCACAATCCCAGATTTCAAGATATACTACAAAGCTGTAGCGATCAAAATAGTATGGTACTGGCATAAAAATAGACACAGATCAATGGAACAGAAAAAAAAGACCAAAAATGAAGCCACAATTATATGATCAATTAGTCTTCAACAAAGGAGGCAGGAATATGCAATGGGAAAAGACAGTCTTTTCAACAAATGGTGTTGGGCAAATTGATGCAAAAGAATGAAACTGGACCATTTTCTTACACCATACACAAAAATAAACTCAAATGGATTAAGAACTTAAATATGACACCTGAAACCATAAACATCCTAGAAGAGAACACAGGCAGTAATTTCTCTAACATTGGCCGTAGTAGCATTTTTCTAGATCTGTCTTCTGTGGCAAGGGAAACAAAACAAAAATAAACTATTGGAACTACATCAAAATGAAAAGTTCTGCCCAGCCAAGGAAACAATCAACAAAACAAAAAGGTAACCTGCAGAGTGGGAAAAGATATTTGCAAATGACATCTGATAAGAGGTTAATATCCAAAATGTATAAAGAACTTACACAACTTGCGGTGACTGGGTGGTTCAGTTGGTTAAGTGTCTGCCTCTTAATCTCAGCTCGAGTCATGATATCACAGTTAGTGAGTTTGAGCCCCATATGGGGCTCTGTTGGACAGCACATAGCCTGCTTGGAATTCTTTCTCTGTCTCTCTCTGCCCCTACTCCACTTGTGCTCTTTCTCTCTCTTAAAACAAAAACAAAAACAAAAAACAAAAAAAACCCTTATACAACTCAACACCAAAAAACCAATCCAGTAATTAAAAATGGGCAGAAGACATGAATAGACATTTCTCCAAAGAAAATGTCCAGATTGCCAACAGACATGAAAAGATGCTCAGCATCACTCATCATCAGGGAAATGCAAATCAAAACCACAATGAGATATCACCTCACACCTACTAGAATGGCTAAATCAAAAGCACAAGAAATCAGTGTTGGTGAGAATGTGGGAAAAGAGGAACCCTTATGCACTGTTAATGGGAATGGAAATTGGTGCAGCCACTGTGGAGAAGAGTATGCGGGTTCCTCAAAAAATTAAAAATAAAATTACCATGTGATCCACTAATTCCACTGCTGGGTATTTATCCAAAGAACATGAAAAACATATAAATATTCAAAAATGTATATGTACCCCTATATTTATTGCAGCATCATTTACAATAGCCAAATTATGGAAACAACCTAAGTGTCCATCAGTAGATGGAATGGATGAGGAAAAGGTGGTGAGGAAAAAATACAACGGAATATTTCTCAGCCATAAAAAGAATGAAATCTTGCCATTTGGGATAATATGGATGGAGCTAGAGTGTATAAAGCCAAATAAGTCAGTTAGAGAAAGACAAATACCATATGATTTCAGTCATCTGTGGAATTTAAGAAATAAAACAAATGAACGAAGAATAAAAGAGACCAGCCAAAAAACAGACTCTTGACTATAGAGAACAAATAGATGGTTACAAGAGGAAAGATGAGTAAGGGAATAGTTGAAATAGGTGAAAGGGATTAAGACTAACTTGTCACGATGAAGTAATGTATAGAATAGTTGAATCACCATATTGTACACCTGATGTTAACTGTACTAGAATTAGTTTTTTTTTTTTGAAGTCATAAAATCAAGAAAACAGATGAAAGAATCCTGGCAAAAGAAGGGAACATCTCAGACAAGGAAGAGTCAAGAAAGATGACCAAATGGATATTTTTGAGGTAGAAAGGAGAGATTAGGTAGTTCAGGCCTGGTGGCATTGATCTCTTTATATTTATTTGTGAAACAGCTTGCTATATGCCAGATACTGTGCTAGGCTCCGGGTATACAACAGTGCACAAAATTGCTCTCCTGGATAGCATTTCGGTTTTAGCTCTTCTCTATAGCATATGACAGTATTCTTACGGGTCTCCCTACTTGAGTGTAGCTATATTATAGTAACAATGAAGTGACTTGTTCCTGCTGCAACACCAGTGCTTGCTACAATCCCAGACAAACAGTAGGTGCTACTATTTATGGAATTAATTAAATGTCACCTACTATGTGCCACACATTTACCCTTCTTTAACTCATTCAATCCTTATAATGAAGAAGAAGGCTCAGAAAGTTTACATAAATTCCTTCTTGGAGTTTTTGATATAGAATATTTGTCTAGAAAAAAGTTTTATTATTAATTATTGGGTACATTAAGAGTTTTCTGCAGGGGTGCCTGGGTGGCTCAGTGAGTTAAGCATTTGACTTTGGCTCAGGTCATGAACTCACGGTTCGTGGGTTTGAGCCCCGCGTCCGGCTCTGTGCTGACAGCTAGCTCAGAGCCTGGAGCCTGCTTTGGATTCTGTGTCTCCCTCTCTCTCTGACCCTCCCCTGCTCATTCTGTGTCTCTCTCAGAAATAAAGAAAAACATCAAAAANCGAAAGTCGGACGCTTAACCGACTAAGCCACCCAGGCGCCCCAAAAAATTTTTAAAAAGAGCTTTCTGCAGTTCTCATGAAAAGGAAATGTATTCAATAGGGTTATGCCTTTATTGTTTCTTACACTTATTATGATTTAGATAATGGCTTTTTTCAATGAGGGCAAGGTCATGTGTATATTGAGAGCTTCAAAAATATATTCATCCTTTCAAAGAATAACTGAGTTATAAGTGGCAGCTCCTTACACATTTCTCCCAATAAGTACATTCATACTTATTGCCTGAATAATGGACTTTCTCTGTTGTTAGGTTGTTTTCCGAGGAGGTGAAGGGGCTTTGCAGGTTTTGCCTCCCCTGGTTGATGTCATTCCTGAAGCTCGGTTAAACTTAGTGATTTACTACCTTCGTCAAGGTAAGAAAAAATTTTCTTGGTCTTCCTTATAATAAGATATGGTAGAACATCTAATCTCTAATTGAACTACTTGCTTAACTTTTTAAAAATCCAAAATACTTCCAAAAGTATATTTGCAGCAGGTTCATAAGATAGAATAAATTTATTGGTGCTTATTTGTTGTACCTTTTCTCTTTATTTTCTCTTTCCTTCTGTGTTGCTTCCAACCTTCACCCTCAGTCTGTTTTTCTTTCTTTCTCTTATTTTTCCTTCTTTTGTTCTCTACGCATCCTATTTCAGTTTTTCCAATGTTTTTCCTTCCCCATCCTTATAGTTATTTTTCTGGTGTTCTCTGTGTATAACGTACATCCACATTTTCTTGAGTCTTTATCATTAACTATTTTTTATTTACTGTACTTGTCTGCCTTACTGTCTCTTTCCACCTCCAGTTTCTTATGAGAAATACCATGATTCAAAGAGAATGTGACATTTACTGCCCCTAAGTAAGGTTAAAATGATTAGACACATGCCTAAAGAGTCTGTTATCTAACAGTGATGAGTGCAGGATAGGAGCTGCCATGCATTGGTGGTGGCGCTGTGTCATGGACCTTGGACTCACAGTGTGGGCCTTTTTAGGTGCATGGTAGAAACCAACCAGACCACATACTCCTCATTGAGGAAAATGTGTTTATTAAAATAAGAACATGAACTTGCAAACTTCTATCTGATATATAAACACAACGAAATAGGCCTTTGGACAAGAATTAAATATCTTAGGTGTTTTATAAATTAATTTTTATTATAAAAATTTTCAAACTAAGCAAAAGTAAATAGTATAAACACCCAAAATGAACAGTCAGATATTCATTCCAGATTCAAGTCTGGAATGATAGTCTTCAAGATATTGCCATTATTTTTCATCCATCCTCCCCTTCTCTAGTTTACTGCTGAAAGATTTTAAAGGAAATCCCAGACTTCATGTCATTTTACTCCTACATACTTAATATATATTCTCTTTTTAAAAATCGGTTGCTTTTCTTGTATAATTACAATGCCATCAGTATATAATACTCAGTTCATATTCTTAGCTTGAACCCTTTTTTAGGTGCTTCATACCTTACGGGTTTCCTAAGATGTTTGGTTATCTTTAGGGTAATTACTCCATCTAACTTGATGGAGAGTTAGAAGACAGATAAAACAATTCACACTTCCCATGAACATTTGAGTACTGAAGGATCTTATCTTTTTGGGACTATTTCAGAAGAGTTTGCTGGAATATATAGACTAGTATAGCTACTTATTTCTTGTGTTTCAGATGATGTGCAAGAAGCTTATAACTTAATTAAAGATCTGGAACCTACTACTCCTCAGGTAATTGAAAATGTGTTACCATTTTACTAACCAACTTCTGTTGAAAGTGGAATTTCAGAAAGGTATCGAGAAGGCATATTAGAAAAGATTCATGCTTGTAGAATCTCAGGAAAGACCATATATATTGATCTAGGAATGTCCTGTGAAGCTTTCTATATGAGAATGAATATTCTGGATTTTTTATGTTTTTAAACTCCCTTATATGTGGTCATTTCCTCAAAAGGGCTGAGGTTTGAAAAAACGGAAATCTAGGATTACAATGGAACTGACAGCAAGGTATAGAAACTTATCTCACTAGTATAATTGCTTGTACTTTGTCTTTCCCCTTACTAGATTGCTAGCTCTTTGTAGTCAGGGACCGTTGTCTATACGCATGTAGTAGACATTGCACTTATTGAATGAAAGACTGAAAATGTTTCTAGACCTCATGAAATCTAAGCACATATAGTTCTCAAGTGTATCAAAGCTTCAGCATTTGGACGCCTGGGTGGCTCAGTTGGTTGAGAGTCTGGCTCTTTATTTTGACTCAGGTCATGATCTTAGGGTCATGGTATGGAGCCCCACACTGGTCTCTGTGCTGAGTGTGGAGCCTGTTTAGGATTCTGTCTCTCTCTTTGCCTCTCCACCCCACTCATGCTCTCTCTGTCTCTCTCTCTCTCTCAAATAAAAAAAATAAAAGAAAATCTTCAGCATCTTTTGTGTTCTTTTTATGAGCCCTCTTAAATAAAAACAGTACCTACTTAAAAAATTGATAGCTGCTAAGGAAGGTGTCTATTAAAGAATAGAGCCATGTCTGAAAGCAATAAAAGTGAGGTCTCAGGGCTCCAAAAGAGAGAATACCTTACAAATGGGGATCAGAGGATACTTTTTTTTTTTTTGGAGGAAAAGGATTATTATGAAAATAAAGTTATATTACTGGCAAGAGAAAATACTATGTATGTTGTGGCTATGAACAATGGCAGGGGCTAATAGGTGATAAAAATTATTACATAGAGGGGCGCCTGGGTGGCTTAGTCGGTTAAGCTTCCGACTTTCGCTTGGGTCATGATCTCGCGTTTGTGGGTTCGAGCCCCGCGTCAGGCTCTGTGCTGACCGCCAGCTCAGAGCCTGGAGCCTGTTTCAGAGTCTGTGATTCCCTCTCTCTCTGACCCTCCCCTGCTCATGCTGTCTCTCTCCCTCTCTCCTAGAAATAAAAAAAAAAAAAATTAAAAAAAATTATTACATAGATATTTTATTGTTAATTTTTTCCATTGAGTTAAAATAAAACCTTAACTCCTTGAAGTTTCCACTGAGTTTTTCTTGCTTAAGATTGAGAATTTACAAATATGGTGAATTCTGTTATATGGACACTTTTCTGAAAACCAAATGAAAGTCTCCTAATTCTTTCATTCAAGACAAGGATGGAAAAGAGAAAAGTGATTCTGGGTAACTTTTGATAATATATGTAAAGTATTAAGTTGAAATTAATTTGGAAGACATCTCATAGCTACACATTCTTTTAACAGTAATTAGTGTTATTCCATGTTGCCAGGAGTATATCCTCAAAGGAGTGGTCAATGCGGCCCTTGGCCAGGAAATGGGTTCAGTAAGTATGAAATCACTGGTAATCTATAGTTTGCAGTTACAGTGTCTTGGAAAAGATCAAAATGAATGTTCAAGTTCAGCCAGCGAAAAGCTTACGATTAGGCTCATCTGCAGTTCCTTTCATTCCTCCATATCTCCCCACCAAGATTCCATTGTAAAAAGAATTCTTTGTTATTTAAAGGTCAAAAAAAGAAAGCTTTAACCCTAAGAACTGTGCTTCAACTTTAAAGCAGTGTTAATATCTAATAACAACCACAAATCATCACACATCTTCATTCTTATTTTCAGTGAGTTGCATTAACCTTGCACACCTCTGAGCTATAATTTTGGCATCTGTAAAATGGGGATAATTGTTTCTTTGGCAAAGACTTTTTATGAACACTGCCTAAAATCAAGTTCTTATTCATATGAATATGGCACATTACGTTCTTTTTGGAACAAAATGGGTATAAGTAAATCTTTTTTATATCTGGCTCACTCTACAATGCTTCCTATAGTGGATAGGCATTAAGTAGTTACTGAATAAAATGAATGAGTGTATTTAGTTAATACCCCTTGCTATAGCCATGGCTCCTACCACACTGATATAAGATAAAGAAGCAATAAATATCTGTTCAATGTGTGAATGAACAACTAAATGAATGAGTTCATTTAATGAAGGTACTTTTAGGATAGAATTTAGGGATTGGATTTTTTTTCCTTCTTTTTTATCTGACCCTGGGTAGATTTTAATTCAGTCTCAGGTTATGATTCTCTCGTTGCTTATGCTAATAAGAATTAGTTTGGGAGAGGGTTTAAAAGAAGGGTATATAATAAATCCTGGCAAATATTTTAAAACCATAACGTATAATACAAATAAAATATTTTCAGCTTATATCAGCTCTCTCTGCTTTGTTCTTCAGAGGGACCATATGAAAATTGCCCAGCAATTCTTCCAGCTGGTGGGAGGGTCAGCGAGTGAGTGTGGTATGTATGTCCGAAATCTGTACTCATTCACATGATTTGTAATCGTTGGAACTGGTCATATATTGACTGGTGAAGTTTGAGTCTCTGTCTGGGGATACATCTGTCAGGCTTGAAAGAAAAGGACTAAGTAGGAAGTCCTGTGGGAGGGACACGGGAGGGAATATTGGATTAGCTCTTCCCAACATCTCAGCTAAAGTGGGATGAGAGAATATATAAATAGAGGAGAATAAATGTAATCTTTAGTTCATGAGAGTTCTTAAAATTCAATTCTGTTTTTTTGTGTGTGTTTATTTTTTATTTATTTTGAGACACACAAGGAGAGTGTGAGCAGGGGAGGGCTGGAGAGAGAGGGACGGAGAATCCCAAGCAGGCTCCATGATGTTAGCACAGAGCCTGATGTGGGGTACAAACCCACAAACAGATCATTACCTGAGCTGAAATTAAGAGTTGAATGCTTAACTGGCAAGCCACGCAGGAGCTCCGATTCTGTTTTTGATTTGAAATGTTAACTTCCATTGATTTTTCAAGGACTCTCTAGGTATTCAACTTTTATCATGTCATATGTATTTTCATTTGCCTTTTAATTTTGCTGATGGTATTTTTTCACATATAAAAATATTTAAATCTCATTTAATTGAGTTTATCTTTTTATGATGATATTATACATGGGTATCTAGCTTAGGAAATACTTTTGTGCCCCCACAGTTATATAATATTCACTTATATTTCCCACTAGTAGTTTTGTTACTTAATTTTTTAATTGAAGTATTGATTTCATTGGTCAAGATTGAGTGTAAGATTTGAGACAGGGCTATAAAAAGGGCTGACAGTTTACCAGTGTGAACTGATAGGGCTGTTTGCACCAGTTGTCTAAGGCCAGCATCTATTCTGATGGACAGTGTTCATAGCGAACTAGTTGTTAAATATTTTTATCACCTCTGAATATTCATTTTCTTTCAAATGTTTCACCAAAACCATTTGTTGAATAATATTTCCTTTCCTCATTTCACTCATTTATATAACAAAAATTTATTAAGGTACTGGAGATACAGCAGGAAACAAAACTAACAAGTCCTCCTTCATTGTGTAGTATACAGTCTAGTGGGACAGACAGTAAACACAATGAAGAAATAGGTCATATGGTGCATCTGACTGTGATAAGTGCTGTGGGGGAAAAATTGAACCGGGCAAGAATGAATAGGAGTGCCAGTGACAAGGCTGGAGGTCATACTAATTCTCTACTATCTCAAACAGGAATCTGATATCAGACAGAAAGTTCAGGATCAGGACCAGATGGTTCCATGGCAAATTATTTTCCATTTGGTTTGGAAGTGCTAGGTTGTCTTATAGACGAGCGATGATGGAGACTAAGCCGCGTTGGTTGCATGTGTTGAAGTAGGTGAGAGACTCAAAGGCCTGGAAAAGCATCCAAGGAATACCGTAGCCTGCAGGGAGTGTGTTCATTCTGGAGTCTGTGAGTTAGGCCTGAGAGAGAGTATTGGTCACTCTCAAGTACTGTGTGACTTCCATTATGCTGGGGTTTTGCCCACCGAACAGAATCTATAATCTCAGAGTCTAGAAAGAGGTCTTGGAATACATTCCTATCTCTAAATTATAAAGCATCTCAAATCTCAGTTAAGGAGAACTTTCAGTTTCATGAATATACCTGGTTCGTTTTCCCGTTCCATTTCAGATACAATACCTGGGAGGCAATGCATGGCTTCCTGTTTCTTCCTGCTTAAGCAGTTTGATGATGTGTTGATTTACCTCAACTCATTTAAGGTCAGTATAGAATTTTCTAGATGAGTTTGTATACAGAATACTAAATATAATGTGTCGGAGGTAAGACACCCTGAGAGATGGCCCTTTTACAATGGTGACATTGGTGGTGTCAGCTCATGCCTTAAAATGATCTTTGAGTTTATCTGGTATAACTGATGTTTGTACATTTTGTGTGTTAATACTCAATGTGTCCTATTCTTGGGATGTTTTTCAGAGTTACTTCTACAATGATGACATCTTTAACTTTAATTATGCCCAAGCCAAAGCTGCAACAGGCAATACCAGCGAGGGCGAAGAGGTGGGTACCTGCTCTTGATGCATTAGAATGATTCTATTTATAGACATTGTTGATCTTTAACTTTTTGAGGAACCCACACTGTTTTCCAGAGTGAAATAAAACAGATGAACGTAGAGGAAAGAAAAAAAAAAAAGAGAAGTAAACCGTAAAACAGACTCTTAACCATAGACCACAACCTGAGGGCTGCTGGAGGGGTGGTGGGCAGGGATGGGCTAAATGCCAGGTGGGTATTAAGGAGGGCACGTGGTAAGCACTGGGTGTTGGATGGAAGTGATGAATCACTAAATTCTACATCCGAAACAATTATTACATGATATGTTAACTCTCTGGAATTTAAGTAAAAACTTGAAAATAAATGATAAAAGTAAAAACATAGTTATCTTTTTGTCCCTGAAATAAAATGTTCAAGGGCAAGGGATTACGAAAAGTTCTTTTGTTCTTAGGTTATATTAAAAAGTAAGATGTGAATAGGCACAGATTTTATAACTATATTACTATTTTCCCTTTTTTTGGTAAAGTGTATGAAAGCATAATATACACTGAGAAAAGTATACAAATCAAAGTATACGGCTTGATAAATTTTTAAAGTGAACATACCCAGAAAATCAGTACTCAGATCATGAAACAGTATTACCCTGGCCCCATAGAAATCTCTTCCATCTACTAGTTGGAGTCCGTCTCTTTCCCCCAAGGCTAACCACTATTTTGACTTCAAACTTTATAGACTAATTTGTTTGAGTCATTCAAAGCACTTCAGTTGAATTATTCAATTTAATTTTGTTATTATTTAGCAAATTGTTCCACTTATTCTTAGTCAAATTCTAATTATTTCCTAACTTCCATTATGAGGTCTTCTTTGTGAAAAATTTTTAAATGTTTTTATTTATTTTTGAGCGAGAGAGAAAGAGCATGAGCGGGGTAGGGGCAGAGAGAGGGAGACACAGAATCCGAAGCAGGCTCCAGGTTCTGAGCTGTCAGCACAGACCCCAATGTGGGGGCTCAAACTCACAAACCATGAGATCATGACCTAAGCCGAAGTCACATGCTCAACTGACTGAGCCACCCAGGTGCCCCTTCTCTGTGAAATTTTATTTAAATGTGTTTCATGATTTTAAGATATGTGTATTATCTTTCCCAGGCTTTTTATTTTGATTTCTAACTTCATTGTATTGTGATCATCCATTGTGGTCTGTATGACACCAGTCCTTCAAACTTTGTTGAGACTTGTTTTACTACCCAGTAATATGGTCATGTGTTCTTAAACCAATATGTATTATGCAATTGTTAATTATTCTGTTCAAATCTCATATATCCTTACCAACCTTTTCCCAGCCTGTGAGATCAGTAACTGAAAGAAGCGTGTCAACATCACCCCAGTTTTGTCCTTTACTTTTCTTTTTTTTTTTCTTTTTAATATTTTTATTTATTTCTAGGAGAGAGAGAGACAGCGTGAGCAGGGGAGGGTCAGAGAGAGAGGGAGACACAGACTCTGAAATAGGCTCCAGGCTCTGAGCTGTCCTTTACTTTTCCCAACAGCCTGTATAGCGTTTGATCATCTGTAAGGCTAACTAAGTATTAACCTAAGGCAAACCAAACCCATATAGGTACTTTTATTGCAAAAATATCTTCATGTTTATTCCTTTTCTTCCCTCTTCTTGCAGGTTTTCCTTTTAATCCAAAGTGAGAAGATGAAAAATGATTACATTTACCTCAGTTGGCTAGCTCGGTGCTGTGAGTCTTCGTTTATTTTTTATTTTTATTTATTTTTAATTTTTTAACGTTTTTATTATTAAGAGACAGAGAGAGACAGAGCATGAGTGAGGGAGGGGCAGAGAAAGGGGGAGACACAGAATCTGAAGGAAGCTCCAGGCTCTGAGCTGTCAGCACAGAGCCCAGTGCGGGGCTCAAACTCACAAACCGTGAGATCACAACCTGAGCTGAAGTCAGTCACTTAACTAGCTGAGCCACCCAGGCGCCCCTGTGAGTCTTCTTTTAAATGTTACAGAGGAATTCTGTTTGTCTTCTCNGCGAGATCATGACCTAAGCGAACGTCGGACGCTCAACCGACTAAGCCACCCAGGCGCCCCTATTTATTTTATATTTATATATTCATTTTAAAGTTTATTTATTTATTTTGAGAGAGAAGAAGAGCACAAGCAGGGGAAGGATGGCGGCGGGGGGCGGGGGGGGAGAATCCCAATCAGGGTCCATGCTGTCAGTGCAGAGGCTAATCCAGGAGATCATGACCATGAGATCATGACCTGAGCCAGAATCAAGAGTTGGATGCTCAACCGAGTGAGCTACCCAGGTGCCCCTTGTTTTATTTTTTTATTGTAAAGAGAGAGAGAGCAGGGGAGAGGAGTAGATGGAAAGAGAGAATCCCAAGCAGGCTTTGTGCCCAGCATAGAGCCCGACATAGAGCTCAATTCCATGACCCCAGGGTCATGACCTGAGCTGAAATCAAGAGTTAGGTGCTTAGGGCACCTGGGTGGCTCAGTCGGTTAAGCGTCTGACTTTGGTGCAGGTCATAATCTCACGGTTCATGAGTCTGAGCCCCACATTGGGCTCTGTGCTGGCAGCTCACAGCCTGGAGCCTACTTCGGATTCTGTATCTCCCTCTCTCTCTCTGACCCTCCCCTGCGCACGCTGCCTCTCTCTCTCTCTCAGGAAAAACTAACAAACAAACAAACATTAAAAAAGAATCAGGTGCTTAACCAACTGAGCCACCCAGGCACCCCTACAGTAAACATTTCTAATTTTGTTTTGTAGAATGAGTAAACCCTGAAACTAAGCATCATTAATGCTACTTAGTAAGGGTGGCCATGTACGTGTATTACATACCTTTCCCCCGTAGTTGGTTCTACCATACAACGTTGACCTAGCATGAATAGTCCTGAAAGGTGCCAAGTTCTTCCCTCAGCCCTGTTCAAGTTTCCAGAATCTCAGCTTACAGTGTTCTGTGTTAAATATGCTCATTTTACCTTTTCATTATGATGAAGGCCTGAAAAGTGGTAAAATGTCGGAAACATATTTTTTAATGTTTTTAAAAAGTTTATTTATTTTGAGAGGGTGTACATGTGGGTGAGCTGGGGAGGGGCAGAGAGAAAGGGAGAGAAAGAATCCAAAGCGGGCTCCGTGCCTACAGCAAGGGCTCAATCCCACAAACCATAATTTTTTTTTAATATTGTATAGCCTACAACTTTGTCCATCTGTCTCCCCTCTTCATTATCTTTTCTTGCTCCTTTTTTTCACTTGGATTTAAAATGTTCACAGTTTTTGAAGTCAAGAGAAAATTTCAGTAATCATATATTTTGAGGCTGAAACTGTATGAGTAGGATTTAATGAATGATATGTGACTTTTAAGTAGATGAGCAAAGTGGGAACTACTGGAAATCAACCCAATCTAAAAAGACATAATTATGTGAATCCTGACTTAAATATTTTATGTATGATAGAGTTCTGATGGAGAACCAGCTTATTGATAACCTTGTAAGCTTTCTGCATAAGGGCTGTTTACCATTTCTTTGTCTGTTTGGAACATAGAACCAAAGCCAAAGAGTAACAAGATGCAGAATTATATTTCCTGCACGTTTAAAAGGCAAAACTGTGGGGCACCTGGGTGACTCAGTCAGTTGAGTGTCCCAACTCATGATCTCAGGGTCATGGGATCAAGCCCCACATCAGACTCTTTCTTGAGCATGGAGTCTGCTTAGGATTTTTTTTCTCTCTTTCTCTCTTTCCCCTGCTTGCACACTCTCTCTCTTTCTCTCTCAAATACATAAATAAAGGCAAAAATCTTTTTTCTTTCTTTTTTTTTTTTTTATAGATATAATGAATAAGAAACCAAGACTAGCCTGGGAACTGTATCTCAAGATGGAAACTTCTGGCGAGTCCTTTAGTCTCTTACAGCTCATTGCTAATGATTGCTACAAGGTGAGTCTGAGTGAGACCTAAAGGGAAAGCTGAAGGTCAGTCACGCAGTCCTACACTGACCAAATATTAGGGAAGGGCGTCCTAGAGATTAAATGGCCATTGGTGAAAAGACCCACATGGTGATATCAGAAATGTCATCCCTGGGGCGCCTGGCTGGCTCAGTCAGAGGAGCATGCAACTCTTGATCTCAGGGTTGTGAGTTCAAGGCCCATATTGGGTGTAGAGAAAACTTAAAAATAAAATCTTAAAAAAGGAAAGAAAAGAAAAGAAATATCATGCCTTTTATGAACATATGAATTCAGAGATAGCATTTCACGGTTTTATATACATACATATCAAGTATGTATGCATATAAATGAAATATGAAATAATGTATATGAAACAATGATTTAGAGAGGTTGTCTTAGATTTCTAAAGACTCTGAATCTTTAGCTATCATCCAGGCAGATATGTTCATGTGGTAGTTGGAAACTTGGTTCTGAGGCTCCGGAAAAATGTCTTCTGACATATAGAGACATAGATTTGGAGAAATCAGCCCCATTTCAATAGTAATTGAAGCCCTGATAAAACAGGATTACTAGGTAAGGAAGTAAATTGAGAAGAGTAGAGAGTTGCAAACCAAACTGTAGGGAATACTTAGGGGCAAATAGTAGACTGGAGAGACAAAGGAACCAGAAAAAGAGAATAAAAAAGCAATCAGATTTTGTAAAGGACTAGGTGTGTGTGTGTGTGTGTGTGTGTGTGTGCAAGGGAGGGCATGGGTGTGGTTGGGGAGTTGGAAAGGCAGGGAGAAGGAGGGAGGACTTTGGGGTCCTATCCTATAGATTAGAAGCTTTTTAACAAATTAGCCTCACATTCTGGAAATTCCTATTGGGGAATATTTGAGTAGGAAGAGACTAGTGTTAAATCAATAATAGCTCATTTCAAAATGAATCAGTATAAAAATAAAGTGAATCACCACCAATGGAAAAGGTTTTAAAACCTAGGAAACTTGAGGGGTACCTGGGTGGCTCAGTCGGTTAAGCATCCAACTTCAGCTCAGGTCATGATCTCACAGTTCATGGGTTCGAGCCCCACGTCGGGCTCTGTGCTGACAGTTCAGAGTCTGGAGCCTGTTTTGGATTCTATATCTCCCTCTCTCTCTGACCCTCCCCTGTTCACGCTACAGCAAGGGCTCAATCCCACAAACCATAATTTTTTTTAATATTATATAGCCTAAACCTTTTTCCATCTGTCTCCCCTCTCCATTATCTTTTCTTGCTCCTTTTTTTTCACTTGGATTTAAAATGTTCACAGAGTTTTTGAAGTCAAGAGAAAATTTCAGCAATCATATATTTTGAGGCTGAAACTATATGAGTAGGATTTAATGAATGATATGTGACTTTTAAGTAGATGAGCAAAGTGGGAACTACTGTCTTTTTCTCTCTCTCTCTCTCTCTCAGAAATAAATAAAACATTAAAAAATAATAATAGGGGCGCCTGGGTGGCTTAGTCGGTTAAGCGTCCGACTTTGGCTCAGGTCATGATCTTGTGGTTCGTGGGTTCGAGCCCTGCGTCAGTCTCTGTGCTGACAGCTAGCTCAGAGTCTGTAGCCTGTTTCAGATTCTGTGTCTCCCTCTCTCTCTGACCCTCCCCTGCTCATGCTGTCTCTCTCTCTCTCTCTCTCTCAGAAATAAATAAAACATTAAAGAAAAGTAAAAAATAATAAAATAAAATAAAACCTAGGAAACTTGAAAATGTTTAACACAACTTAGTAGATGGCAATGACATTAAGTGAGGGAGGCAGAGGGAAAGAAAGCATTCAGACAGGAATTTAGTTCAATTGTAGATGTATTAAATATGAAGTGTGTTTGGGGCTCCAGTTAGAGATATTACCTGTGGGAAATTATCATGGCGAGCCTGCAGCTCAGGTGTTCATGTAAGAGGTCAGGATTAGAGATATAGTTTTAGAAGTTAAGTTTAGAAGTGCTGGTCGTGGTGGTAGTGGTGGTGGTGGTGGTAGTAGTAGTAGCAGCAGTAGCAGCAGAGTGTGGGCAACAGTGAGGTTAACCAGTGAATGTGGTGAGGAACCACATGGACACAAGTGTTTAAGGGATAGAAATAGAAGAATCCGTGTAAGAGACAGGATGAAGATGGACATAAAGGAAAGAGAAGAACCAGGAGGGGGAAGAAATGGCTTTTCACTCCTCTTTTTCTTGCTTCAATTTTATCAAAAGCCAAGGGAGGAGCATGTCACATCTGCAGCCTGATAGAACTGCATGAGACCTGAGAAAACACTAGTGGGTAGAGAAAAGAATGAGATTAGAAAGCAGACTCAGTGAGTGTAGACCACAGTCCAAGAAATTGATGCTGAGGATAAGGGGGAAAATGTGATGCTAAATTAAAAGGAAAAGCAGGGTTAGGGACCTGGGGTGGGGGAGTATTTTTTAGGTGGAGGGAGAGGTTTTTGTTTTGTTTTGTTTTGTTTTTAGAGTAGGGAGTAAGAGTATCCTTAGGCAGAGGAGCTGTTGAACAGGGAGGTTAGAGAGATTCAAGAGAATGGGAACATTTCTGATGGAAGAAAGCCCTAAAGGAGATAAGAGGAAGATGGGGCTAAAATCAAAGAAGATAATGACCTTGAAAAACAGTTCAGTCTTACCTACTGTCTTAGTGCTCCCATGACCACCCACTAGTTGGGTAAGTCACTGAAAGGGTTTAGAGGACTCAAAGTTACACTCATGGCTAAGATTTAGTACAATATAGAAAAAGCAGGAAAAAGATACATATAGGAGAAGACTGGAGAGGTCAAGCCCAGGCTTTTTTGTCTTCCCTCTGTGCTAATTGCACAATCTTGTCTTTCTCAAGCTCCAAACTACAGAGACATGTATGAGATGTCCTTGTCCAGGAAAAATAGAAAGGGTAAATGGGGAAAAAATGGCAGAATTAAGTCCTCTAATATTAAAAGTAAATGGTCTAAATTAAAAGAGAATTAAAAGAGAGACGTTGACAAAGTGGATAAGAAACCATGACCCAACTATATACTTTTTGCAAGAAACTCATTTTAAATATGATATAGGTAGGTTGAAAATAAAAAGACGGAAAAAATGTGTACCATGAATTAAGCAGTTTCTTTAACAAACAAGCACATGCTTACCGTATGACTCAGCAATCACACTCCTGGGCATTTATCTCAGAAACGAAACCTGTATCCATACATGTACCTATTCCCAATGTCAGTAACAGCTTTATTTGTAGTAACCCAAAACTGGAAATGATCCAAGTGTCCTTCTGTAGCGAATGGTTAAACAAACCAGTTTGGCACGGACTGTTGCTTAGTAATAAACAGGAACAGTGATGACAGCCCCGACTCCCTTTCTTAATGTTTGACTGCTGACAACTTTTAAGCTTCACCCTTCCTTTTTCCCCTTGTGCCCCACATCTGGACACAATGATAAGAAATGCTAGATACTCTCGTTTCTGGCGCCATCAGGCGATTCAGACAACATGAGCCCCTCCTGGAGCCCAGGACACTCATCCCAGCCCTGCCCCCAACCACAATGAAAACCCAGCCAGTCTTCTTGCCTTGCTCTCTCTTGAAAGGCCTGCCCTCCCCCTCCCAGAGATCTCAGTTATATACGTAAGAAATCTTTCCATGCTCTCTTGGTGTGTGTATGGCATCATCCAAACCAAACTTTGGGTGGAGGTGCCTCCTGCTTTTTCAAGGTTATGTAATAGGAACAAACTAATGATACACACAGTAACTTGGATTTTTTTTAATTGAAGTATAGTTGACACACAATGTTACATTAATTTCAGGTGTACAATTTAGTAATTCGACAACTCTGCATGTTATGCCGTGCTCACAAGTGTAGCTACTATCTGTCACCATGCAAAGCCATTATGAACCATTGACTGTATTCCCTATACTGTACCAGAATAACCTGAATTAATAAGGAATAAGAAGGACATTATGCTGAGTGAAAAGAATCAATCTCAAAGAGTCCCATACTGCTTGATTTCATATACATAACATTCATGAAATGAAAAGGATAGAGATGTAGAACAAATTAGTGATTGCTGGGGGTCAAGGATGATGAACAGGGAGAGGAGTGTGTATGACTATAAAGGGGTAGCACAGCTTTGTGATGATAGAATAGTTCTGTATCTTGATAGTTACGGGAATCTTCACATTTGATGAAATGACAGAACTATAAAAACATTAGAGCAATGTCAATTTCCTTGTTTTAGATACTGTGATATTGCACTACAGTAAGCTCTAACTGGGGGATTTGGGTGAAAGGTACATGGGAACAAAAAAAAAAAAAAAAACCCTGAAGTTTTGGAGTGCCTGGCTGGCTCAGTTGGTAAAACACGTGACTCTTGCTTTGGGGGTGTGAGTTTGAGCCCTACGTTGGGTGTAGAGATGACTTAAAAATAAAATCTCTTAAAAAAAAGAGAGAAAGAAAAGAAAAAGGTACGTGGGACCTCTCTGTACTATCTCTGTTACATCCTATTAATCTAGAATTATTTCAAAATAAGTATTTTTTAAAAAATCAACCAATTAGAGCTATATCCAGTATATAGGTACATCTTAACATATGTAAGACACAAAAGAATATTTATGGTATTCATAAAGATAAAGTTTTGGGGCACCTGGGTGGCTCGGGTGGTTAAGCGTCCGACTTCGNTCTCTCTCTCTCAGAAATAAATA
Source organism: Crocuta crocuta (assembly GCF_008692635.1). Taxonomy (NCBI): domain Eukaryota; kingdom Metazoa; phylum Chordata; class Mammalia; order Carnivora; family Hyaenidae; genus Crocuta; species Crocuta crocuta. The sequence continues at coordinate 2,582,216 of NW_027532820.1, read as the reverse complement.
AAAAACATTAAAAAAATTTTTTTAGAAAGATAAAGTTTTGAAAGGCAAAGTTTAATGATATTGTCTAAAGGTATATACAAGGCAATAAAACTATTTTAAAAAGTTAAAGAACTGATGACCATAAAAGTTGGAATAGTAGTTGCTTCTGGAGGGAAGGAGAGCATTGTAGTCTGGCAGTGATACAGAAAGAGCTAGACAGCTGTCAGTGCCTTGTTTCTTGACCTGAGCAGGGATTACACTTGTGTTCATGTTCTATGCATTAAATTGTACATTATTCTATATCTGTGTTATTTCACCAAAAATAATTTTTTCTGAAGAGAACATAGGAAGAAGGTATAACCTTGAAAAGGAATAAGAACACTTCCTTCTATGAAATGTACAGAAACAAGGAAAGGAGGGTTGAAAATACACGTATAATTTGAACCAAAGGGAAGAAAGTTGTGTTTTCCCTGAAGGATAGAAAAATGCTAAGCTAAGATTGCAATAGAGATCTTAAGGAAATTACCAAAGGTTTAGAACAGCAGCTTACGGGAATGGAGAAGGAACTAACCGACACTGAGCAAGGAGGATTGCCCAGCAAGTTGAAGACTTCAACAAAATGGCAACACTATACATTTATGACTGCCAGTCAAGAAGACTCACCTAACCACAGTTTACTAGTATTCAGCATGCTCTATATGGCCAAGGAAATGTGTAGTATATTTGGGAATGAGATCTGTCAAAAATGAATGAAATGTTTAGAAGATTTGATGTTTAGAGTAGTAGTCAGTACCCATCTAGGCATTTTAAGAACTTAGGAACACGGTCAGGGAAAGTAACGTTTTCTTGGGTTGAACACGATCAAATTACTATAAAATGAATGATAATAATCACCTACAGAATGTATTGTGGAAACCTGAAAGTGTGGAACCTGCTTGGGATTCTCTCTCTCTCCCTCCTTCTCTGTCTCTGCCCCTTCCCCACTTGTGCTATCTGTGTCTGTCTCAAAATAAGTAAATAAACTTTAAAAAAAAGATTACACTATACTTAGCAGAAATGACAGATGTGTTGACTATGGTATAACTTGACTATATGTAGGAAAAATGTTATATTGTTGAAAACTGATATAACTTGAACGATGTACTCAACTTCTGATTTTCCTTCTTTAGTTTTAGTAAGGAATTGAAATTTATCTAATTTGCTAGCTGAAAATATTATCACTAACCGTACATTTTTTTTAACATAGTTCTGTTTCATGCTGTCTTTACGTTTTGTTTCATTCGGTGCAATCTTCTGAATACAAGTATTATCACAATACTTTCTTTTAATCAGATGGGCCAGTTCTACTATTCTGCCAAGGCATTTGATGTCTTAGAGAGGCTGGATCCTAACCCTGAATATTGGGAAGGCAAGAGGGGTGCCTGTGTGGGCATTTTCCAGATGATCTTAGCTGGACGAGAACCCAAGTAAGTAATCCGACAAGAGACACCGCCTCTATTCTTTTGGGGTTTGTAAAGAAAAAGAATTATTTTCTTGTATTACATCTTCTGAAAACCCAAAACTATAATGATGCTTTATGATGAATAGAAGATTAAAGTTGTTTTAGATGTCTATCTGATGTTTTCACTCCAGTAACTTTTTATGTTCTAAATCATTTGTACTGGGGACATGAGTATACTAGAGCTTTCAAAAGGAAGAGCAAGATACATATTTGGCTCCAAATGAATTGTCATTTTTATTTTTTAAAAAAGTCTCTTTTCCTCTCTTCTATTGGCTTTTTCTTGTGCTTTACATTGGGCTTCAAAGATATAGGAATGGGGGCGCCTGGGTGGCTCAGTCGGTTGAGTGTCTGACTTCGGATCAGGTCATGATCTCGTGGTTTGTGAGTTCAAGCCCCGCCTCGGGCTCTGTGCTGACCGCTCAGGGCCTGGAGCCTGCTTCGGATTCTGTGTCTCCCTCTCTCTCTGCCCTTCCCCTGCTCACATTCTGTCTCTGTCTCTCTCAAGAATAAATAAACATCTTAAAAATTAAATATATAAACAAACAGACAAACATTACAAATAAAATCTTTGGGATGAGCATTGGGTGTTGTATGTAAGAGATGAATCACTGGGTTCTACTCCTGAAGCCAAGACTACACTGTATGTTGACTAACTTGAATTAAAATAAATAAATTAAAATAAAATAAAATCTTAAAAAAAGAGAGAGAAAGAGATCTTGGACTCAGAGAAGCAACATGTTCGTATGGAGCTAGAATTTGAACCCAATTCTTTGAACCCATCCCTCTTTCTACTAGGTCATACAGAATAGGCATAGAAATAGAAATACATCATGTTAGGCCAGAAAGATTAATAGCATGAGTATAGATAATATAAGTAAACAGGAAAACTTGGGTTGGTGAGAAGGCTTTCATAGAATTTCCGTTTTGCTATGCCGTCATAAAAATAAAAGGCTCAGGAGTGCCCGGGTGACTCAGTCAGTTAAGCATCTAGCTCTTGATTTTGGCTCAGGTCATGATCTCGTGGTTTGTGGAATCGAGCCCCACGTTGGGCTGTTTGTGCTGACAGTGCAAAGCCTCCTTGGGATTCTCTCTCTCTCCTTTCTCTTTGCCCCTCCCCTGCTCACATGCATTCTGTCTCGCTCTCTCTCTCTCCCTCCCTCCCTCTATCTCCCTTCCTCCGTCCCTCAAAATAAATAATGAGACATTAAAAAAATGGAAAGCTTGGAAGTCCATAACTGGTTTGTGAATACATGGTGAAATAGCCTGTTACCAAAAATGCCTTACTGGAAGTAGTAAGGAACAAGTACAAGTTGATTATATCTGTTAATCTATTGAAATGCTTTGTCTCTTCAAATCTTTTCCCCAGAGAGACCCTTCGAGAAGTACTCCACTTACTGAGAAGCACAGGGAATACCCAAGTGGAGTACATCATCCGGATCATGAAGAAATGGGCCAAAGAAAACAGAGTGCCTATCTAAAATAGCACCAGAGGCCTAACCGGTCACCACTTTGATGTAAAATTGGAAATCATTCTCCTCAAGTTTAATGTAAGATGCAGGGCTCTATTTTTTGACATTTCCTTCCTTGCTCTTTGAGCCTCAAGGTCAGTGACTAACTTGCTTAGACCTACCTTCCTGGCTGAACCAAGCGCCACGGTCCGTGCTATGGCCCTGTGTGTGATCCGACTAGCAATAAGACTTTGGACTTGTCTGGTGCCTTTCTTCCTAAAATTCTCAGAGAACTCTTACATAATTTACTGACTTTAAGGAGAATGGCATTATTTTTTTAATATTAGCATTTGGTGGCATTTTCCCCTAGCTGCAATAACAGACGCCTTTCATGCCCAAGAGCCATCATCATTCCGTCGTCATCTGTACATTATCCCATTTCCCTGCGGTGTCCCACAAAGAATTCGTCATGTGTTCTGGGTCTTGGGAGAGCAGAGGGTATAAAAAGCGGTATGATACTAAGAGTGGCAGTAAGACTTTTATCAAACTGTCCAGTCATTAACAGATAATGGACTTCGGGGATTGCTCTTTCAGTAATTTTGGTGATAAGTAGCCTGTTATTTATCATCAAATAAACAGAAATATTGCAGCTGTTTAAAAGGTGCATACTATGAAAAAAGTCTGTGCGGTACATTTAAAGGGGTATTCAGGAAATAGTGTGCAAATCTCATCAGTTACTTCTCCGTTGTATTTTAGGGAACTAAACAGGCTAAGGTTCTTTTTCATATATTTTGCTGAATAAGCATCAGTTTTGAATGCAGGGCTACAAAGGTTATATATATGTAGTGTGGCCGTTTATTAATGTAATGATAATCAAGCATGAGTTGTGCAGAGCCCTTCAAGGGACCTCCTAATAGCTGGACCCTAAGTCATATTCCAGCCTCATGTTTCTGAGCTCTTGTAACATAAGCCTGTCATACAACTGGGCACTTTTAGACTCACAACTGATTTTCAGAAAATAGACATACATGTTTTTACGTAGCAGATTACCTTCGTTTCTACCCCATGTATCTTGTTTCTGTTAGTTTAAGGTGCCCAGCATTGCAGGTGTAGAAAGTGCAGAGCCATCCCTCCCTGGCCTGAGAACTGAAAGAATGTCCTAAGTCTTTGAAGCACTGCAGACAGCTTAGAGAATTCCCGCAGGCACCGCGTCGGTTGTCCCCTACACCCCCTGCACGCGCTGTGGCTGAGCCTTAAAGGAGGAGCCGGGGACACGCCAGAGAGCAGCGAGGGAGAGAAGAGCAGGGACTGCGGGTAGCCTTCGCCATCCGGACACTTGCAAGGAGTTCTTCCACTTCCCATCCTTTATCTCAGACCCAGATCTGATCAGTTCAGAGCACAAGTCAAACTAAACTGGCCCGAATAACTGCATTTTAGAAAACAAAATTATATCATTTTTCATATGCCAAAGCTTCTGTGTTCTCATGTCATTTCTACTTTTTCAATAGTTGGTTCTCAGCATCTAAGGTACGTGGTGGATCAGACCTGAGCAGAACCCAGTAGGAGTTTTAGAATTGTCTTGTGATTCTTACTTAAGCTCGCTTAAAATGTTAGGAAACGTAGTAGTGGAAAAAGACAGATGGGGAGTCCTCACTGGCTTTTGGCAATGGAATTGGTCTTCCAGTTAATTTCTGTTACTGTCACATCTCCTATACATGATAAGCTTTTCCACTGATGGAGATTTACTTTTAAATGAGCTTTTGTTGAATTTGTTGAAGCTCTAGCTTCTCCCTGTCATTTTCCTGTCTTTGGGGGAAGTCAGATAATCTAAAAATAGCAATTCCTGGAATTTTAAACTGGTTTTTTAAAACAGTTTTTACTCTATAGAATTTTGTGGCTCTATGCTTTGAGCCACAAAAGCATAAAGACTAGTTTTAAAGAGATACCATCCAGTTGTCATTAAGGATCCTTCTGGAATGTCTTGGCAGGGTCTCAGGATTGTAGAGTCCTGTTGCATGGCCGCTTCTCTTACATGTAATGATGATACAGGAGAGAAGGTGCAGGCTTAGGAATGTAGTATCACGTGCACAGTTCAGAGCATCGGTGTACTATTTATAGGTGGTAGCAAATATTACTTGCAAATGGAAAAAAACTGTTAACTATTTTTGTACATCAAAAGAATTATATTCTACTGTAATATATTCAAATTAAAGTTTATTATTTGTTATTATGGTATTCTGTTGAGTGTGGCGAATCCAGGTCCTGTGTGTGCCATGTGCCGACTCTCCTTTCCTGACCCCAGAGTGGAGGGGAAGAAACAAGTTTGGGGCTCCACAGTGAACTCTTTATGAGAAAGGAAAGTAGATATTTCTTTTTTTTCTTCTTTCATAGTTTGTTGTCAAGTTGGATTCCATATAACACCCAGTGCTCATCCCCACAAGTGCCCTCCCCCCTGCCCATCTCCCCCCTTCCCCTCTCCCCCACCTCCATCAGCCCTCACTTTGTTCTCAGCATTCAAGAGTCTTTCATGGTTTACCTCCCTCCCTCTCCCCCACTATTTTCCTCCTTCTCCTCCCACATGGTCCTTCGGAAAGTAGATATTTCTAAGAAACCCTGTCCACTAAGGCTGTGGCTCCTGCCTCATCATATTAGACCTGGCTCACTGCCGAATCACAGCTCGTTTCAGAAGTGTTGTGCCATGCACAGTAGACACCTCACACTCAGAGCGCTTTCAAGTACTTGTTTACTGAATAATTAAACATATCGTAGCTGGTAGAGCAAAGGAACTGTGAGAACTGACCTCATATAATTCTGGTTCCCATCTAATTATTGTTTTATTGTGTGCGAAGCATATACTAGGGGCTAGGGATGCAAAGACACCTAGTGGGCAGTCCTGACCCTTACGGAACTCAGCCTCACGGAAGTATGTACAACCGACCACCACAGTGCATGATTTTTGGCATCAGTAGGAGCAAAGTGTTGAGAGGAAATGAGGCAATGGGAATGTTTGTATCCCTTGTAAATGGACACCTCCTGCCTCATTTGGGAGAAGCAGTCAGAATGGATCCTGAAACCCAGCAGCTGTACAGTGCGCACGCTTCCCTGTGTGTGCAGATGTGTGGTGTGCATCCAAGTAATGGAAGCCAGAGGACCTCTCTCCTTTAAGGCTTGGCACACTCAGAAAGTCGAGAGCAAGTGGGCATTGTGATCTCACAATGGTCGTGCCTGCTTTCTAACAACAAAACTAAATTCGTGGTTTATTAGTTCCTATATTTAGAAATCACTTCATTTGACTCGGATAGTCGTCTCTCTTCTTCATCCTATAAAATACTTCTGAGGTTGGTAAGTATTTTATGATAATGTTCAAACGGTACTCTGCCTATTTAGAGATGCTGTCAGAGAATCATTGTCCATCATCTACCTTAACTCTGGACGTGTGAAGAAGACACATTTGTACTTTTGGTTGCATCAAAACCCTTTAAGTAAAATCTAGATGCCACGTCCAACTAGGGACCATCTTGGTGGTTGGGGGAAAGGGAAGGAAAGCAGCAGACGCAGCAGGCCCGCATCTGAGGCTGCGCCTCCCAGGGCAACACGCTTCACAGAGCTCTGATCTAGGGAATGAGCTCAGGGGACCCAAACTGTGCATGAACCGTGGCTACTTTAATGCATCCTAGTTTTTGTACATTCATTTGTGAATTCATGGATTGGTTTGGTCACTTATGCCCCACTGTGTCCCAGAAAAGATTTGAGATAAATTACCAAAATACATGTGACAAAATACAAATAGAAGGCATTTAGAAGTAAAGAAGCCAAGAGTAAAAGTTCATACACAAAAGTACATACCGGAGTTACTAAAGATGGGCCAGAAATTCACCTTCAAGCTTCCTACCAACCAAACCAAAGGGTGAAATATAAGCAGATACAAAATTCACACCTTTTCTATGTGAATGAACTCCCTAATAGGAAGAAAAAAGTGGATTCTCAGTGATTTCTGATTGTTTATGGGTTGCTGAATTAGGTTTTCTGCACTATAACTTACATATAACTATACACTTAATGAAAATTTCAAGGGAATCTTATTGCTTCCCTACGCATGTACAGGTCATTCCTATTAAGTACATTAAATAATTACATTTGCCCTTCTATTTTTAATTTCCTCTATAAACATAATTATACTCTCCTTTGCCAGTTTTGACTGAGGAGTAGTTATTAATATGGTAGAGCTGAGACATGTTATTCAAGTTTTTAAAATTACAAGTGAGGGGTGCCTGGGTGGCTCAGTCGGTTAAGCGTCCAACTGCAGCTCAGGCCAAGATCTCATGGTTTGTGGGTTCGAGCCCCATGTCGGCCTATGTGCTAACAGCTAGCTCAGAGCCTGGAGCCTGTTTCAGATTCTGTATCTCCCTCTCTCTCTGACTCTCCCCTGCTCTCTCTCTCTCAGAAATAAATAAAACATTAAAAAAAAATTTTTTTAATTACAAGTGGGAGTGCCTGACTCACTCAATCAGTAGAGTATATAACTCTTCATCTCATAGTCGTGAGTTCAAGCCCCATGTTGGGCATGGGCCTACTTAAAATAAAAAATAATAATAATAATAAAATTACCAGTGTATGTTGGGATGAAAATATGGGTATCAGTGACCTAAAGAATAATTACAGGATACTGGAAAAGCAGTGAAATGATAGCATAGTATAGTTTATACATTCACTGAGGAGATTCAACAGGGAAATAATGTGGAGAAGGTTAAATAGAAAAGGCTACATGGGGCAAGTGAATCTTCAGCTAAAACTTGTATAAAGTTTGATATTGTACTCGATNGCAGAAGGTTCTAAAAATTTTCAGAAGAAAAGGGCTACAGTTCTTAGCAGGAGAGAGAGCGAGGAGTTGTCAGGAAAGCTGCAGGTTACTTTGAGACAGTCGTCCCAAATGCATTAGAGGAACTGTAAAAATCTGCCACAGAAGGAACGATGATCCATAGTCAGAAAAGTTACTGCAGCTTAAACAGGAAACCCTTCTTGTTCAGGACTGTCATAGCCACAGTTTGCAAAAAGTGCAGCTATTGATTAATGCAATGTAGTGTCAATTAGATGTACATTCCTGAGGTCTTTTATCTGTTGTAGCTTTGTCTTTGTCTTTTTCTTTTCATTACATCAGGTATATTGCCCTGTAAATTGTGGTAGTGGTACCAGGAATAAAAAATTAAGGAATTTAAAAAAAATAAATAAGTAAATAAAAATAAAACTTGTATAAAGTTTAAGTAGAGAATAAGTAAACAATTGTCAGAAGAAGCATAAAAGAAGACGTGAGAAATTTTTACAGATGTTTAGTCTTAATTTAGTTTCAGTTTTTCTATTTTCGTATAATTTGTTCTGTGAAAAACAGTATGGCCTTATTTGTAAACCTGTAGTTTCATACCGTGAACAATTCCACTTCTAGGTGCATGTCCAGGAGATATTCCTATACATGTATCACGGGAGACACACTCAAGAATGATCCTCACACACTGTCCCCAGGAAAAACCTGGAAACAACCCAATAATACGCTTCGACCAGAAAGTGGGTAAACTGTGGTAATGTCACAATGGGATATTACACAAAATAAATGGACTACAGCCTCTTGCAACAAAATGGATGAATCTTAGCAATATATTGCTTACAGCAGCGGCTTTTTATAAAGTAAAGACAACTCAAATATCAATACACAATCAAAAGGGTGGCGGGAGAAAGATGAACAAGGAGGGCAGGATGGGGGTTACCAGGAGCGGGGAGACGGGCTGGGGTAAAGAAGATACCACGCACACAGTTTGTTTTTGTCGGGGTTCTGGTCTTCATGTTAGGTGGTGAGCCGCAGGAGTTTATGCCTTAATAAAAACAAATGATAAATAAATATACTATTAAAGGTAAAGTATAAATAGTGAAATAAAAGAGGAACATCAGTGACCATATGTCTTGAACTAAAATTATGACCAACTGAATCCTGAGGACCTGAAGTGAAACAAAACATTCGTGATTAGAAAAAAATACCCTTAAATGTAAACAATGATTATTTTCAAATGGTGGAATTAGATAATTGTACTTCATATTCTTATTGTCATTCAGTATTTTCTCATTTTTCTACAAAGATCACATGTTACTTGTATTATCTGAAAAAGGCCATGGGGCACCTGGGTGGCTCAGTTGGTTAGGCGTCCCACTTCAGCTCAGGTCATGATCTCTCGGCTTGTGAGTTTGAGCCCCACTTTAGGCTCTATGCTGACAGTTCAGAGCCTGGAGCCTGTTTCAGATTCTGTGTCTCCTTGTATCTCTGACCCTCCCCCACTCACACTCTGTCTCTCTCTCCCTCAAAAATAAATAAACATTAAAAAAATTTTTTTAAAGAAAAAGGCCAGTAAAATAATAAAAAATTTTTAAACCAAAAAAGAAGAAGAAAATGAAGAGATCTTCAGTTTATACCTAGCAAAATTAGTAATTCAACAAAATTAATAATTCCCATTGTCCCCCGCAGTGGTTTTCTAGAATTAGGATCAAAACTAAATCCAGCACCTCAGGCAGCTGATATAACCCTTACATATATTTGTTTAAAAGGCATCCCCTCCCTAATTTTTCCCGAGCCATCGATTCAGGAGAACATTGGGTCATTTGTGTTTTGGAACATCCCACATTCTGAATTTGGTTGATTTCCTCCTCATAGGATTATTGAACATGTTCCCATATCACTCAAATTGCCTTTAAACTGATAGATCTAACAACTGAGTAGATTCATGTTAGATTATTTTATGCTGCTTAGGTGGTATTGTGTCATGCCGGGAGATCTGTACTGTCTGGCTCTCCCACTTTCTAAGAATTTATTCTTCTCAGGGTGCCTGAGTGGCTCAGTTGGTTAAGTGTCCAACTTCGGCTCAGGTCATGATCTCACGGTTCATGGGTTTGAGCCCCACATTGGGCTCTGTGCTGTCTCTCTCTCTCTCAGAAATAAATAAAAACATTAAAAAAAAAAAAGGAATCTATTCTTCTCATTAGTAGAGCCCTATCACCAAAAAATAATTGGAGTCAGTTATCATTATTAAATTTTTAATTTTATCTATAAGAAATTTCAGGAAATTTGTTTTCCCTTTTATCACGTAAGTAGCTACCTAATATTCTCAATTTTGCCTCTTTGTGTGCAAAGCCTAAAATATGTACTATCTGGCTCTTTAAAAAAATTTTTTTTTAATGTTTACTTATTTTTGAAAGAGAGAGAGTATGAGCAGGGGAGGGTCAGTGAGGGAGGGACACACAGAATCTGAAGCAGGTTTCAGGCTCTGAGCTGTCAGCACAGAGCCCCACTTGGGGCTGGAACCAGAAACCGTGAGATCATGACCTGAGCCAAAGTCTGATGTTCAACTGACTGAGCCACCCAGGCGCCCCCTATTTAGCTCTTTAGAGAAAGTTTGTCGAATCCTGCTCCAGAATATTGCCTTATCGGGGCGCCTGGGTGGCTTCATCGGCTGAGCGNAAAAAAAAAAAAGAATATTGCCTTATCAGCCTCAAGTGAAACCTTCAAGCCATGGAACATTTAGAAGGACAAACTGTTGGGGCTTCACATACAGTGTCCACACTGAGTGAGTCTATACTTACATGAGGTCCCGAAGGCCGTCAAATTCAGAGAAGTGCAAAGTAGAATGGCGTTTCCCAGGACTGGAGGGAAGGGGAAAAGAGCATCTGTTTCATGGGTATAGTTTTAGTTTTCCAAGATGCAAAAGTTCTAGAGATCTGTCTCAACACAATGTGAAGATACTTAACTCAATATAAAAATGATTAAGATGCTAAATTTTATGTTATGAGTTTTTCTGACCACAATAAAAAAGTACAAGTATATAAAAAGATATGCCATACATATACCAATCGGGAGAAAATAAATAACAAAGATCTTAAAAACAAAAACAGAAACAAATACCAATCAGGAGAAAGCTGAAATGACTGTATTAATAATCAAAGTAGACTTCAGAGCAAAAGGGCTCAGGAAGCCACCTAAATAATTTGCCTCATTTTTCAACTATTGATGTTGCTCCCAATATCTCCGACTCTTTGAACAGTTGTTCTTGCCAAAAGGCTAGTTTATTTTGGGGGGGGTACTTTTTTTAAAATCAGCTGCCGCAAGCAAATAGAATTTAATTAACTCATCCTTAGTAAATGGCTTTCCTTGGTTGGTTAACAAATGAACCACTCAGAAATATACTTTTTTTTTTAATGTTCATTTATTTATTTTGAGAGAGAGAGAGAAAGAGAGCATGCACAGGGAAGGGGCAGAGAGAGAGAGAAGGAAAGAGAGAATCCCAAGCAGGCTTGACGTGGGGCTCCGACATGGGGCTCCACCTCACCAACCATGAGATCATGACCTGAACTGAAATCAAGAGTCCGCCTTTTTTTTTTAATTTTTTTTTTAATGTTTTATTTATTTCTAGGAGAGAGGGAGAGAGACAGCGTGAGCAGGGGAGGGTCAGAGAGAGAGGGAGTCACAGACTGAAACAGGCTCCAGGCTCTGAGCTGGCAGTCAGCACAGAGCCCGACGCGGGGCTCGAACCCACGAACCGCGAGATCATGACCTAAGCGAAAGTCGGACGCTTAACCGACTAAGCCACCCAGGCGCCCCAAGAGTCTGCCTTTTAACTGACTCAGCCACCCAGATGTCCCAAAAAGTAATTGGTTGAAGTCAAGGAAATTCTGCTGTGATGAAATATGTTTTAAATTTTCTAACTTTTTTGACCTTTGCTTTCCTGTGAGCTGGGATTGCTGTAATGACTGCATAATCTGCTAATGGGACTTGTATTCTCTCACTTCTACTACAGTGTCATTTCATAAAAAGCATAATGTTTTGTCATCTAGTTTGACACAAAACAATCCACACTCCACTGTGCCTTAAAGGCTCCAATACCACAGACTGAGGACCCATTTTTTGGAGTTTCTATAGTTTTCAAGTGTGTGGATCCTAATTATACATTAAAAGGAGGGAAAATGACCACTAGGTGGGTCTGTGGACCATTGGACCCAAAGATAGACAGACTTTGGCCAAGGACTATACTCATTAGCTGGTGCCCACACTCCAACAGCAGGGTCCTGTTACATTGTAGGACCCTGTGTCTCGTAATCCTCAAAAGAGCTGAGTATTCCTTAGTGTCCTGTCATCTGAGAAGAAGGCCATAGGTCCCTTTTGGGAAAGGACTGAGGAAATCATAATATACATATATATGAACTCATACAGTTCTATGAGTTTTAGCAAATGTATACAGTCATGTAACAAGCACCAGATAGATAGATTGTTGATTTTTTTTGTACAATAAGACTGTTTTTCACAGAGAATCCCAGGTTTAAGTTTATGCTCACTCTCTTTGGTCACAACCACAATTCAGAGACTGGGATTTGACCTGGGCATCTGTCCAGGGTGGCAAAGGAGCTAAAAAGGAAAATTATAGCGACACTGATGACAACAAAAAGTACGAAAGCATTTCGTGGGGGGCGAAGGCAGACGCAAGTCTTAAGAACTCTGAGGAAGAATTATTTCCACCCAGAAATTGTCATTCAAATATGTTGTAGAACAGATATCTTTTCAGACATGTATATAACATAAAAGTTTCTCCTGAATTATGTGCTAGACCAGGAATATGGGAATAAACTAAGAGAAAGGATGACATTGCATCTGAGAAGTGGGGGCTCCAAGTTAAAAGTGGGTGAGGGGAATGCCCAGGATAATGATGGGAACGTACTTCAAGACAGCTGTACAACAGTCCCAGAGACCAACCAGTACAGACTGGAGCGGATCAGAGGCTCCAAGAGAGACTCATTCAAGATTAGATAGAATACCTCATTTATTAACATATGAGAAGAGAGTTTTAGAGAAGCTCTAAAGAAAACCAAGCAAATGAGACATCATTAAAATGTGCAGGGAAGGGAAAGTGATCATAATGTACTTGATGGTTCAGCTGTAAAAAGTGTTCATAGCTCATAAAACTGTAAGCACTGAACACTGATTCAACCAAAAACTGATCAACAGTATGAGGAGGTGGGAGGAGGACCATGTCTGTGTATGGGGTTGTGTGTGAGAAAAAGCTGTCTTTGTATTTCATTGCACTACAATAAGTGGAGAAAGAAAGGGGGCGTGGCTGGCTGGCTCAGTTCCAAGAGCATGCAACTCTTGATCTCGGGGTCGTGAGTTCGAGCCCCATGTTGGGTGTAGAGATTACTTAAATAAAATTTTTTAAATGTTTTTATTGCTGAGAGAGAGAGAGAGAGACAGCGTGAGCAGGGGAGGGTCAGAGAGAGAGGGAGATACAGAATCTGAAACAGGCTCCAGGCTCTGAGCTAGCTGTCAGCACAGAGCCTGAAGCAGGACTTGAACCCATAGACTGTGAAATCATGACCTAAGTCGAAGTTGGTCGCTTAACCGGCTGAGCCACCCAGGCACCCCAATAAATTAAAAAAAAGGGCACCTGGATGGCTCAGGGGGTTAAACATCTGATTATTGATCTCAGCTCAGGTCATGAGGTCACAAGTCAGATTGTGAGACCAAGCCCTGCACTGGGCTCTGTTAACAACTCAGAGCCTGCTTGGTATTGGCTCTCCCTCTCTCCCTGCTTGTGTGCTCTCTCTCTCTCTCTCTCTCTCTCTCTCTCTCTCAAAATAAATAAATAAACTTTTAAAAAATCTACAATTTAGTTCTGATAAGCAGAGGAGGCCAGCAAACCAAGGAATTACAGGGACAAGCCATATTTGCAGGAAACACTTTGCCCTGTAGCAGAGAAGACAACATTGTGAATGGCTCCACAGCTACTCACCAAAGAGGTGGAGAGGAGTAAATGCAAACCCTTGAGTCATAAGCTTAGTACCTATCAGGCGGACATAAGGCCCTTAGGTCCTCCAGATACTCATATTCACCAAAACAGCTGGTCCAGGAAAACTCAGCTTCCTCAAAAATGAGTAACCCACACAAACAAATAAACAACACAGCTAACAGTCTAGAGAAAATTAATACAAGAAAGACGGTAGTCAAATGGTAAACGAAAATATCACCGGAAAATTGGTGATACATACATGAAAACGGTAGCCAAATATTTTACTCTTACAGAAAGATCAAAAACAGTGGTAATTCACTGAGATGTCATCTGTAAGGTATTATTAAAGGTAATAAATCAAGTAGTATATAAGAATATTTTACAAGACCAAATTAAACAAAGTATAAAGAGGAGAAAATACTGGGCTATCTGGCTGGGTCAGTCAGTACAGTGTGCAATTCTTCTTTTTTGTTTGTTTGTGCAACTCTTGATCTCAGGGTTGTGAGTTCGAGCCCCATGTTGGGTGTGGAGATTACTTAAAAATAAAATCTTAAAAAAAGAGAAAGTATTAAATTTCATCATTGGTCATAGTGGAATTACAGACAGTGTCAAAAAGAAATTGAGGATTAATTGTATTATAAAATTATCCTGTTAGAGCAAAAACACAAACCTTCCAAATTACCAATGAAGTAACATACACAAAGCAAAGCAGATGAAACAGTTCAAGGGGAATTTTTAAAGAGATTTAAAGAAGAAAGCATGACATAAAATAATGTGTCAGATCTATGCTCAAACATACTTCTCATGTCAAAAATGCTAATCGGCTCCACTCACCTATTACAAGAAAAAGATGGGCAGATTAGATCACAAAGCAAGACCTAACTCTGCTGTTTATACATAAATATTGGTAATAAAAATATGGGTAACAGTATAATTGGGCATATCCACATAAAAGAGAGCAGGTGTTACAACCAACCAGGGTTGAATCCAGGTCAAGACCATTAAGCAAGTCAAAGAAACACAATTTGAATGATAAAAGGTCCATTTCTCAGTGAAGATATAATAGTTATGAATCTGCAATGAAAGAAACAGCATCAAAAAACAAAAATGATAAGAGTTATAAGGACAATAGTAATAAAAGATTATAGTTCACAATGGCTGAAATGAAAAAATGTAAGTAAAAGCATATAGGTAACTTAAGTATCACAACTAGTAAGGAATATATTATTAATGTAGCTTATGTCTTGGAAACAGACCGACTTCCTTTTCAAGAACCCATAGAACATTCAATGAAACTGACAGTAAATTAGCCCACAAAACAAACAACATCAAACATTTATAACATGCTTACTATGCCCCAGCTATGTGTCAAAACACGTCACACAAATTAACTCAATTTAATCCCAACAACTTTCAAAAGTATGTGTATTATTTTTCCCATTTTGCAGACTAAGGCATGGAATGCTGAAGTTGCTTGTGCCAAAGTGACAGAGGTAAGTTAGTACCCAAGAGTCTCAAAAATAAAACCAACGCAGGGTGCCTGGGTGGCTCAGTCCGTTAGGTGTCCTACTTCATCTCAGGTCATGATCTTATGCCTTATGAGTTCGAACCGCGTGGCAGGCTCTCTGCTGTCAGCACAGAGCCCACTCTGGATCCTCTGTCTCCCTCTCCCACTTGTTCCCTCTCTCAAAAATAAACATTTAAATAAATAAATAAAAGTAATGCAGAGGTTTTCAAATCACAGTGTCATAAGTAGAAGTTACCTACAAAACTGAGAACTCTGCCACCTAACCATCAAAAAAAGAAAGGAAAAAACCATTTAAGTTACCAACCAGGGACACCCGGATGGCTCAGTTGGTTGAGTGTCCGACTTGGGCTCAGGTCATGATCTCATGGTTCATGGGTTCAAGCCCCACTTTGGGCTCTGTGCTGACAGCTCAGAGCCTGGGGCCTGCTTTGGATTCTGTGTGTGTGTCTCTCTCTGACCCTCCCTTGCTCGTACTCTCTCTCTCTCAAAAAAATTTTTTTAAAATCAAAAATAAATAAAAATAAACAACCACCACCACCACTACCAACAAAAACCCCAAACAAATTGTAAATAAAACTTAGACAAAAACCGTCTCTTAATTTTGGAGTAAAATTGAAAATACAGGTTGTATTCGAACTGGGTTGTAGATAAAGCTCAAAGAACAGTTTAAGATCTTTAATTTTTATATTAATATACAGAAAAAAATAAAAACAAGTGACCTAAGCAACTTATCAAGAAGTAATAAACAGTGGGGGATGCCTGGATGGCTCACTCGGTAGAGATGTGACTCTTGGTCTCCCAGTCATGAGTTCAAGCCCCACATTGGGTGTGGAGCCTACATTTAAAAAAAAGTTAATAAAAAAAGAGGATATAATTAAGAGAACATTGCAACACACATGAGGACTCCACAAGAAAAACTAGTAAACTCTGAAATTAATTCATTTAAAACCAGGAAAATGGTACAACTAATAAGTGAAGGAGTTGGTTGGCTGAAAAAAGAATAGATTAACCTTTACCTAATGAATCAAGGTGAGGGATGGACAGAGCACATACATACAGAATATTACAGCCCTAGGATAAATTCATGCAAGTGGAAACGCTTGGTTACAGAGAGCATACACAAGTATTTTGTCAGACGTTGCTGAATTGCACACAGTTTATTCTGATTCGGGTCTCCACCAGCAACGAGTAAAAGTGATCATTTCCTTATCCCTCAGAAACACAGTTCAGTATTATGTTTTATATTTGTCATCCTGATAGATGAGAATAGTATCTCTGTATAGGGTTTTTTAAAACATTATTTAACGTATATTTATTTATTAAGTAAATTCTACTCCCAATGTGGGACTTGAACTCATGACTCCAAGATCAAGAGTCACACGCTCTACTGACTGAGCCAGCCAGGCACTCCTTTGCATTGGTTTTTAATGTTTATTCTTTTGTGAATTCAGTCTTTGTCAGAAGTGGAATCAGTGTTTTGCTTGAGTCATGAGAAGAAGCTGGAAGCTTTTCTTCTCCTGTATATACTGTTCCACTTTACATAACAGCAAACCTATTGTTCTATAAACGCCTGGTGGAATTTTTCTGTGAAACTGGCTTGTCCTAATCTTTCTTAATTTTTTGGCAAATTCTTGATTTCTTCCATAGCAACTGGTCTGGACTTTCTGTCATCTTGGGAATTAGTTTTGTTATATGTGATGTATTTTTTTTTCTAGGATAAACCACCAATGTGATTCACAGTGATTTTACGACAAAGAGTCACCCATGATTTCATTCTGCCATCTCCTGCGGTGGACATCAAGTGGATTCCTGAGAGGCCCCTTGCCCTTTCTTGGAACAGTGTCCTGTCCCCCACCCCCATACCCATTCACCTCATCCCAAGTTCCTGGTAGCCAGACCTTCTTCATAGTTGTTTGATCTGGGGGTGAGCACCTGACCCAAAATAGGCCAATCAGTGAATCTTCTCTACAATTTTTTTTAATGTTTTACTTATTTCTAGGGGAGAGAGAGAGAGAGACAGCGTGAGCAGGGGAGGGTCAGAGAGAGAGGAAGTCACAGACTGAAACACGCTCCAGGCTCTGAGCTGGCAGTCAGCACAGAGCCTGACGCGGGGCTCGAACCCATGAACCGCGAGATCATGACCTAAGCGAAAGTCGGATGCTTAACCCACTAAGCCACACAGGCGCCCCCTTCTCTACAATTTTGGAATTGAGTGTAAAATTTTCCTGTCTTCGTTTGGGCCGGTCCCTCCAACAAAGATGATGTAAAGAAAACGTGGAGGGGGTATAACAAGGCCATATTTTTAATCCTGTAACTTGGGAAGCAGAGAAAGCTAGTCACAGAGAGAGGAAAACAGAAGGAAACAGATCTGAAAGAGAAGCAGAAAGGAGACAGAGAGACTATTGTCTGGTGTCCATGCAGGTTTTCTATCCCTAATTCTGGTTCCATCTTTTCAGGGATTGATTACATTCCTTCCCTTTGCTTCTGGGAGATTTTCCTGCAGCTGCTTTATAAACTGTTCTGTGTGTTCAATCCACTTATGCTGATTTCTTTTATGATACTTGAAAACAGAAGTTCCCATATTATTCAGTTCTGATCCCCACTGCCCTTCTTTTAAACTTGTTGGCACATGGCAGCCCATTCCAGCGACCGGGTCATGGCAATCCATCCCAAAGGCCATTGCCATGCTTTCCCTTGTTCTAGTTACCCACCTCCTCATCATCCTTAAGAAGTGTCTGTTTCCTCTGTAACATTTTCCTAACTATTCCAAACTTTTTAAAAAATTTTTTATGTTTTCTTTATTTCTGAGAGAGAGAGAGAGAGAGAGTGAACAGGGGAGGGCCAGGGAGGACCAGAGACAGAGACAGAGACACAGAATCCGAAAC
The DNA here is from genome assembly GCF_008692635.1 of Crocuta crocuta. NCBI lineage: Eukaryota > Metazoa > Chordata > Mammalia > Carnivora > Hyaenidae > Crocuta > Crocuta crocuta. Next base: position 2,564,064 of record NW_027532820.1, on the reverse strand, counting down.
AGGCTCCAGGCTCTGAGCTAGCTGTCAGCACAGAGACGGATGCGGGGCTCAAACCCACAAACCATGAGATCATGACCTGAGCTGAAGTCGGATGCCCAACCGACTGAGCCACCCAGGCGCCCCTCCAAACTTTTTTTGATTTCTCCCTTCTCTGAATGTTCATGTACCATCCATATATTCAAGGAAGAACTGGAAAACATTGGCGCACCTATGCCAAATAACACTCATAGCTTTTTCCAACTCAAGCAGCTGCCTTTCACACAGAATCTTCTGGTCCTTGTGCTTCTGCAATGTGAGATCCCCATGGCCTCGCCCCATGGGTGTGACCTCATGACACTGCTCAAGACTGAGTCTACTACTAGTTTAATATTTCATTACTTATAGCACCATTTGCAACAAAACAGTTTCTGTTCAAGGAAATTGTTCAATGTGCATTCCATAACATTTCCGTTAAAATTAGAAAATAGGAAATTATTACACTTTATAAGCATTAAAGCTGAACAAACATAGACAATGTCCATTCGGACATTCACTGTGGAAACAAATTGTGGTATGTTCATAACTGAAATGCTACACAACCAGAAAAAGAATAAACTACTGATAATATGCAATACCATGAATGAATTTCAAAGCCATTATGTTGATGGAAAGAAGTCAGGCATAATATATATAAGTACATTCTGTGTCGTTCTGTGTAATGTTCAAGAACAGACAAAAGTAATCTATGGTGGATAGAAATTGGAATGGGGGTTATTTGGGGAGGATATTGAGTAGCAAGGGACATGAAGGACCTTTCTGGGGTGAAGGAGATCTTATGTATCTTGAGTGAGTACTAGGGTAAAGGGGTGTATACTAAAGCAAAGTTCTGGGGCGCCTGGATGGCTCAGTTGGTTAAGTGTCCAACTACTCTTGATTTTGGCTCAAGTCATGATCTCACCATTCTTGAGTTTGAGCCCCGTGTGCAGAGCCATCTTGGGATTTGCTCTCTCTCTGCCCCTCCCTCACTCATGCTCGCTCTGTCTCAAAATAAATAAAACTTTTTAAAACGTTCTTCAAATATGCATTTTCCTGTATGTTAAGAATTTCTTAATTAAAAAAAGATGCAAATGTTTAGTTACTAGAGGTGGCTTCAAATCAAAACAGGCACAGCTAGACTGTCTCCAGCTGATATAAATCTCTTCTGTTTCTACAACTGGCCGTGCAGTGTCTCTCCCCAGATCACTTTTTAGTTTTGTGAATATACATGAGAGATATTTTATGCATATGTACATAATACATCACTTCTCCCAGAAAGAACACAATGTTCTTCCTCTTTTTACACAAATGGTAGCCTACTGAAAATTGTTCTGCGTGTTGCTTTTTTCACTTAAGAGTAGACTTTAGTGATGAGATTTTTAGAAGATTGCATAGAATTCCATTGAGAATTCCATAAGAGAAATGTACACCAAAATCATTTAAATAAATATGTCAGCTTGGCAAAGGTCAAAAACTTCGATAACATAATGCATTGCCAGGGGCATTGGGAAATGGAAACCCTCATGCATTGCTAGTGGAATATAACTGATACTTCCTATGGAGGGCAATTTATTAAATTCCAAGTGCACATATTCTTTGATTCTACAGTTGAGTCAGGTTGAACAGACTACATTTGCCAAAAAGTTGTTTTTATTTCCTTTCCTGTGAACTATCTGTTCATATCTTTCTTCACTTTTCTATTAGGTTATTATTGTTGTTTCTCCTTGATCTGTCGGAGTTTTTTATAAATTAGAAAAAGTCACCCTGTGAATGTGTTGCAAAATTGTTTCCATTTCATCATTTATTTTTGACTGGTGCTACTTTTCTGTCATGCAGCAATTTATTTTAAATGGTTGAAATTATCGACCAGACTTGGAAAGGCCTTCCCCAGTGAGACGTTATTTTTTTCAATCTCAGTTGATTTCTTGTAAAGTTTTTATGATTTCATTTTTTACATTTAAAACTTTGAGACAGTAGAAATGTAGCCTTTTGTAAGGTGTGAGATACAATTTTATTCTTGTGTGGATGGCTACCCAGTTGTCTTAATCTATTTATTGAGTAATTCATTCTTCCCTCATTGATTTAAAATTATTATATATTCAACAAGAGACAGACAGGAAATGAAAAATGCGCAAGTGGAAAATGACTATACACAGGCAATTTGCAGAAGAGAAAACTTAAAAGACTAACGGGTATATGAAGCAATGCTCAACTCCCTCAGTCATCAGAGAAATGCAAATTGGAATAATAATGATAGGAAAAATTAAACTGGATTCGGTGGTGATGGTGGTGGAGTGGAGGGCTGAAGTGATATGGGAACTCTCATGCACTTGTGCAGCCATTCTAGAGAGCAGTCCCTCAACGCAAATATGTGTCCTAGGACTCAATGGTTCTCACCTGAGCATATGTCCCCAAAAACATTTTCACACACATCCAAAAGGCATAGTTGCACTGTGGTGGTGGTGGTGAAACAGGAGATAATTTGAGGGTCATCACTAAGAGAACAGGTGAAACGTGCTACTGCAGATTACTCAAAAGTTGTAAACTGGTGTATTATTACACATAGCAATGTGGGTGGATCTTAAAAATATAATATTGAGTGAAAAAGAAACAGAATGAGTTGCAGCAACTTCTTACTCAACATGACTCCAGAGGCAAGGGAAACAAAAGCAAAAATGAACTATTGGGACCTCATCAATATAAAAAGCTTCTGCACAGCGAAGGAAACAATCAGCAAAACTAAAAGGCAAATGACAGAATGGGAGAAGATATTTGTGAACGACATATCAGATGAAGGATTGGTATCCAAAATCTATAAAGAACTTATAAAACTCAACACGCAAAAAACAAATAATCCAGTGAAGAAATGGGCTTAAGACATGAACAGACACTTCTCCAAAGAAGACATCTAGATGGCCAACAGACAACATGAAATGATGCTCAACATCACTCATCATCAGGGAAATACAAATCAAAACCACAATGAGATACCACCTCACACCCATCAGAATGGCTAAAATCAACAAATCAGACAACAGATGCTGGTGAGGTTGTGGAGAAAGAGCATCTCTTTTGCACTGCTGGTGGGAATGCAAACTGGTACGGTCACTCTGGAAAAACAGTATGGAGATTCCTTAAGAAAATTAAAAATAGAACTATCCTACGACCCAGCAATTGCACTACTAAGTGTTTATTCAAGGGATACGGGTGTGCTGTTTCAAAGGGACACATGCACCCCAATGTTTACAGCAGCACTATTGACAATAGCCAAAGTATGGAAAGAGCCCAAATGTCCACTGATGGATGAATGGATAAAGAGGATGTGTGTGTGTGTCTATACACACATACACATACACACACACACACACACACACACAGTGGAGTATTACTCAGCAATCAAAAAGAATGAAATCTTACCATTTGCAACTATGTGGCTGGAACTAGAAGGTATTATGCTAAGTGAAAGTAGTTAGAGAAAGACCAATATCATATGACTTCACTCATATGAGCACTTTCAGATACAAAACAGATGAATATAAGGGAAGGGAAGCAAAAATAATATAAAAACAGGGAGAGGTACAAAAATATAAGAGACTCTTAAATATGGAGAACAAACAGAGGGTTACTGGAGGGGTTGTGGGAGGGAGATGGGCTAAATGGCGAAGGGGCTTTAAGGAATCTACTCTTGCACTATATGCTAACTAACTTGGATGTAAAATTTTAAATAAAAAAAAACAGAATGAGATATTTAACATAGTAAACTTACTACTAAAAATATATGCATATAAAATCATATGCTTATAAAGTCGCATACAAACAAAAAGTTAAATTTTATAATTTCTCTCATTGGTGATGAGGAATGATAATAAGGTGAAATTTCAGAGAGGGAGAGGAGAGATTGAGAAGGGTCTTGAATAGACCAATTATATTAATGTGCCACAAACCAAATATGATTAATTCAACCTTCTTTGTTTGAATTGAAGAACAAACCAACAAACAGAAAACCAACAAACAAAAAAACTCAAGGTTACCAACAATCTCCATTTTGCCAAGCCAGGGAATCATCTCCCTGTCCTCATGTTACTTTACTTGATAGCATCAACAGCGAGTTGGCTACACACTTTCTTGAAATGCTTTTCTCCTTCTTTTTTAAATGTTTACTTATTATTTATTTTGAGAGCGAGCCAGGGAGGGGCAGAGACAGAGAGAATCCCAAGCAAGCTCCATGCTGTCAGCACGGAGCCTGACATGGGGCTTGATCTCACACCGTGAGATCGTAACCTGAGCAGAAATCAAGAATCTGACGCTTAACCAACTGAGCCACCCTCATGCCCAGAAATGTTTTTCTTCCAAGATCATGTTACTTTTCTATTTAAAAATTTCCAATGGCTCTGGTTTCATTTATTATAAAATCCCAACTCTTTACACCATTCTGTGTAATCTGACCTCTAAGTCCCTCTCAGATTTATCTCTTACATCTCTCCTCAGCTTGCTCGCCGTGCTCTCAGCCACTTTGGCCTTTCTCCCAAACCCACCAAGTTCACTCCCTTCATACACTTACACTTGCTTTTCTTACTCTGTGATATTCTTCGTTTGTATCTTCCCGAAACATTCGGGTCTTGATTCAGATGTGTGCTCCCCAGACAGAACCAACACAGGAAAGATTACCACAACATTGAACTGTGGTCCATTCTACCTTTTTCTGCTGATTATTGCTGTTATTGCCAATTAAGTTATTTCCTATTGTTCTACTCCAAAAGGCAACCATCTTACCTTAGTCATTGTGGGGAAGGTGGGAGGCTGGAACTTGGAAGCAGTCCAGCTACTCTGCCTCTAGCATATCACGCTAAATTTGAAGCATCCAAGAGAGGGGTTGGTTTGTCCCTTTTCTATAAGTACACTTCTCCACAGGTGCCAAGACCGCCATACCTTGGATTGAACTTTAATCTTCAACATGAGATTTGAGAGTTTGTAAAATTATTACGTTGCTGTACTGAAGATGTGGTAGATGGTAATTTTTCATGAAAAGGGTATGAGTAGCTGGATCTCACAGGATATTTTATATACAACAAAAACATAATGCCTGATCATATGGCCTTACAGTTCGATAACACTAATATCTTCAATATCTTAGATAATCTAAAATCTTAGACAAAGATGTTCTAACTTTACATTCAAGAGGAATTAATCATCTCTCTCTCTTTTTTTTTTTAATGTTTATTTCTTTTGAGAGACAGAGAGACAGAAGGTGAGCAGGGGAGAGACAGAGAGGGAAGGAGACACAGAATCAGAAGCAGGCTCCAGGCTCTGAGCTGTCAGTGCAGAGCCCAATGCAGGGCTCGAACCCACGAATCCTGAGATCATGACCTGAGCCAAATCCGCACGCTTAACTGACTAAGCCATCCAGGCACCCCAAGCATGTGACTCTTGATTTCACCTCAGGTCATGATCTCACGGTTATTGAGTTTGAGCCCCGCGATAGGCTCTCTGTTGAAAGTGCAGAGCCTGTTTGGGTACTTTATCTCCCTCTCTATCCCTGCTCTTCTGCGGCTTTACTCTCTCTCTCAAAAATAAATAAGCATTAAAAAAAAGAGAGAGAGAGAATTGACTTTCACCTCTTCCTGGCCTCGTCAAAGGCCCTTACTACTGAACAAGACTATTTAGGATTTCCCAGATTCCCAAGGAAATAAATGCATTGGTACACATGCTCTACCCCTACAATGTCCCCAAAGCAAGAAAACGAATTTTTCCTCACATATTCAGTTTTGAATAAGGTGGCTAACCATTTCAAACTAGAGATTGCAACTTGTTAGAAGACTGTGAAATCAATTTTGAGAGTCACAAGCAGCATTTTAAAACATGAACTAGGCTACAGCAGAACTTAATTGAATTGAAAGTTCTAGCAACTATGGGGCGCCTGGGTGGCTTAGTTGGTTAAGCATCCGACTTTCGCTTGGGTCATGATCTCGCATTCGTGGGTTCGAGCCCCGCGTCGAGCTCTGTGCTGACTGCCAGCTCAGAGCCTGAAGCCTGTTTCAGAGTCTGTGATTCCTTCTCTCTCTGACCCTCCCCTGCTCACGCTGTCTCTCTCCTAGAAATAAATAAAAACATTAAAAAAAAAAAAGAAAGAAAGTTCTGGCAACCACACGAATCCTTATTCAAGGCTAGCATGCAGGAGGGGGAGCTGATAGATGAGCAGTTACCTTGTTGGAATTCCTGGGTTAATTTGTTGGACAGATAACATTGTACAACCTAATTTTATCTATCACAACTACCTGTGATTTATGAAGTGAAGTACAGGAGAAACTTCATTTGCTGACAGAAAGACTAGAATTTTCAACTGAGTTCCAATGAAGAAGTCTGTTTTGGGGGAAAGGTATGTCATCACGTATGATGTGTGTGTGTGTGTGTGTGTGTATGATACATATCATGTGTGTGTACTACTTATTAATCAAATTAGTATAAATTGTTCTCAAAGAAGTTGCTTTGTTATTAGAAGAAATAATAAAGTGAAAAATATAGAGGCACCTGGGTGGCTCAGTCAGTTAAGCATCTGACTTTGGTTCAGGCGTGATCTCACAGTTGGTGAGCTCGAGCCCCACTTTGGGTGAGCCCCGCTTCTCTTTCTCTCTCTCTCTGTGCCCTGCATGGGGCTCTCTCTCTTTCCGTCTCTCTCTCTGCCCCTTGCCCACTTTCACCCTCTGTCTCAAAAAAAAAAAAAAAAAGAAAAAAAAAATGAAAAAAAGAAAAAAGAAAGAAAATACAGAAATTGTGTTCAAGTTTATTTTTTTCTAATTTTTAAAGTTTATCTATTTTGAGAGAGAGGGTGAGAGCAGGGGAGGGGCGGGAGGGGGAAGAGAGAGCGAGAGAGGAGAGAGAGAATCCCAAGCGGGCTCAGTGCTCTTAGCACAGAGGCTGATGCAGGGCTCCATCTGACGAATTGTGAGATCAAGACCTAAGCCAAGGGACGCCTGGGTGGCTCAGTTTGTTAAGCGTCCGACTTCGGCTCAGGTCATGATCTCACAGTTTGTGGGTTTGAGCCCCGCGTAGGGCTCTATGCTGACAGCTAGCTCAGAACCTGGACCCTGCTTTGGATTCTGTGTCTCCCTCTCTCTCTGACCCTCCCCTGCTCATGCTGTCTGTCTCTCTCTCTCTCTCAGAAATAAATAAAACATTTTTTTAAAAAATTAGAGAAAAAGAAACTTTGAAAAAAAAAAAAGACCTGAGCCAAAATCAAGACTGGAAGGCCCAACCGACTGAGCAACTCAGGTGCCCCCATGTTGAAGTTCAGCTGTTAGATTTGGAAGTGCAGTGAAAATATTGAGGAAAAAAAAAAGTTATTCAGAAGTAAAACGACATTTGAAAATACAGCATGATCAACTTGTCAATAAGCCCCCAAAAGATGTTCTTAAGGAAAAGAGCATAAAGTTATTGGCACAATTTCTCAGTTGCTTCACAAATATTAACGAGAAACACAATCTTTGTGTTTAGTTGTGGCAAAAGAGAAATGGCTTAGCACTAAGTGCTAAAAAGCTGCTTCATCCAATATGTTGGTGCATATGTTTTTGGTGGCAAAGAAGCTGATAAATTCAAAGCTATATTTCCTGGCAATAACACAATATCAACTCATTACAGAACATTAAGAAGAATCAATGATTCTTATGCAGTAACAGTCCAACTTGATAATACTTTTATGCCAGATATGTGTAGCAAGAGAATTTTATAGAGGAGTTATTGTCTGTATGGAGAAAATATACTCATAACTAGGAACCAGCATTTAAGTCACTAAAAAAAAATTAGACAATTTATAATGGAATTGCAAGTGATGGGACAACAAATATAATCAGGAAACCATAAAGATATAAAAATTATTGAAAACTAAAACCAGAAGATAATTTGCAATATTAAATGAAAACAATTATATAGAAGATTCATTTGGTCTTCAAAACCTTAAATAATTTTATTAAAGTTGATGTCTATGAAGTGAATAAATTATTGTGGATTAGTACCTCATTTACACAGAAAAATGATTGCCATTCATGAAATCAATCATGTTGGATTAAGATTAATGAATTTATTGCAAAGAAGAAAGTGGATCTGCATTAGTATTCATAATGCCTATGTTTATGAACTAGGATATTCAGTTTTGACTTATTTAAAAAATAAACTTGAAGATGAGGCTCAATGGTAGATTAGATATACCCTCATGCACTGTGGACTAGAATAAACCAATAAACAGACAAAGATTTCCATAAAATAAAATTTTGATTTGCTTCTGTAGTATTTATATTAAGACTGGTTTCCACATTGTATTATAAAATATTTACATTGTATTAATTTTGTTCTTTATTTTACACAATAAGGAAACTTTTGTGAAACTTGTATTTCACCTATGTATCTGTGTGTATATTGGGCTTCAGTGTAGAATCTATTTCTCACTGTGAGATGTGAGAAAAGTTAGGAAAACAATGTGTTAGAAGTTAGAAGATTGTTTGAAGAGTAACACTCTTACAGAACAATTCAGCCCACAGACCACCAGTATGCGGGTGAGCTAAGTTGTGAAAGATGTTGAATATGAGTTAACCATAGAATTTACTTTGTAGGTAAATTGTAGCCAGGACAAATAATGATGTCATAAAAAGATGTTTTGTTTTTTTAAATGTTTTATTTATTTCTAGGAGAGAAAGAGAGAGAGAGAGAGAGACAGCGTGAGCAGGGGAGGGTCAGAGAGAGAGAGAGAGGGAGATACAGACTCTGAAACAGGCTCCAGGCTCTGAGCTGGCAGTCAGCACAGAGCCCGACGCGGGGCTCGAACCCACGAACCGCGAGATCATGACCTAAGCGAAAGTCGGACGCTTAACCGACTAAGCCACCCAAGCGCCCCATAAAAAGATGTTTTAGAAGCATTAATATAGTCCCACTGCAAGACTGAAAGGAAGACAGTCTGAGGACAGGAAGGTCACTTAAGTGCTACTAAAACAATCTAGAAATGAGACCACTAATGTAGAATCAGAATGAGCGCCATTGGAGTGAAGACAATGGAGGTAAAACTGAGTGCCAAGGAAAACTGACACCAATTTAGAGCTGGGAGGGAACCATCCATTCCATTACTATCTTTATACAACTAGTAAAAGTAACAGAGTAAAAAGCTGAGAATTTGTGTATGACGTTATACTGACTCAATCAAACGGTCGCGAATACGTGTTAACATTGTTAATCCGGTTAATGGATTTAACAGAAGGCGTGAATTCGCTTCAAGATTTGGGAGTTGGCGGGGGGCAGGGGGGGAGCTCATATTCGCTTTCTATTTAGTGGATTAAAATGGACAGTAATTCTCATCCTTTTAAACCTGGATTCCAACTAGTTTATCACATGTGTGCCTACAAGGCGTTCCCAAACAAGGCTGCCCTCCACCCCGAAACGGGTCATTTAGCATTCTACTTTTAGAGAGTACGTTCTCGAAAATACCACCAGATCCTCTAGAGAAGTTTTCTAGGAATCTCCACAGTTCAGGCTTTATGCACGAGCCCAGGACTGTTCGTTTACCCAACTGCAAAACGTTACTGCTCATTTTACGACCGTGCCACACACAATCCCCGCCGTGGCCGGGCGAGGAAACCAGGAGCCGGCCGAGGACAGGGAGGCCTGCGGGAGTCAGTGTTGCGCCCTGCGGAGGGAAGCCGCAGGGCGAGCCCGCCTCGAGTTAGCCATTTCCTTTCTTCCCTCGGTATTTCGGGCGGCGGGGCGCTGGGCAGGCAGGCACTGCGGCCGATCCTCGAGTCCCTCAACCCTTTCTTCGTGTCCGCCTTGACAACCCCAACTCTTTAGAGCCGAGTGCCGGAGGAATGGGCCGGACGGGACGCAGCGCCATGATTAGGTCGCTCCCAGGCACATCCCGACGCTCGCGCCTGGCTGAGCCCCACGCGCGCCTCTGGTTTCCGGGTGCAAATAGGAAGCTAGGGAAGCCCCAGACCCCACCCTTTTAGGAAGGGCGCAGACGGCGTCTCCGTTTCCAAGGGAACCGGCCCTGCCACTGCGTCACTTCCGCTGACCTGTCTGGACTCCAGACTGTTGGGAGGAAAAGAGGAAAACTGAGCCACAGCCACGACGGTGGACGCGAGCGTCTCCTGTCTGCGCATGCGCCCGCTCAGCGGCCTGCTTCTATTTATGTGGGGTATCCAACATGGCGGCTGCGGCGACCCTGGCGATGGCGGTGGAGCCCATCAGAACATAGTGGCTGGGAAGGGGGCACGGTCCGCACTCACGGTGGCGTCGGCAGAGACGACTGAGGGTGGTGGAGGGAAGAAAAGCGACGGAAAGCAGAAGGAAGGGCGGGCAGGCAAACAACTCGGCGTAGAACCGAGCGCCGGCTCGAGCGAAGGCAGAGGGCCAGAACAGTGGGGATGGCGGAGCCACGCAGAGTAGCGTTTATTNCGCCGCGGGAGTCGGCTTCCCGGGCCGAGCCGCCGCAGAGGCCGCCGAGGGAGACGGTGCGCCTGGAGCTGGTGCTCAAGGATCCCACCGACGAGAGCTGCGTGGAGTTCAGTTACCCGGAGCTGCTGCTGTGCGGAGAACAACGGGTACAGAAGATTCCTCCCTCACCCCCCAGACCCTGGGAGCCTCAGGACGCATCCGCCTCTCCCAGTGGTTGGCACCTTCCGACGCCCACTTTGCGCGTCTCGGGTCGCCTGGGAGGGTGGGTGGAGGCGGCAAGGGCCGAGAGGGTGGGCGCGTGGTCGGTGCTGCTTTCCCCCGCTCCCCAGGGTTGGCCAAGGCTCCCACCCGGCTCCACCGACCCCCCTCGTACGCCCGCCCCGAATGCGGCTCGGAGCTGGCTTTCCTCTGCAGCTTTCGAGACCTCGGAATTGATTTTCCTTTCTGCTCCCCGTACAAAATCTGGGAGCTCTGCAAGTTACGCGGTTGGGTTTTCCTTGTGGAGCGCCGGCGGTCGTTCCCGTAGAAAGGGAGAGAAAACCTTGGGGGACACGCCCCCCAGTCGGAAGCAGAGAGAGAGTGTGACCCCTCCATATCATCCTCTTCACTATACGTTTGGCGCTGAGTTGTGCTTGCGAACGTTGGGTATTTCTCTTCGTTGAAGGGGATTTGGAAAGTAATCTGAAAATTTTCAGACTAAGGATTCCGCTCTAGGAATGAAGAAGTGGGTGATTTGGTTACTTATTTTCCTCTCTCATCTTGGTATTGGTGATCTATTTAGCTTTGTTTTCTGTAGAGCTTGTTCTTAGTGTAATTGAATGGGAAGGTGTCTTTGGCGCCTACCATCGTACTTGTATTTGAGTGTTTATCATTAGTTTATAGGTCCGACTTGGAGGATGGCGTTTGGCCATGGGGATTTTTGGAGAACAATGAAAAACATCTTAGCTTTGAATTTTTAGAAACCGTTGAAAATACGTAGGTATGCCTTTGATGGAACTGGTGAACAGCCGAGATAGGAGAGAGGTTTGTTGGTAACTGTAATTTTTATTATAGGTTTTGTTGATCTTTAGAAGTAAACTAGAAAGGGAAATGATAGAGTAACAGCAGTAAGAGAACAATTTCCTCTGTCCTTTAGAGATTATGCTCTTTATTAGGTTTTGCTTTATTTAGTACAGGCTTAATGGACTCAAGTCATTTGTTTTTGTTCTCAACTACCTTTATAGTTGAAACGAATGACTCTTTAAAAATATATTGTCACTTGATTTTGTTTTTTTTAAGGCCAACAAATCTTTTCATCATTATTTGTAAATATTGTTGTGTGGTCAAATCACTTTAGGTGTTTGCAACCAACGTGAACTGGCAAGGGTAGAGATCCTATTGGCCATTTCCGCAAAACATTTTATCCTTCAGACTTACTATAGCACCCCTCCTTTTTATAAATATGATGTTTCTTTTTTCCAAAATAATTTTGAAAATATTGGATTGGAGCGTTTTTTCAAGTAAATTGTATTTGATCTTCTCGTCTAAGTAAGTTTGCAGTTTGACTCCCTAATCTACTTCATAAATTACAGATGAAAAGCATCATATTTGGGTAAAAATATATTAGGGTAGCTAATATTCACTGACTTCTTCCTATGTGCATGCTAGACACAGGTCTAAGTAAGGTGTATGGCTTATGGAATTCAGTCCAGCAGACCTACGCGAGGTAGGAATCATTATCCCCACTTTGCAAGTGAGGACGCAGATGCAAAGTGCTTGTATGTAATTCTATTAGTACTTCTTTCCATGCTAGTACTACTTCTTAGTAAAACAATACTTCTTAAAATTGTATAATTTAACAAAATTTAGAGGCTCCTGCCAAAATGAACTAAAATGAGAGTTATAGTAGAAATAGGGATTTGTTATGATTCTCTTAATGCTATGATATTCATTCCATGATAAATTAATAAGATATATATCTTTTAATTATGAGCCCAACAAGTTAATTTTAACTCCTTACTTTCCTTGTTCACCTGATGATATCAGAACTACTAGTTTCATGTAATAGGTGAAAGATGAATAATTCAGTTTAATTTTTCTGTTTATGCTATCAATTTAGGGATATATTGATCAATTTTTCTTGTATATTCAGCCATGTATCGTTTGTTGTATTCTGAACCAAAAGACCCACGGTTTATACAATGCACCTTTGCAACCAAGATTTGCCAGATTGACCTCTGAGTACTCCCAATGGACGTATTTATTAAAGGAATTGTAGAAAACATTTCTTTAAATGAGGTTGTCATATTTCCGTGAAAGGAAATCCTCGTAATAGAAACCAACAAAAAAAGCAAAATGAAACCAATAGAGTTGGTCTGCAAGGTAGTGATGCCCAAATTTGGCTTTTCTTCCCCTCAGGGAGAGTCCAGTTGTTGTTTTTTTTTGTTTTTGTTTTTTAAATATTTTAATGTTTTATTTATTTCTGAGAGAGAGAGAGAGAGAGAGAGAGAGACAGTGTGAGCAGGGGAGGGTCAGAGAGAGAGGGAGTCACAGACTCCGAAACAGGCTCCAGGCTCTGAGCTGGCAGTCAGCACAGAGCCTGATGCGGGGCTCGAACTCAGGAACCGCGAGATCATGACCTAAGCGAAAGTCGAATGCTCAACCGACTAAGCCATCCAGGCGCCCCAGAGTCCAGTTGTTTTTAAGGATGTTAAAATCTTTTCAAAATAGTTTTAATGTTCAGTTGTTGTAATTGAAAAACTTACTGTGTAGCAGACTTTGCATAGAAAGGGGAGGAAAAGACATCGTGTGAAATGAAAAGAAAAATGGATTCTAAATTTTGAAGTAGCCATCTATCACTGAATAAGAGTTTAGTTAATAGGTGTAGGTATAAATCTGTGTCGCATGTGAATGCCGTCTCTATTGGGATGCATTTAAATCATTTCCCTTCATAAATACAAAATGAATAGTAAAGCCCCAATTAACTGAATGCAATCAGAATTTTTTGCAAACTCTTTTTATTAATGTGGCAAAGCACAATTAAATGAGTATATGTTGGCAAAATATGAAAAACAAAACCCTTCTTGTTAGGTTGTAAGGACACAGGTTAGCTAAACCCTTAACCTTGTTATCTCTGTAGACTCCTAAGCCCTGATTGAGGTGGTTCGGGATGATGACTGAGGCACTCCAGTTCTGTCCTCAAAGATTAATGTGTTCACCATTTAATGTGTTCACCATTTCTGGCTAAATGATGTAAGTTCTAGCAGTTCTGGCAGTAATTGCTATGCAAGTAATTTTTGTTTAACTTTTAGTAAACCGGAGAATCAACTAACTAGAGCATCCATTTGTGAATGTGATTAATTGGACATTTAGTATATAAAAAGGAAAAGAGGGGTGCCTAGGTGGCTAAGTCAGTTAAGTGTCCAACTCTTGGTATCTGCTTCTGTCATGATCTCACGGTTGGTGGGGTTCGAGCCCCACATTGGGCCGGTGCTGACAGGTGGAGCCTGCTTGGGAGTCTTTCTCTCTCTCCTCTTTCTGCCCCCTGCTCTGTGCACTCACTCGCTCTCTATCTCTCTCTGTCTCTCTCTCCCTCTCCCTCTCTCCCTCTTTCAAAATGGATAAAGTAAACTTAAAAAAATAATTATACTGTTAATCTGGTTATACTTTTACAGAATTCTGTGGTATTCCATTGTCATATTGCATATTTTCAATAACATGTGCAAGATCTGAAAATGGTGTTAATGAGTTAACGTCAAAGGATAACATTATTACAATGTTTATGTCTGTGGGTAGTTGGTAATTTTGATATTTACTGGTTTTCAAATCCTTTTTCATCTGAAAAACATAAGGCTTACTTAGAGCCCTGATTGTGGGTAGGGGTTTAGTTCCTAACTATGAAAGCAAAGTGTAAGAGATTTATTTTTGATGCCTCTATGATGTCTACACAAAATATTATGAAATGGCATATAAGGTGATTCTTATTAAAAAAAAAATACAGTGTCCGTGTGTTTACATTTCATGTATAAAATGGGTCAGACCAGTAGTAAGACCTAGTATTTGGACTTTGCAGTGAAATGAAGCAACAGTTCATAATGGCAAGTCATGGTGGTTGCGCTCTGTGCTTAGGCTCAAGTTGAGGCTACATCTTGGATGTGCTTCATGTTTCTTATTTCATTATCAGTTTCTTCCTGCTGGCTTATTTATTCCTTTCAGGTCATATATATTTTTTCCACTGGTAACTCCTATTGGGATAAAGGATTCTGTAAATATATTACTTATCACAATAGATAATGTAAAAAATTGATTCTGAGATTACTTCTTTAAGCTTTAAGAGCATCCTTTATTCTTATGCCCTAGGTCTGATGAATTATTTTGTATTAACTCTGTTCATATTTTTCTGTCATATTTTTAGATTGATCATATCTCAGCCTTTATATCCAAGGTGAACTATCTGTGTTCCAAAGTGTGCAAATCTTTGTCCCTTCTGAATTTTTTTCTTCAGGTTCAGCTGAATCTGTATCTAGTATTTCAGTTGTAATATACTTTATCTTTAATTCTTGAAGATACTACCTCAGTAAAAATATCTAGCCTTTCTTTTTTTAAAAGTTAACTTTCTAGTGAGTTGGCCATGATTGGATACAAGTAGAATTTTGATTTCATATGCAGCTCCTTGTTTCCCTTTTTTTATACTGAAAAACTGTATATATATGTATATGTGTATATATATATGTATATGTATATATATGTATATGTGTATATATATGTGTGTGTGTATATATATATATATATATATATATGAAACATGCCTGCTAAAATAGTAAACCTGAGTAAAGGATATGATTTATCTTTTTATTTGTTTTGGTAAATGGATGGTAAATGTGGGATCCTACCTGTTTGTGTGGTTTTTTTAAACCATGAATTATAATAAACTTTGATTCTCCCCTGCTGGAAGGAAGCCATGGTACTGTAATCTACTTGCAGCTGCTTCACTTTTCTAGCTTTGTTTAAAAGTAGTATGTATTCCCCGAATGAATATCCATTGATAAGAAGTAGGTGATGTTGGGCGCCTGGGTCGCTCAGTTGTTGAGTGTTTGACTTTAGCTCAGGTCATGATCTTGTGGAGCTCAGGTCATGATCTTGTGGTTCGTGGGTTCGAGCCCTGCGTCAGGCTTCATGCTCACAGCTCAGAGCCTGGAGCCTGCTTGGATTCTGTGTCTCCCTCTCTCTCTGCCCCTCCCCCTGCTTACGCTTTGTCTCTCTCTCAAAAATAAATAAACATTAAACAAATTAAACAAACAAACAAAAGTAGGTGATGTGGAGAGAGGCGTTGATGCCGGGTCTCAGCAGAAGGCTTTAGCGGCTGCAGATACTCTAGTGAGAGCGCAGGGTGGATGAACCAGTGGTGCCGCTGATGAATAACCGAGTGACCCTCGGAGAAGTGTTTCCTCACCAGAGCAGTTATCTTTGTTGGGAAGATCTCAGACTAGAGTTATAAGTGGGATTTTCATTTTACCCTAATTTTCTTGGGGGATTTTTGGCCTTTTTATTTTGGACAGGGTGGCCATAGATCCTTCTGTAGGAAGAAATGAGTTGAATTGTTGAGTTCTTCACCACCAAAAACCTTAAGAATATGTAAGAANATTAAAATTGCAAGTTTTTTTTTTTTTTTTTTTTTGCTACAGATGAACATTTCTTTCTGCTTACTTTTAATGCTTCTAACTTATTTGTTAATATTTGGAAATTTTGACTCTAATTATTAAATTTAAGGATGTATTCGGCTCTGGTTGAAGTAATACTAATACTTTTATTTCTTTTCCCATTTTCTTTGAATCAGAAGAAGCCCATTCACACAGAAGACCCATTTAATGATGAGCAGCAAGAGAGGCAAGAAGTGGAAATGTTGGCTAAGAAGTTTGAAATGAAATATGTGAGTGTAATATACTCTTCACTTAGGTCATTTTACCCTGTTGGCCTTTTTTTCTCCTGTGACTCGTTGAGAGGGCTTATGATACCCACTGCAAACCTTATTTTGCTCTTATAAATTGAATCCAGATAAATGATTTGATAAGATTCTGATAGGTTTGTGATGGCTGTAGTAGTATCTGTCATTTATTGCACTCCTTGTGGAGACCAGGCGCCTTAACATACATCATCTCCCATCCTTATAATAAAACTGCTAAGTATTGCTGAGTGCATTTTACACATGAAGAAACTGAGGCTCTGAGCTCAAGATCACACCATGGCAGGAACTAAGCTGTATATCCAGGTCTGTCTCGCTCTGATCCTTTGACTTCCCACTGCCACTGATAAGGCCACTTTAATTCCCAAGTCTTCATGCCTCTTTAGAGTTTAAGAGAATGAATGTGTGTGCTTGTAGGCCCCGGGACTTAGAATCAAACAGAAGCAGCATGAAATTGCTTTGAAAGTCTCTTATTCACCTGAAATATTCATGTACATTTTATATTCTGCACCATGAATAGATTGGTATTTGGTTTAACATAAAAATAAATTCTAGTTACCTGATGGTGAAGTTGCTTGACATTTTCCTTAAGTTTTCTAGTAACTGGGTTTGTAGGAAAGCCCTCTCCCCTCCCCAAGTTTATCCCATGGCCTTTCTTCATGGCATTTTGCTAAAACATAACTCATGAAAAGCAAGACCCCTTCTGGTTCCTGTGTAAGCACTGAAAGCTGTGTCACCGAGATGGGAGGTCAGGTGGTACTAGGCCTGTCATTCATGTTATCCAGATGCAGCTAGGGTCTTGCGTGACACCAGGAGGCTCCTTGTGCTAGTGGAGAATCCCCTTGGGGTGGGGGATATATGAGAGTACTTTGGGATGGGTGTCGGGTTGTAGGCCATACTTTGCCACCTAAAAATTGTCCTTTGGTCAGGTTATTTAACCTTTTTGGGCCACCGTTTTCTTTCTTTGAAGATTTTTCAAAGCTCCTTCTAGCTTTATATTCTGTAATTATAGGATAATTTGGGGATGGACTGGTGGGTGTTTTGAATGAAAGAATAGCAAAAGTTGTTACTTAAATTGTTCAATGAAAACACAGTTTTCTCATATATCCTGACATACTATGGCTTGATTTTTATTTTTAAGTAATCTCTGCACCCAAAGTAGGACTTGAACTCATGACCCTGAGATCAAGAGTCACATGCTTTACTGACTGTGCCAGCCAGTTGCCCCTACGGCTTGTTTTGTTTTGTTTTGTTTTTTTGAGAGAGAGCGTGTTAGCAGGGGAGAGGAGCATAAGGAGAGAGAGAGAGGAGAGAGAGAATCCTAAGCAGGCTCCATGCTGGGCTTGATCCCACATCCTGGGATCATGACCTGAACCAAAATCAAGAGTCAGACACTCAACTGACTGAGCCACCTGGGGACCCCCTATGGCTTTTTTTTTTTTTTTTAAACAAGTTGATACATTAGTTAAATTTAATGTTTTAACCAGGCAATGTATTTACATGGTTCAGAACTCAAAAATTATAGAGTGAAAAATCTTTCATTTTGTTGTTCACCCACATAATCTCACTTCCTAGAGGCACATAATGCTTTGGGGGGGTACCTTCAGAGGTATTTTATGTATATCTCTGTATGTATATGTGTATATATATATATATTTATTACCCCCACATCTCTTTTTACACATATTACAGAATATACAGTTTTGTTCTTTGCTTTTTCATTTACTCTAACTTGGAGATTTTTTTCATATGAGTACAAAGAGAGCTTTCTTATCTCTATCTCTGTGTCTTTTTTTTTTTTTAAGGGCTGCATGATATTCCATTGTATGGACATATCACAGTTTATTTAACCAGTCCCCAAACAATTTAAATTGTTTCCAAAAATTTGCTCTTGTAAATAGTGCTACAGTAAATTACTTAGTAGTGTGGCATTTCAAGAGTTGCCAGTTTATCTATTGGACAGATTCTTAGAAGTGGGATTTTTAGGTCAAAAGATGTATGGATTTATTTAGTTTATTTAGTTTGGGTATATATTAACCAAATTACCAGTTTCTAAATTACGAGTATACCAGTTTCCATTCCTACAACACTCCTTTGGAGGGCCTATTTTTCTTAGGTTATAAAACTAAGAATTAGAATTGCCCTATGCAAATGGGAAAAGTTCCTAGCATATGATCCTGTAAGTAATGTGACTCAGTGTGTGATGTACTGCCTCAGAGTTAGCATTAAATCTTATCGGAGAGCCCTTGGATAGTACTTGCCATGGCTTGCCATGGAAAAACCAATATTCTGAAGAAGTTGGTCGATGTATAAAATTAAGTTCCAAATAACTGGGCTATACCAAGGCACTGTAATTGTGCAGGGATAAAATGTTACTCCTGTTATAATTCAAATTAATGGGCTATATTTCTTCTCTAGACTTTTATTTTGGCTACTTTCTTATTTCCTTTCTAAGTTGAGATTTAAAATGTACTGCTTCATTAGAGCTTTATGTGCCATGAGTATTATGGGTGTTAAATATGTATGTATTAACAAATTATTTGGATCCTTTTAATTAAGAAAATCATCAGGTTAAAAGTGATGAGAGAAGATTCTTTATCCATCTCTAGGCTCTGGGCTGTCACAAAAGATCATTTCAAAACAGCAAAGATTTTGGGCACCTGGGTGGCTCAGTCAGTTAAGCGCTGAATTTTGGCTCAGGTCATGATCTCACAGATGTGAGTTTGAGCCCTGCGTCAGGCTCTGTGCTGACAGCTCAGAGCCTGGAGCATGCTTTGGATTCCGTGTCTCCCTCTCTTTCTGCCCCTGCCCTGCTCATATACTTTCTCTCTGAAAAATAACTGTTAAAAAATTTTTTTAAATTAAAAATTAACATAAGTGTTAAAAAAATTAAAAAATAAACAAACAGCAAAGATTGTTTTTGGTATTGAGGATTAGCAAATTCAGATGTCTGTATGTATATTTATGCATATGTTATATGTATATTTATATTTCAAGTGAAAGAACGTAAATAGTATATGTAAAATATTACAAAATGTTAACCCCCTAAGGTTAAATTTCCTTAAGAAAAAATTTTTTTGGTGACAAAACAGTACTTAATTTTGAGGTTTATAAAACATAAATCTAGCTATCTTACTCTTGTTTCTTTCATATAATTTAGATGTCCTTGTCATTATTTCTGAAAATCACTGAAGGTTACTTCTAGCTCTTTGTTTTTTAGAACGAGAAAGGAACTTTTTTGTTAAATTTTGTGTATAAATAATAAAGTATTTGAGGATTTACACTGGACATACAAAGGGGCATGATAGTTGCTTTCTCCTGGAGAAACTTTCACAATGATTGGGAAGACAAGACATAGACACACAAATCAAGTACCACGCAGCATCTATGGAATTGAGTGACTCTGGGGATCTGGAAGTGAGTAGAAGGGCCAGTTCTTTTCTTGAAATTGTAAGGAATTTTGGAGACCTTGGTGCAGAGTCATTGAATGAATACTTCCAGTCTCCTGTCAGACCACATTTCTCTGTAATCCCTGGAATAACTTTTCTGCCCATCATAGGATATTGAGTGGATAAGAGGCAATAGCAGCAGCGTATTGTAGCGGAAGGAGCACAGGCTTGTGAGTTAACACGGCTGGATTCTGATCCTGTCTTTGCCATGTTAACTAGATGACCTTAGTGAAGGCTCGTGGCTTTTACTGTTAGGGGAAAACAAGAGCTGCCTAGCCAACTTTATATTTAGAGCACAGGGGTTTTGTCAACATCAAATGAGAAAATAGATTTTTAATGTTGGAAATATTTCAAGTGCTATCTAAATAGAAAATACTATTTAAACATAGCACTCTTGTGGACTGCTCTGTCTTATTGTACATGTCATAAAATTGTTTTTAACATAAACATGTATTAACCTCTATTATTTGACTACCCTACTGATTTTGATCTTTTAGTTCAGGGATTCTATTCCAAATGGCCTTTATTTTTGGTCCTTCAATCACTATTTACAGATTATTAATTATTATGGTCTTCTTAAAGACCACAGCAAAGTATTTGGAACCCTTTAAGAAAATCATTGGGCCACAGTGAACTGGGAGGAGGTATGTTGTAGTCCAAGACTCTCAAAAAGATCACTCTTAAACAGTCACTGAGATCTTTATTGACTATAGTTTACTGTCCAGTAGTTCCTTTAGTGTCCTGTAGCAAATTCAGCTGCTCACTGATCCACCAGCGAAGCAGGCCCGGTGAACAGTAAAGGTGGGGGGTTGTCTGAAACAGGGGATAGCTGCTGTCAGCTCTGGCCCTTCTTACTTTGCAGGGACTTGGGCTTAGGATTGTCACATCTCTACATTTCTCAAAAGGCTGACGTGTGACTTTTCCCCTAATATTTCTTACTTTTAAATATTGGCTTCTAATTAAAACACCTACTAAACGAAACAATACATCAGTGGGGCATATCCAGCTCTCAAGGCCTATTCGGAGACTTTGGTATACTTGCTTCACTATTTCTTTTTTTCTACTTTCTTTAACTTCTCAGCTCATCAACTTTCGTATCTGCCCCTTGCCTTCTGTGAGCTGGGTGGTTGGTGGTACAGGTGGGAGGGCATGCCGCTTCCATTGTGCAGGAGAATGCATTTCCAGGAAGTTTCAGAGAACTGAGCAGGTTGTCTGTTGGGGGTTTGCATGACGCTGGGGGAAACATAAGATGCCTGGAGTGTTGGGTCTAGAAGTAACGTTAGTGACAAATTGAGAGGTTTGTTGGAGGGCTGAGAGGCAAGTTTGTGGGCTTGTGGTTCTGGAGTACGTGTAGCTATTGCTCGTGCTGGAGAGGAGCTGTGCGGAGTGGAGCCGGCTGCCGCCTGAGGGAGAAGGAGGGACAGCTGTGGAGTTGGGGATGTGTCCTTTGTCTCGCAGCCGGTGCCTGAGGGAGGAGGATGGAGACAGTTTTAGTAGTTGAAAAGCAGTAATAGAAATCATGGGACATATAAAATTGTAAACATAGAACCCTGTTTCAGATGGTTTGTTTTTTCCCCTCTATTCTGTCCTGTTTTTTATGGCCTGTGTCCTGTTACTTTTTAGGTATTGTAACAGTGTGTTCAGCATCAATTGCTACATGTTTTCTTGGGAAAAGAGCAATGTAACTGTTCAGTACTTAATGTTACTTAGAATGTACTAAATTGGGTGTTGTACATAAATCTTATTAAATAGCTAAGGCCAACTTTTGATACTTGTACTACTCTGTAGGTTCCAAATTTTTCTTGTTGGCAGGATACAGTTTAAAGAGGCTGTGTTCCCCTCCTCATTCCCAGTTTTAAAACTCCCAATGTTTAGGCTAAATGTCCTAGTTTCTTGAATATCCTGAATTTACAACTCAGCTTTTAGATGGTTTCTAAATTGCATATGTTTTTCCTGAAGCTGTATACACTCTAGATCAGTGAATGCAGTTTGCTTTGATGGGTGTAGGCTTGTTCTCTGAGCATTCTAGGGCATAGGATAAACAGTGGTGGTTGGAAGATTTCTTTTAGTGGTTTTTCTCACTCTGTTACTCTAGCCATCTTGAAAGATCATGGTATCCTAGAATTGGATATAAATTCAATAATCTAAATGAAAGTGCTTAGCATAATATTTGGTGCCTAGCAGGGGCTCAGCTGCTCAGCTATTTGAATCTGAATGACTGAATAGGAAGACCTGTATTCTGCCAAACATTTATTAGCATTTCTGAAATTACATTATGACTTTAAAATTCATTTACTCTACCATATAGATTTTGAATACCACATTTGATACTTAACTCTGTGATTTTGTACTCTCAGAGCCTTGGTGGCTTCATATGTATTTTAAAAGGGAGGATGAAGAGGGGCACCTGGGTGGCTCAATGGGTTAAGCGTCTGACTTCGGCTCAGGTCATGATCTCACGGTTGATGGGTTCCAGCCCTGTGTCGGGCTCTGTGCTGACAGCTCGGAGCCTGGAGCCTGCTTCTAATTCTGTGTCTCCCTGTCTCTCTGACCCTCCCCTGCTCATGCTGTCTCTCTCTCTCTCAAAAATAAATAAAACATTTTAAAAAAATTTTAAAAAGGGAGGATAAAGGTAGATTTGATGGTATAAAAGTAATTCTCAGCAAACTTATAAATAAAGCAGTTGAAAAATGAAATCAGTTGATCAAATGGAATTAATACGGTTTTTAANAATAAATAAATAAATAAGAGAAAAGAAAAGAAATAAAATTTTGTCCTGATATGTTTTAAAGAATGGCAAGATCTTTTTTTCTAAATTTTATTTTAATTCCAATATAGTTAACTTACAGTATTATATTAGTTTCAGGTTTACAATATAATGATTTAACACTTACATGTATTACCCAGTGCTCATCATAATAAGGGTACTGTTTTATTATTTTTTTTAAGTTTATTTATTTTGAGAGCATGAGTAGGGAGGGGCAGAGAGCTCCCTCTGAATCCCAAGCAGGTTCCCCATGTGGTCTGTGGGCAGAGCCCAATGCGGGGCTTGGTCCCACAACCCTGGGATCATGACCTGAGTGGAAATCAGGAGTCAGACACTCAAATGACCGTGTCACCCAGGTGCCCTATGTTACATGTACTCTTAATCCCCTTCATCTGTTTCACACATCCTCCTGCCTATCTCCCCTTTGGTAGCCATCTGTTTGTTCTGTATTGTTAAGAGTCTTGTTTGTTGGTTTGCCTCTTTTTCCCCTTTGTTCATTTGTTTTGTTTCTTAAATTCCACATCTGAGTGAAATCATGTCTTTCTCTCTCTTATTTCCCTTAGCATTATACTCTCTAGCTCCATCCATGTTGTCCCAGCTGGCAAGATTTCATTTTTTATGGCTGAGTGATATTCCATTGTACATATATCCCATATCTTCTTTATCCATTCATGTATCAGCGGACACTTGGGTTACTTCCACAATTTGGCTATTGTATTAATGGTACAGTAAGAGAATGGCAATATTTGGAATAACCATACAATTTCCAATGAGTGACCTCTTCCCAGTAAATACTACTCAATTCAGTGAAAAGGAAATATACTTTTATACTTAAAATAATTATAAATTGTTTAAAAAGTGTCCTCAAATATAAGATGAATACAAGTGGATGTTAGAAAACATTTATGCGCTCTTTCTGGGAGGTTTAAGAATCTTATCATTTACTTATATTATTTGATAATCATCCACACTTGAGAGGTTACAGTGTCCTTGGGAGTTCCCTTGGCTGTTTTTCCTCTGTTTCAGCATTCTGTTAGGTCTGGTCCCTGAAGATCAATATGGTAGGGTTTGGGGTAAAGCAGTTTGGATAAATGTGTTCATATACCACAAAATAAATGATCCTTATGATGTACAATTACCAGTGTATTTAGGTTCTGTAGACCAACTATAGTATGCTACTACGTGTGTAATAAAACATAAAGCAAACCGAGGTTGGGGAATTCTTTTCTTTTTTTCTTTTTTGTGTGTGTTTTTACTTTTGAAAGAGAGAGAGAGAGAGAAAATTGGGGAATTCTTTTCTTTTTTCTTTTTTTTTTAGTGTTTATTTACTTTTGAGAGAGAGAGAGAGCGCCCGCGCGAGAGCGAGCATGAGCATGGGAGGGGCTGAGAGGGACAGAGACACAGGATCCAAAACAGGCTCCAGGCCCTGAGTTGTCAGCACAGAGCCCATTGCGGGGCTGGAACCGTGAGACCATGACCTGAGCTGAAGTCGGATGCTCAACCTACTGAGCCACCTAGGCATGAGGTTGGCGGATTCTTAAATACTAGACAAGGAAGAATTCTTAAATAATAGTTTTCTTTATTGCAGTTACCAATTGTAATCACTTGCCATGACCTGCCTTTTCAGTTCCTTGACCTTTTGAGCTAGACAAATTCTCTACAACCTCCTCAAACCATTAGAGAAGGAGAATGAGCAGTTTTAGGGTATTTGGAAGGAAGGCCCTATATCCTAAATGCTGATTCAAGAAATCTGTGTGTATTATATCTGTGCTGTTAAGTCCACTCTTGGCTGTATTTCCACTGACTTAAATTTCTACTCTTTTCTATTGGTGGGTTAAGGAAATCAACGGAAGTGGAGAAGGATAAGGTTGTAACCAGGCTGGGACAAATAGGGAAGCTTGGTGACCAGGAGAAATATGTTCTCAGTTGTAAGACTGCGCCTGGATGACTCGCTTGGTTGTGTCTGGCTCTTGATTTCAGCTTAGGTCATGATCTCATAGTTTGTTAAGTTCAAGCCCCACATTAGGCTCTGTGCTGGCAGTATGGAAGTATGGAGGCTGCTTGGAATATTCTCTCTCTCTCTCTCTCTCTCCCCCCTCCCCTCCCCACTCCCCTGCCCCTCACTTGATGGTGTGTTCTTTCTCCCCTTCTCTCTCAAAATAAATAAATAAACATTTAAAAGAAAGACTTTTCATAGCATTCACTGTCATGCTTACTCTTTTATAGGTGATCAGTGAATTAGTTAAAGATTGCTTATTACCTGGAGTTAATTGTCAGGGAGGTGACGGGGTGGGATCCTGTACTAAGAACATTTTGTTTATTTGTTTTCCAGCTTAGTGTTATAGTATAGTCAAACAGCATTGGCTTGAAATACTGATTGTCAGGTTAAACAGGTACTAATGATTCAGTAAGTCATTTTCTTCTGAGTCATAGTAAAATACTGCCCTAAGGGAATAGATTTAAAGGGGGTTCTACATTTTAGATGTAGCAAAACTCAAAAATTATTTTTTTAATTTGGAAAATAATTGTATTTTTGGGGCGCCTGGGTGGCTTAGTCGGTTAAGCGTCCGACTTTCGCTTGGGTCATGATCTCGCAGTTCGTGGGTTCGAGCCCCGCGTCAGGCTCTGTGCTGACTGCCAGCTCAGAGCCTGGAGCCTGTTTCAGCCTGTGACTCCCTCTCTCTCTGACCCTCCCCTGCTCACGCTGTCTCTCTCTCTCTCTCTCCTAAAAATAAATAAAACATTAAAAAAAAAAAAAAAATTTTAAAAAAAAAAAAAGAAAGAAAATAATTGTATTTTTATAAGATGCACTTATTGTGTAAACTGTATAACATTAACAACTGCACAGGTCTAGAGAATTTGTCAAATAAGACTTTGATTCTGCTGCAGGGAGGATCCTTGCTAAGGCTCCTGGAAAAGAGACCAGTTCAAAACAGGCCTAGTCATGGGGCACCTGGGTGGCTCAGTTGGTTAAGCGTCTGACTTCGGCTAAGGTCATGATCTCACAGTTCGTGGGTTTGAGCCTTGCATCAGGCTCTGTGCTGACAGCTCAGAGCCTGGAGCCTGTTTCAGATTCTGTGTCTCCCTCTCTCTCTGACCCTCCCCTGCTCACACTGTGCTTCTCTCTCTCAGAAATAAATTTTAAAAAACATTTAAAAAATTAACAAAACAAACAAAAAAAACAGGCCTGGTCAGGCCTGTAATATAATCCTTTGCCAATCTATCTTGATTTCCTTTAGGTAAAATTTTAATATTTGTGAATTGTCTTTTTGGCAACTGTCTAGTATTTGGTTCCAGTTTATACCATTTGCATATCCCTGGACTTGAGCATAATTGGGGAGTCAGAGAACTAGAGGGTGGAGAATAGAAAAGAGGAGGTGAGGCAGAGGGCAAGCCAAGGGAGAAATGTTTCCAGGAAGACCGGGAGATGAGGAAAAGGAAATTGAGGCCAGAAAACTGTACTGGGGGGGCCTCTGTGCTGAAGGAAGGAGCTGGGATGTGCCTGACGGTAAATGCTTTGGCAGAAGGCCGTTGATAGGTAGAGAAGAGACTATTAAAACCCTGGTTGTTGGGGAGGGATTTAAGAAACAGCTACTCGGGCATGACAGTGTTAAATACAGGTTGTCCAAAGCTCTTTCCCCTGCAGTGGGACTAGGAAGCAGAACCATTTAAGGAGTGAAAACCCAAATGGTACTGAACGTTTGGTGGGCCAGATGAAGAAAAAAAAAATTATTGAATAGGTAGTACATTACTTGACAAAAACTCAAAAGATACAAAGGGAATATGATGTAAAGTAAATCTCCCTCCTACTCCTGACTCCCAGCTAACCAGTTCCCTCCCCAGAGGTAATCACTGAGTTTCTTATCCTAGAGGTGTGTTTATGTAAGCATTTACATATTTCAAAGATTTTGTTCACTGCAGAAGAATACAGAAATACAAATAAACAAAGGGAAGAAAGTAAAAAATCACCTAATCATCTATAATCCCATAGCCAAGCATAACCACTGTTAATAGCTGGAGCCCTTTTGGGGCTTTTAAAAACTCTGTATGCTTAGAAATATACTCTGTTGCACTTAAGAAAATTATTTTTCATCATCTAAATAACACATGAATACATTTCTGTTATTAAAAACAAATTCAAAGTGTTACAGCTCTTCGAGAATTCATCCAGCAGGTTTTCTAGTTCCTACCAAAGGGGGAAAAATTCAAACAGTATATTTTAAATCAAAATCTTCCTTCACCACTGCCTCCAATTATATCCCCTCCCCATTGTAAGGGCCATGGTTATCTGCTTGTTGTGATTCTTTGAGCTTTTTACATACATCTGTAGACATATATTGCTGTATTGTGTTTTTCATAAATGAGATCCTACTGTTTGAGAATTTTAAAAGATCTTGCTTAAAAAAAAGCAGGATCTTGTTATTTTAATGTTATCTCCACAATTATCAGTTGAGGCTGAAAACTTTTAAATGCTTAGTGAATATTATCTTTTCTATGACTAGCCTGAACTGTACATAACATTTGGTAAACTGCCTTTGTTGCCTTCTATATTATTAAATATTTCTCTTCCACGTGGTTTTAAAATGGCTGTTAGTGGGGCACCTGCGTGGCTCAGTCCATTAAGTGTCCAACTTCGGCTCAGGTCACCATCTCATGGTTCGTGGATTTGAGCCCCACGTTGGCCTCTGTGCTGACAGCTTGGAGCCTGCTTCAGATTCTCTGTCTCCCTCTCTCTCTGCCCCTCCCTTGCTCGTATTCTTTCTCTCTCAAAAATAAATAAACAAAAAAAATTTTTTTAATGGCCATTAGCATTGAATGGATGTGTCATAGTATATGTAATTTATACCTTTATTATTGTTATGATGCTATAATTGATAGGATGCTTGGAGAAGCCTTTATACGTGTACAGTCGTGTACAAGTTACAACAGTTACACCTTCCTGTAGTAACTACTGATCAGCTTGATTAGATTAAAATGTTGCTAAATCTCTCTAGTTTTGCAGAAGTTATTTGTACTAGTTATGCAGAAGTTATGTGTAATTGTGCCCATTCCAATAGAACCTATTTGTTTTTTTAGTTTTCCCTGGGTAAATCTTAGAGGCAGCTAGCTGTTCCTAGATAAAAAATGTTAGGAAAATAGAAAAAGATCATTTTGATTTTAAGTAGAAAGCATCAAGGAGGAGAGGTTTAAGACTTACTAGGTGGAAGGGTGGGGGAAGTTCAGAGAGGAGTAAGAGATTATTCCCAATAAGGGGAAAACAGAAGAAAGATAAGCTTCATTGTGTTTAGGAGGAGAATGGATAGATAGATGGAGTGAATCAAAGTGTTTAAGTTGGAAAATTTTAAGAAAAAGTTGGAAACATAGTTTAAATGTATTTAATGCCTTATTAAGGGTTTTAGATTTATTTTAGAATAGGATGCTTCTGAAGCATTTTGAGCAGAGGAATGTTATGAAATGGTATTTTAGAAGTATTAGTTGGATGATATTAGGCGGGATAACTTAGGATAAATGAGGGAATAGAGGCTAATTAAGGCATTCACTACATTTAAGTGAAAAATAGTAGCCAACATTATAGCAATGGCAGGTGGAATAGAAAGGAAGTTGTAGATGTGAAAAATCATGTGAACAAAGGTTTGTGGGGAGAGTTGAAGTAGAAATAATAATGAGTGGTTCTAAAAATACCACTTCTGAAAGATAAGCACATATAATTCATTCATTTAAATTGTACAATTTGGTGGTTTTGACAGACACACAGTCGTGTAACCACTACCACAATCGTGACATACAACAGTTTCATCTCCCCAGAACCCAGAATATTAACCTCTTACCTCTTTACAAATAGTCCTCTCTTCAATCCTGGCCCCTGGCATTCTCAGACCTACTTCGTGTCAGTATAGGTTTTTTATTTGTTTTTATTTTGCGGTTTTTAGAGTTTCATGTAAATGGGAATCTCAGTCTTTTGTGTCTGGCCCCTTTCACTTAGTTTTTGAAATTCATCCATGTGCTGCATGTTATCAGCAGTTCTTTCTCTTGTATTGCTGCATAGTAATCCATAGTGCTTGGCTTCTGTGAATAAAGGTGTTCTGAACATTAGCATACAGCTCTTTGGGTGAACATATGTTTTCACTTTTTTTGACTAAATAATAAGAGTGGGATTGTTAGGTCATATGGGAAGTGTATGTTTAACATTACAAGAAACCGTCAACTATTTTTCAGAATGGCTCTTCATTTTGTATCAGCCATGTAGGAGAATTTTAGTAGCTCCACATCCTTGTTAACATTTGGTATCATCAGTCTTTTTAATGTTAGATAACAGTGACGTTTTGAGGCAGAAAAATAGAATAAATAAAATGGGAGTGTCAAGTGGGAGAAGCTAATTTGGAGGTGACTGACAGCAAGGACACTGGTTTCAGTTTCTGGTATTGAGTTTAAGGTGTCTCCACGTAGGAAAATGACCCCGTATATTCAGTAACTTCTCTTAGAGAACTTGTAATAAAATGGCACTTCGGAGTCAGATAATCATGAGTTTGAAGTTTGGCTCAGTTACTTTCTGTGTGATCTTAGGCAAGTTATTTGCCCTTTCCAAGCTTTAGCTTTTCCCATTTGTCAAATATGAAATAATAGATGGTTACACTTAGAATAGGTGCCAATGCAAAGTTAGTACTCAGTGAGTGATAGCTATAGTCATCTTCGTCGCTGTCATCATCATCATCATCATCATCATGATTGCTGCTTATATATTTTATGTCCCCAGTAACTTAGGACTTTCTTGCAAATCTCTGCATTTTTTCCCTTCCTAACTGATCTCCTCCCTATCTTTGTTCATTCCCCACCAGAACAGGAGTGATTTTGTTCAGCACTATTCTTGTCTGGTCACTTCCCTGTTCTAACCCTTTCAGTGGCTTCCACTCACATTGTCTGGGCCTAAATATCTAAGGAAAGCCTTGATTAAGACGTCTGTTAGAAAAGTCTGGAACCACCTATATTTTCCTTTTTATTATTACTGTAATTATTTGTTTAATCTTTCTCCTGTCTACAATACTATACAATCCATGAAGGCTGGCACTTACTCAGGACAGGACTTTTCCTACTTTTAAATTCTTTCTGAGGGCACCTGGGTGGTTCGGTCGCTTAAGCATCTGACTGTGGATTTTGGTTCAGGTAATGATCTCACAGTTCATGAATTTGAGTCCTGCATTGGGTTCTGTGCTGACAGTGTGGAGCCTGCTTAGGATTCACTCTCTCCCTCTCTCTCTGCCCTTCCCTTGCTCACTTTCTCTGTCTCAAAAATAAATAATTTTTTTTTCTAAAATTCTTCCTGACATTTAACGTATTACTTTAAGAATTTTTTAAAATGTATTAACATTAAGTAGTCTGTACAACCAGCATGAGGCTCGAACTCATGACCCCGAGATTAAGAGCTGCATGCTCTCCCTACTGAGCCAGACAGGCACTCCAACATGTTACTTTCTATAGTGTAACAGATATTCTTGAATCTAAGGAGTGGTTTGAAATAATCTTACGTAGAATTATTAGGTCAAATCAGGTAAAGAGTTTTAAAAATTATTTTAGTATATTTCCATTATGACATTAATACTTTATAGAAAGTTTAGAAAATAAAGAAGCAAAAAGAAGGAAATGCAAGAGGATGGCAGAATTTTTGGCAGATGCTTTCAGAATGCTTTCCAGAAGAGTTTCATGGTGTACTGTTACCAGCAGTGCTTTAGTGGTCTTGTTTCTTCTCCATTTTGCCAGTTTATATTTGATAGGTGAAATTAGTATCTTTAATTCCATTTGCTTGATTTATTAATTCCTCTCCATTGAGTTGTAATGCCGCCTTTCTCCTGTTAAATTCTTACCTACTAGGATAGGTTTCTGAACATTGTTATTGACTTATGTTTATTCTTATATTCCTGGTGTATCGATTTTTAACTCCTATAACTTTATTTATTTTTAATTTAATTTTTAAATTTTAATTCCAGTATAGTTAACATGGTGTTATATTGGTCTTTGGCGTACAATATAGTGATTCAGCAATTCTATATATTACTCAGGGCTCATCAAGATAAGTGTTCGCTTAGTCCCCTTCACCTCTTTCACGCATCCCCCACCCTCCTTCCCTCTGGTTACCATCAGTTTGTTCTCTAGAGTTAAGAGTCTGTTTTTTGGTTTCTCTCTCTCTCTTTTTTTTTTTTCCCATTTGTTCATTTGTTTTGTTTCTTAAATTACACATATGAGTAAAATCATATGGTATTTGTTTTTCTCTGGCTTATATTACTTAGCATTATACTCTCTAGATCCATCCATGTGGTTGAAAATGGCAAGATTTCATTCTTTTTTATGGGTGAATAATATCCCAGCATATGTGTGCATATGTATGTGCATATGCGGACACATACACTCACTCTATATCTTCTTTATCCATTCATCTATCAGTGGACACTTGGACTGCGTCCTAAATTGAGCTTTTGTAAATAGTGCTGCAGTAGACATAGGGGTGCATAACTCTTTCTGAATTAATGTTTTCATGTTCTTCAGGTAAATACTCAGTAGTGGAACTGCTGGGTCACATGGTAATTCTATTTTTAAGTTTTTGAGTAAGCCACGTGCTCTTTTCCACAGGGGCTGCACCAGTTTGCATTCCCACCAGTAGCACACAAGGGTTCTTTTTTCTCTACACCCTCACCAGCACTGTTGTTTCTTGTGTTTTGATATTAGCCATTCTGACAGGCATGAGGTGATATCTCATTGTGATTTTGGTATGCATTTCCCTGATGATGAGTGATGTTGAGCATCTTTTCTTGTGTCTGTTGGCCATCTAGATGTCTTCTTTGGAGAAATGTCTATTTGTGTCATCTGCCTATTTTTTAATTTGATTATTTATTGTTATTTATTTTTTTTGGTGTTGAATTGTATAAGTTTTTTATGCATTTTGGATACTAACCTCTTATCAGATAGATATTTGCAAATATCTTCTCCCATTCATTAGGTGGTTTTTTGTTTTGTTGATTATGTCTTTGGCTGTGCAGAAGTTTTTAATTTTGATGTAGTACCAATAGTTTATTGTTGCTTTTGTCGCCCTTGCCTCAGGAGACAGATCTAGAAAAATGCTGTTATGGTCAGTGTCAGAGACCTACTACTGCCTGTGCTCTCTTCTAGGATTTTAAGGTTTCAGGTCTCACATATAGGTCTTTAATTCATTTTGAGTTTATTTTTGTGTATGGTGTAAGAAAGTGGTCCAGTTTTATTCTTCTACATATTACTGTCCAGTTTTCCCAGTACCATTTGTTGAAGATATTTTTTGCCACTGCATATTCTTGCCTCCTTTGTTGAAGATTATTGATCATATAATTGTGGGTTTTTTTCCTGGGCTTTCTATCCTGTTCCATCGATCTATATGTCTGTTTTTGTGCCAGTACCATACTGTTTTGATTAGAACAGCTTTGTAGTGTACCTTGAAATCTGGGATTGTGATACCTCCGGCTTTGTTTTTCTTTTTCAAGATTGTTTTGCCCTTTCAGTTCCATACAAATTTTAGGATTGTTTGCTGTAATTCTGTGAAACATGCTTTTGGTATTTTGATAGGTATTGTGTTAAATCTGTAGATTGCTTTGGGTAGGATGGACATTTTAACAATATTTGTTCTTCCAGTCTATGAGCGTGGCATATCTTTCCTATTTGTGTCGTCTTCACTTTCTTTCATCAGCGTTTTCTAGTTTTCAGAGTAAGGTCTCAGGATACAAAATCAATTTATAGAAATCCATTGCATTTCTATATACTACTAACGAAGCAGCATGAAGAGAAACTAAGAAAACGATCTCATTTACAGTTGCACCAAAAATAATGAAATACCAAAGAATAAACTTACCTAAGGAGGTGAAAGACTTCCTCTGGCTCAGTGATGGCATGGGAGGCAGAATCCTTACCACTTAGTGTTTTCTCTCCTCTTTGTTAGCATCTTCTCGTCCATGACCCACTTCACCAAAAAAATCAGGGGTCACAGAGGTGTGACGATGATACTTAGAAAGTACAGTTAAATTTGAGTGAGTATGGTTGAACATCTAAAATGAGTCTTGGAGACTAACCACTGTTTTAGTAGTGCCACAATAATAATAGGTTTCCTGTCTACTTAACTTAAAATAAGCTTATCTATTCCTTTTAGCATACATGTACCATTTATACCCCGGTTAGAATGTGTTCTTTGTAACTGTAATCAACCAGGTAAAAGTCTCCTGAAAGTATGACATGAATAATGGAATGTATACTAACTGGTTCTTTTTATTTTGTTGTTTTACTTTTTAAAAAACTTTTTTTCTTTTAAGAAAAAAATTGTGTTTTTTTTTTTTTTTTTGTCAATTTACATAATCTCTATACCTAAAGTGGGGCTCGAACTCACAACCCAGAGATTAAGAGTCACACGCTCTGGGCTCCTGGGTGGCTTAGCTGGTTGAGCAACTGACTTGGGCTCAGGTCATGATCTTGCGGTTCTTAAGTTAAAGCCCCACACCGGGTTCACTGCTGTCAGCACAGACGTCGCTTCAGATTCTCTCTCCCTCTCTGTCTCTCAAATAAAACAACAAAGAAAACCCAAACAAGAGTCATTCACTGTACTGACTGAGCCAGCCAGGTGCCCCTAAAGCACTTTTTATTTAAAGAGATTGTAGACTCACATGAAGTTGCACACACAGAACAGAGAGGTTCCTTGTACCAATCACCCAATTTCTCCCAGTGGTAATATCTTAAATAACTTAGTAATCAAGACTAGAAGATTGACCTTGGCACAATACAATTAACTAGACTTCAGTCCTTATTCACACTCGCCAGTTTTTGCATGCACTCATGTTTCATTTTCCTGTATGTCCAATGTGTGTAATCCTGTGGCGTTTAAAAAAATAATCGTAAGAGTAGTTTGGATTTACAGAAAAGTTGCAAAGATAATACAGAGGCTTCCCATATAGTTCTCACCCACTCTCTCCTATGACATATTATGATCGATGATATCTGTACAGTGGATTTGTTACAGCTAACAAACCAACTGTGCTATATTACTATTAATTAAGCTCCATTTTATTCAGATTTTATTAGTTTTCCCCTAGTGCCTTTTTTTAGGCACTAGGATCCCATCCAGGATACTGCATCATATGTAGTCATTATGTCTCCTTAGACTCATCTAAACTCTGACAGTTTTTCAGATTTTCCCTTGTTTTACCTTCATAGCTCTGAGGAATACTGGACAGCTATTTGTAGAATGTTTGTTAATTTAGTTTGCCTGATGTTTTTTCTCATGATTAGTTTGTTTGGTGTTTTCCTCACAGTTAACCTATAGCTGGGTTACAGGCTTTTGAGAGAAGACCACAGAGGTGCCATTTTTATCATATCATATCAAGGGTATGTGCTGTCAACATGACTTACCATGTTGATGTTGAACTTGATCACCTGGCTGAGGTCATGATGGCCAGGTTTTCATTATAAAGTTAATTTGTCCCCTCACTTTCATACTTTATTCCTTGGGAGCAAGTCCCTCAGCACCACTTATATTCAAAGTGTTGGGGGGATTTCAGTTCAACCTCTTGGAGGAGGAATTATCTACAGAAACTATTTAGAAATCTTCTGACAGGTATTTTTTAAGTTTATGGAAACGGCATGAGTACTGATATCAGTCTAACATATCTGTTCTTTGCAGGGTGGGAAACCCCGTAAACACCGGAAGGATCGGCTACAAGATTTAATTGATATAGGCTTTGGCTATGATGAGACAGATCCATTTATTGATAACTCAGAGGCTGTGAGTAATGTATCTTTAATATAGCAGCAATTCTTTGTTTGGGATAGAAGTCAAGGATAAAGTTACTAAAATAGTTCAGTATTTTGTTTTTACTAACTAATCCCCTATTGATGTTCATCTAAATTGTTCCACTTCTTTGTGCTTATGAACAGCTGAGCATCTGTGTACGTTTATCTTTGTGTTCTTGAGTAACTATATAAGATAATTAGAGAGTGCAAATGTATGTATAGGATAAATTTCTAGCAGTGGGATTTATTCATTAAGGGTATTTACATCTTGAATTTGTATTGATATTCCCAGACTTGGGCAGGTGTAATTTCAAATGGCTTCCAGATAAGAACCATATGAACTTGAAGATTGGAGCTGCTGGGTTGAAGTTAATCTGGCAGACATCTTTAAAATGTACTTCATTTTTTCATTGCTGTCAAGCCTTACTACAGTGGTAGTGATTGAATGCCAGCCTTTATCCCCCATCTGTTTTGTTCCAAGCCTTACAGCTTTTCCCCTGGAATCCTCTTTCTTTTATAAAATGAGGAATTTAGGAGAGCATTTAAGGACTATAGCAATCCATTGATCACATAGCAAATGCATGAAGGCATATTGTGTTTGGGGGTAGGTAAGGTATATGTCCTTATGTTCTTTTCAGTGCACTAGAGAAATCTAAATAAACCCTGGACTTATGGTATCCTCTGCATTGTGCAGTGATTACTTAGAATACACAGAAAGTGACACAGAGGTTATCATTGTAGTACTACCCACAAATTAGTATTTCTTTTTCGTGTTACTCCAGTGCTTGGTTGTATAGATGATGATGACAGGCATGTAGTGGTAGGAGGATGATAGAAGTTCCAGCAGGAGGCGTACTGGATACCCTGAGTTGTTTCCGTGCGCTAACATAAGCCGGTTTACCACACCGGGCAGCCTGTTCTAGAGGAGTAAATATGGACAATGCCTTTTGGAGTAGAGAAGCCTTCTTGTCACCAGAAAGGTTGACAAACCTTTTTGTAGTTTAGGGCATGGGATGTTTTTAAGAGTCTTGACCTTGATTTGAAATACAAGTCATAATTCCTAGATTCTAGACTCGACTCAGTTTGTAAACATTTCTAAGTAAATCTTTTAGCATTGCTCAGTTTTCTGTGCTATTGTCAGAATATTTGAATAGGATGTTTTTCAGACTGACTTTTGCAACCCATAATTGGATTACATATCAATTTAGAGAGTGTGGCCAGCATTCTTAACAAAAATGAAGTAGAATAGAATAGGAGCTATCATAGTAAATCATAGTAGATGATGTGAGGTGTGTGTGTGTGTGTGTGTGCGTGTGCGTGTGTGTGCGCACACGCAATGCGACTTGATGTGTAACATATTTCCCACTTGGCTGTGGTGAAGAAAATTTGGAAAGTACTGCCTTAATAAATAAGGGTAAGTTTTGTATGTATAAGTTGTACAAAAACATGTAATTAGTTGCTGACATTAGAGGACAAGGTAGGTTCCTGTTCAGTAAGAGGCAATTAAACTAGAATACAGGTTGTTTATTGAGTCGTAAAATAATGTTGTGTTGTTCTTCTTAACAGATTATTGGGTTCTATTTATGAGATACTTCAGACATAAGACAATTATTATCCAACCAAATGATTTTCTGTTCTTTTCATCGATTGTAAGCTTTCACTGTTTGTAATTATTTGATAGAGAAAACAATCTGGTTCTAATTAATTTTCAGAATCATGTACCTCTTATTACTATAAATACCTGAAAATAAATGCTTTTAAAGATTATTTTTAGTCGAACTTATGCTGCCACATTTTGTAAAGACTGAAAGAAAATGTTTTTCTTTATTTACTAATAAATAATAATACGAGGCATGAATAACATTTTTATTTAGTTTGTCTCTTTTGAATTTCACTAGAACTTTGTGAAGTAAGTGATGTTGTCGCTGTTAGACAGCCTCAAGGTATCCATGTTTAGTGATTTCCTCTGGGTCACAATTGCTTGTCATTGGCAAAGGATCTAAATCCAGGCCTCTGATTCTCAAGTTCAGCGTTCCATTACCTCCTAACACATTCTACTTGGACAGCTAAATTAAATATGCATAAAGAGCTTGTTCTCCTGTAGTGTGTTCCAATAGGGAGAGCTTGGTAAACACTGTCACACACAGATAGTGAACACACCCATGTTGCTCTGTAACGTGATGAATGTGTTTCCCATCACAGAAACTGCATGATGTAGTCGATAGTTCGGGATATAGCCAGAGCTTCTACCATAGGCTTATAAAGTTTCTGGGGGTTCCTATCCTCTCTGAATTCGGTTTTCACTTATAAAATGTCTTTTTTGCCTCACAGAGGTATCAGGAGGACCAAGTGAAATAATTTATATGAAGAAGCATTGTAAATTAGAAAGCAGTGTTAGCAAAAAGTACAGATATGCACATTTCCAAAACAGTTACTACAGAGTCATTTCACTTTTAATTCTTATTCTTCACTTCTTTGCTTACAGATATACTGGACCCTTTCTGAAGGTCTTACCCATAGATCTTTATAGTAGCTCATCAAGTGAAGCAACAGGAAAAGAATTCATTCCTTTTTTTGACTCAGTATTATTAAACTGGAAATTCTTTTTCTATTTACCGTTTACTTTAAAGGGATACAGGTTAAAAGCAAAACTTTTGCATGTAGCTTTAATATTCTTACAGTAACTAGTACATTCTCTGTATTCCTTGTCCATGGCAAAGGATTTGCTTAAAATCTGCCTTTCTAAAAAATATAAATATGAAGAACATATAAAGTAAAGCTCTGGGGACCTCAGGTAGCAGGTATCTTGCTTCTGTTAGATAAGTAGCTCCTTTTTTCTCAACCTCTGTGGACTCCATCATTTGGTCAAGATTGACCTTCATTTAATGTTTGCTTTTTCCCATTTTCATCAAGTGAGAAATGATAAACTTTAAAAATCCAAGCTTACAGGACATCAGCTTAAGTGTTATTTAGGTCAGACCTTCAATCTAATTTAGACAATTTGCCTCTCTTGATCCAGGCAAAGTACCTGGCTCATTATAGTATATGCTTACTGAACTGGGCAGTTATTTTTCTGTTGCCTTTTTAAACACATATGCTATTTTTTGTGTTAAAGACTTCAGTTTTCTTTATTTAAAAGCTTAGAGCAGGGTGCTTGGGTGGCTCAGTCGGTTAAGCGTCCGACTTTGGCTCAGGTCATGATCTCACGGTTCATACGTTCAAGCCCTTCGTCTGGCTCTGTGCTGACAGCTCAGAGCCTGGAGCCTGCTTCAGTTTCTGTGTCTCCCTCCCTTTCTCTCCCCTCCCCGTTCATGGTCTGTCTCTCTGTCTCTGTCTCTCTCTCAAAAATAAAATAAAACAGTAAAAAAATTTTTTTAAAAAAAGAGCTAAGACGGAAGAAATAACTTTGTTATTCTTTGTAATCTTATGAATAAAATTATATACAGATATGGTAGGATATGAAATTTTTTCCTTTTCTGGACATTTAGTCATCTGTTTTAACTTGTTTCAATTTGTTATCAGAATCATTTGTCTTTGGGACACCTGGCTGGCTCAGTCAGTAGAGCATATAACTCTTTTTTTTTTTTTTTTTTAATGTTCATTTATTTTTGAGAGAGAGAGAGAGCACGCAGGAAGGGACAGAGAGAGAGGGAGATACAGAATCAGAGGTAGGCTCCAGGCTCTGAGCTGTCAGCACAGAGCCCGACTTGCAGCTTGAACCCACAGACTGCGAGATCATGACTTGAGCCGAAGTCGGACGCGCAACTGACTGAGCTACCCAGGTTTCCCGAGCGTAATGACTCTTGATCTCTGGGTGGTGAGTTCGAGCCCCACGTTGGGGGTAGAGATCACTTAAAAAATAAATAAAGGTTTGGAAAAAAACTTGTCATTAAGTATAGTAGCAGTGATCCTTAAATTTTTCTCAACAGATGATAGATATATTTAGAATTTGCCTCATTATTCCAGAATTTCCTTTCTTCATATATACTGAGTACTTTGGGCTCATTTTTATCCTAGATACTAACTTTTTCTAAATTTATTCCACAAACATCCTCATTGCAGTCATTTTTTGTAGTTAGGATTTAAGGAAGGATGCTGACATAGTGACTGAATATCTTTGATATATTTGTAGAATTAATAATGGGATGTATCTGAAACATTTTATTTTAAATATAGTATGATGAATTAGTTCCTGCTTCTCTAACGACAAAATATGGAGGCTTTTACATCAACACTGGCACCCTGCAGTTTCGCCAAGCTTCAGATACTGAAGAAGAAGATATCACAGACAACCAAAAGCACAAGCCACCCAAAGTGAGTTTATCCAACACTGCAACAGTAGTGACTATTCAATTAATATGGTATACTTTTTTAATTTACTTGAGAATATAAGGAAAAGTAAAATGTTAACCTTTGTTTTATGAATCTGTAGTTATTTACCTGCTTTAGAGTAAAATTATGTAGATACAGGGAAATTGATATTTACATCATAGTAGAATTGTATTTTCTTTTAAGACTTCTCTCTCCATATGTGGTCTAATAATCTACTGTTTTGGGGATAAGGGTAAGTTTCTGGGATAAGTTAAGACTTGGATTAGACATTAGGTTTCCTGAGATGACTAATTCTATATAATATATATAGATTAGGAAGTGAATAGAGTGTCCTTAGGTGTTTCTTGAAGTGTGATCCAGACACTTAATTGTACCAGAATCACGAGAATGTTTGTTAAAAATCAGGCAGCATAGGGGCGCCTGGGTGGCTCAGTTTGTTAAGCGTCCCACTTCAGCTCAGGTCATGATTTCAGCTTGTGAGTTTGAGGTCCAGTTGGACTCTGTGCTGACAGCTCAGGGCCAGGAGCCTGCTTCGGTTTCTGTGCTTCCCTCTCTCTCTGTGCCTCCCCTGCTTGCATTCTGTCTCTCTCTCAAAAATAAATTGATTAAAAAAAAATTTTTTTTAACCAGGCACTGCTCAAAAACAAAAACAAGTAGTGCTCATAGACTGCAAGAGTCTGCATTTTTAACAAACACTTCTCATCCACACTGAACTTGGAGGAAAAAACACTGCCCTGGATGCTGGATTGCTAACACCAAAGAGTAAAGCACTGATACTTTGTTAAGTGATAACTTTCTTTTATCATTTGCAGATTCCCAAAATAAAAGAAGATGATATTGAGATGAAGAAGCGAAAGAGGAAAGAGGAAGGGGAAAAGGAGAAGAAACCAAGGAAAAAAGTCCCCAAACAACTGGGGTATGTAAAATTAAATATCCCATGACTCACTGCCCTTTCAGAAAGATCCGTTTAGCATTAATTAACTTAGCTAGGTCTGATTTAATAAGTAATCAGCTTAGCTGCGTCTAATTTAATACTATATTTAAATGTGTCAATGACCATTAACTTATATTTTAATAATATTAATATGTATTAAGTATAAGTATTTATTAAAAAGTAGAAGGCTTTGTCATCTTAGAGACTCGTGTTGTTGTAGAGCAGATTTACAAATTGGTTCATTAAGTATTTTGGTCATTATCATTTTTTACCAACAAGAACCAGTTTGAAAAGATGGTATAAACATGAACAAATTGTTTTAATCTTTTTGTGCTAAAACTAAGCTTATTAGATGCCTGGGGATTGAGGATTGGCAGTAGTCTCTGTGTAAATGATTTATTGTTGTTTTAGTATTTAAACAATCATTTATTAATCTCTTCTTAACACTTGTGACTTTAGGTAATGATATTGTCTCTAAATATCAAGTAGAATTTCTCAAAAGACTAAAGTGGTAAGAATGAAATGTTTGTACCATGCATTCATAAAATTACCAGTTGGTCTTACTTCTCCATGGCTTTTCTTTCTTTCTTTCTTTTTTCTTTTCTTTTCTTTTCTTTTTTTTTTTTTTTTTGAGAACCAAGGGACAGAAACTGTGACAGGCTGGACTTTCTTCCCCCTCCTCACCAGGGGAAGGGCATCTGAGCTTTGGGCTGTCGGTATTCAAAAGCTTGATGTAGGGAGGTATTTATCCTCTCCCAAGCATGAAATTTTAGTGAACTTTGAGTCATTAGGTAATTTAAAAAAACATATATATTACTAATTCATGTTTTAAATGTTTTATTTATTTCTGAGAGAGAGAGAGACAGTGAGCAGGGAAGGGGCAGAGAGAGAGGGAGACACAGAATCTGAAGCAGGCTCCAGGCTCTGACGCGGGGCTCGAACCCACGAACCGTGAGATCATGACCTGAGCTGAAGTCGGACGCTTAACCGACTGAGCCACCCAGGCACCCCTACTAATTCATGTTTTAAATGCTCATTATTTATGAGTAAATTTCTTTGGGAGCAAAGTCTATAATGTGTTTTATTGAATTTGTCATTTTCTCAAATTTGTAGCTTATTCATGCAGCACATACTTACTAAGTACCTGTTGTATACCAAACATTGTTCTGGTTTTGAAGTAGGATGAAATTCAATAGATGAAATGTGGGCCTGCCTTCAAGGCACAAGTGATATTTTTGATTCTGTAGTGTACCTAGAAGTGTGTATGCCATAGAATGTAGAAAAGATACCTAGAGAAAGTGTTAACAACACTGAGACACCTTTTCCCTGTGGTTCCTGTAGGGAGAAAGTTGTCATAGCAAATCACACTTGTGTGATTGTCTCACATGGCTGCTCCTAGAATGGAGAGTGAAAATGATCAGAAGACATGGCAGAATACAGTCTAGAAAGATTTTATATTTTTTTGGCACTTTGTAGCACAACCCACCTGGGGTACAGTTTGAAGGTGTACTGTGTGAGCTTCTCTGGCTGCTTATAAGACAACTCTGTTTCACAAGTGCATTTCTTTCCTTCTTCCTTCCTTCCTTCCTTCCTTCCTTCCTTCCTTCCTTCCTTCCTTCCTTCCTTCCCTCCCTCCCTCCCTCCCTCCTTCCTTCCTTCCTTCCTTCTTCCTTGCATTTGCACATACTCCCACATAAGCAGGGGAGGAGCAGGGGGAGAGAGAGAATCTTAAGCCGGCTCCACCCCCAGCACAGAGCGGGAGTCAGGGCTCGATCCCATGACCTTGAGTTCATGACCTGAGCTGAAATCTAGTCAGACCCTCAACCAACTGAGCCACCCACGTGGCTCATAAGTGCATTTCTTTACTTGGTTAATTCTTTTTTTTTTTTTTTTTAATTTTTTTTTTTTTTTGGAGA
>NW_027532820.1:2499225-2522447 GCF_008692635.1 Crocuta crocuta | reverse complement strand
TTTTTTTTTTTTTTTTTTTTTTTTTTTTTAATGTTTTATTTATTCTGAGAGAGGGAGACACAGCGTGAGCAGGGTAGGGTCAGAGAGAGAGGGAGATACAGAATCTGAAACAGGCTCCAGGCTCTGAGATAGCTGTCAGCACAGAGCCGGATGCAGGGCTCAAACCCACGAACTGTGAGATCATGAACTGAGCCAAAGTCGGACGCTTAACCGACTGAGCCACCCAGGCGCCCCTTTACTTGGTTAATTCTTTAGGTGACTACTTTATACATTTGCTAAAGAACGTGAACATTCCAAAAAAAGTAGTAAGTTTGACTTCATAGACTTTAGTAATCCTGAGTTACCTTCAGTTTTATTTCTTTCTGTTGACTTTTGTACTTTTGTTTTCTTTACTCTGATGGCCGTTTACCTTTTGACCTTTCCCCAATGAGTCCAGATGAGGATGAAGGTGATGTTGTAAAAGGATATTGTAAGAAGAAATTTGCTTTCCCACCTATCAAATGATCATTTTGATTATCTGTGCCTGCTTATTTACACGGGCTTTAAACTTTAAAATTCTACATAGCCTAACTGGTCCCTTTTTTCTTCACAGAGTTGTGGCTCTGAATTCACACAAGTCTGAAAAAAAGAAGAAACGTTATAAAGATTCTCTTTCTCTAGCTGCCATGATACGAAAATTTCAGAAAGAGAAGGATGCATTAAAGAAGGAGCCTAACCCCAAAGTCCCAATGAACTTAACAACCTCCTCTCTGAATAAAACTCCCTCCGCTGCTGTAGCATTGGGAAATGATGTCTCGGACTTAAATCTGAACAGTGCTGATCCGGACCTCCCCATTTTTGTTGGCACAAATGAACATGAACTGTTTCAGGAAGCTGAAAATGCCCTAGAGATGCTAGATGATTTCGACTTTGACAGATTACTGGATGCTGCTTCTGATGGTAGCCCCCTCTCTGAGTCGGGGGGAGAGAATGGAAACACCACCCAGCCAACCTATGCCTCTCAGATTATGCCCAAGGTGGTGCCCACACTCCCAGAGGGTCTGCCTGTCCTCCTTGAAAAACGCATTGAAGACCTCCGTGTAGTAAGTATAATTCCCTTGTTTCTTATTTGCTGCACAAACATAATAAGTGCATTTTATAAGGCAAAAATAAGAACCTACAATCCCAATACCTATATAAACAATTTTTAATTTTCTGTATTTCCTTTCAGGCATTGGCTATATTTATAAACCTTTGATTTTAAGTAGAAGTATGTATAACTATAGTTATAGCATGATATGGGTGGTTGTTTTATTATTTCATTTCAACTTCTAGTTTTCAGCATAGGTTTCATATTATAGTAAAGAAGTCATGTAAAAGCGGAGGGAACGTAGGAGCAAGTAGTAACATTGCATGGGTGTACCTGAACGTGATCTGAACTATACTGACATCTGGTTATTTTATAATTGATTTTTCCAACTAATCCTTTCCAGCTAATCAGCACCTTTTGTAAGCATGCACTGTGTTCCCAGTAGGACAGACTTGAGAGCTGAGTGTTTAGCATGTCGCCTTAGATACCTCTCTAGATCGACTTGGATTCGTAATCCTTGTTTAACTAGCTGCAAATCCAGATAAATGTCATCACACTTATCCAATTAATCTCACAGAGAGAGTATTTGGACTTAAAATAACATTCCAAATCTAGCTTAAAATGCTCTTATTGATTACTTTAGCATGTTTATTTGAACCCATGCCATATTTTAGTCCCCCTTTTTTTTCCTGACTACAACAGTAAAACACATTACAAAATGTATTTCAGGAGCACCTGACTGGCTCAGTCGGAAAAGCATGCAACTCCTGATCTTGGGGTTGGGAGCTTAAGCCCCATGTTGGTTGTGGAGATTACTAAACAGATAAATTAAAAACCCGAAACACCAAAAGTGTATTTCATACGTAGGGAAAGATCACCTATTATCTGACATTCATTCCCCACCGCCAACAGAGATAACTACTATTTACTATGTATTTTTTTGGATTTTAATCCATGAATTCGCAAATGTTATATTATTATAAAAAATAATGGGATTGTAATGTATGGACTGTTCTACAACTTGCTTCTTTCTCCAAGGATTAGTGTAATCTTATTTAAGTCATGTTTTAAAATGTATTAACTATGTTTATATTGTATTTATTTCTCATAACTTTTCCTCAAATTTAAATATCTGGTTAGGGGAATATTAGATTTATCTGATTTTTTCAGTAACTGGCCCACAGATTTTATTTAGCAATTCTGTTATTTTTTCTGTTTTATTCTTTAGCGTTTCTTCTGGAGTTGTGACCTAAGTGTAACTGCCTGTTAAAGTGTTAATTTATTTTATTTTGAGAGAGAGGAAGAAAATTTCGTGCTTAACCGACTGAGCCACCCAGGTGCCCTGATTGCCAGTGTTCTTAGGTTATAACTTGTATTTCCCATAGTTTTTGCCTTGTTCATTTCTGTGATATGTTGTTTGACCCATAAAATTCTTTAAAAAAATTTTTTTTAATAGTTTATTTATTTTTGAGAGAGAGAGGGAGACACAGAATCTGAAGCAGGCTCCAGGCTCTGAGCTGTCAGCCCAGAACCCGATGCAGGGCTTGAACCCACAAACTGTGAGACCATGACCTCAGCCGAAGTCGGACGCTTAACCGACTGAGCCACCCAGGCGCCCCAGACCCATAAAATTCTTGATAGCTAGATCTTCTTTGTGGTCATTATCATTTTAAGGTGACTTTTTATGCTGTTAATGCCTTTCACCTTGAATTTAGCTTTGTCTGATTTACCGTGGACTCTCTTATTTTTACATAGTATATAGCTTTTCTTATCATTTACCTTCAACCTCTTTAATTTTCTTTAGTTTAGCTCTTTCTAAGATAGCGTATAAATGTAAATTTGTTTATTGACCTCATTTGAGTCTTTTTTCTTTTAACAAATAATTTTAA
Organism: Crocuta crocuta; assembly: GCF_008692635.1. Taxonomy (NCBI): domain Eukaryota; kingdom Metazoa; phylum Chordata; class Mammalia; order Carnivora; family Hyaenidae; genus Crocuta; species Crocuta crocuta. The sequence continues at coordinate 2,519,489 of NW_027532820.1, read as the reverse complement.
CTTCTTACATTTGTTATAATTATATAATTGATCTTTGCCATTTTCTTTTTTATTGTTCTTTTATTTCCTCCTTTGTTTTCATTCTTGAGCTGTTTTCTGTTTTCTTGAGCTATTTTTTGAAAAGTTTACAATTTCTATAGTTTCAGTAATAAATAGGTTTTTAATTTAATCTTTTTAGCTACTTTGTATAGAAAATATGGGTTTTCTTTCTTTTTTATGGTTAAGAAATTTGAGGTAGGTTATAGCGTGGTCAGGTCCACACAACTAGTAAGTGATGGAGCTGAAATTTAACTACAGTCTGGGCTTTTTGGTCTCTCATTTTGCCCATTCCTAAAATCTTTAGTTTCTTCTAAATTTTAAAAAGTGCTTAGTGACGTGATCCACATTTTTCAAGATGTAATTAATAACAATAGCTGCTGTTTATTTAGCAAAACTTGTACCCTGAACTGAGCGCCATGCTGCCAGGTCTCCCATAGCGGTTACGATTCAGGAGGCAGCACTGTGATTGGGCTTGGTGTTCTTTACCTACTGTGCAGTCTGTCCTCCCCCAATCCAGTGAGGTAGGTAGTGTTCCATTTAATAGATGAGGAAATAAAGGTTCAAAAGGTTTAAATGCTTTAGGTATCCGAGCCATGATTCAGAGGCAGAACCATGGAGCTCCATAACAGGCAGTCTCTGTGCTATGTTATATGCCATTCATTCTCACTTAATAAACAAAATAAAATTGATTAGTAATAAGTGTGTTACAATCTTGTAAAAGCTTTGTCTTATACACCAAAAATTATTCTCTGTGTCTGTAGTAGCCCTGCCAGGGTTAGTATATCCCCTCTCTTGGTAGAGAATCATCAATAAGAAGTTTGATATCACTTACTGGTATCTATGACTTCTATTTTTAATTTGAAATATGAGATGGAGGCATGCCTGGGTGGCTCAGTCGATTAAGCATCCAACTCTTGATTTTAGCTCAGGTTGTGATCTCACACTTCATGAATGCAAGCCCTGTGGCTGGGCTCTGCACTGAGAGCGTGGAGCCCACGTGGGATTCTCTGTCTCCCTCTCTCTCTGCCCCTCCCCCTCTTGTGCATGTGTTCTCTCTCTCAAAATAAATGAAAAAAAGAAATATAAGGTGGTATTTTTTCTTTAGGAGGTGAGATTTCATCCTTGGCTTAAATGCTTATGTCTGTGTGATAAGGAGTTGTTTCTTAGGACTCTTTTCTTACTTTGTAATATTCTCCCACTGTTCAACTTCTTGACTTTTTTAAATTTTCTTTCATGAGGGGCGCCTGGGTGGCTTAGTCGGTTAAGCGTCCGACTTTTGCTTAGGTCATGATCTCGCGGTTCGTGGATTCGAGCCCCGCGTCGGGCTCTGTGCTGACTGCCGGCTCAGAGCCTGGAGCCTGTTTCAGAGTCTGTGATTCCCTCTCTCTCTGACCCTCCCCTGCTCACGCTGTCTCTCTCTCTCTCCTAGAAATAAATAAAAAAACATTAAAAAAAAATTAAATTTTCTTTCATGACATTTAGTTTTCCTTATTGCTTTCATGTATTTCTGCCCACTGCATATACACAGCTTTTATTCTTTCTAAGAAATACTGAGGCACGCCTTAGAAATTTTCTTCTATTTATTGCATGTAAAATTGTCAAATAACTTGATGGCTTGACACGGTCAGCATATGGCTTGCTCAGATTATTAGATCAGATTTCTTGATGTTTAACATCTCATAGATCTCAACCATATCCTTTGTGATTTTCCCAGTAAATTTTGCTTATGGTAGAGTGTCTTACTGTGTATCGTTGGTTTCTCGTCACCTGGTTGAGGCGACAGTAATGATGAAAATACTATTCTTAAGCTCACGGCATTAATTTTTGCTTATTCCTTGATAATAACCTTAGCTACGTTTTTTTGTTGTTCATGATTAGGTAGAACCTAAACTGGCTGCAGGAAGCCAGTGTCTGAATCTCTTTGCACAGTGTGCTCATGTTGCCCAGTTGAAGTCGGAGAGCTTGTGGGGTGAGCCCTGGATGCACCACTTATTAAGTAGTGTGATTTGGGGGCACGCCATGTAACCCCTGACAGATTCAGGTTCCTTGTTTGTATAATGAGGGCTGTCATACCAATGTCATTGGCTGTTGTGAGGATTAAACATGATAGTGAGTGTAACATAGAGAATATCAGACAGATCTTCTGTGGTTGGTGTCTGTAGAAAGTGAGACTTCTGCTTTCTGTTATGTTGGAGATCACAGCAGTAATTAATAAACCAGTGGATAGTCAAATACACAAGATACCCAACACACTGAAAAGTCTTGTGTTTGGGGTGCCTGAGTGGCTCAGTCGGTAGAGCGTCTGACTTCAGCTCAGGTCATGATCTTGCAGTTCATGGGTTCAGGCCCCGCATCAGGCTCTGTATTGACAGCTCAGAATCTGGAGGCTCCTTCGGATTCTGTGTCTGCCCCTCCTCCGCTCACGCACTCGCTTGCTCTCTCTCTCTCTCTCACTCTCTCCCAAAAACAAAAAATTTTTTAAAAAGTCTTGTATGTATGATTCTGTTAATTTATAAAGATTGAGAAAAATTAAATACAGATATAATAGGAAACAGTGGTACATATGCTAAATTTGTTTCAACACTGCCTACTCATGTCAGGTACTAAACTGGGTACGGAGGAAACAAAGTGAGTTAAATCATACTCACCTCACCCTCAAGAGGCTTATTCTTTCCTAAATAGATATGGAAACAAATAATGTGTTTATTGAAAGCAATATTGACAATCTTATGTTTCTCTAGGCTGCCAAACTTTTTGATGAAGAAGGAAGGAAAAAATTCTTTACACAGGATATGAATAATATTCTTCTGGAGTAAGTAATTCTTTTCTTCGATTAAAAAAACCTGAAAAATTATTTAAACTTGACGAATTTGTTTAAAAATATAGCTGATTACAACTTTATAGGTTGAATATTATTTTAGATTTAAATATATTTTTTTTGTCACACTCTATGAAAGTGTCTTTCTGGAACAGCTCTGAATGTTCATATTAAATTTGGTATAATTTTCCTTCTACTTTCATTCAGACTTGGGAAAAATAATTCCGTTGGTATCTAGCAAGGTTAATATAATTCATACAAACATTTGTAGATAAATGGAAAGTATGGTTTAAAGGAGAAATTCTGGTTGTGAGGTAGGAGAGAGGCAATGTGGAGAAGAGAAAGGGTGGAGGGGGGGCCAGGCCGAAGGCCACCATATGATACAGATTGTATTTAAGTTTGTGACAGATTGTATTTAAGTTCCTGACAGTTTTTACTCTCAGCTGGAGTTTGATACTAACAAAGCTGTGGGTCCTCAATTGTGGTCAAATAAGTTGTCCTTATAGAACAAATGGATTGTAAATTTTGACCATTAGTTATAGAAGTTGAGTGTGTAATTAATTGCAAGCAGAACTCGACAAAAAAACAATCGTGGAGAAAACAGCAAATTTTCCTCCTCTTTCACGAAAACGATGTGTGCCTGTTCTTCGAGGTTCAGTAGTGTTATATACAAAGAAACCGTCAGTATTTCCAGTAAGTACTGTGTGGGAGGCCTGTCTTTTAAATATACAATGAAGGTAGTTTCTCATATAAAGGATGATGGATTGGTTTGTTTTGATAACTGTTTTAATGAACTACAATCTCTGTTTCTCCTGGAATACTTAAAAAATCTTTTTGGTCCCCCACGGACTCATGAAACACATAACCTAGTGTGCTGCTGGTGTAGTGACAGGCATTTCTTGTTCCTGCTCTTCATTTTAGCCAGGGATTTTCAGATTGATTCTGTCTGTCTGGAAGCACAGCAAATGCTTCCTGTCTGCGCCAGATCCTTTTACCTGGCTCCCTTTTTACCCCAGATTCAATAAAGAGTATAACCATTATTCATCAGAGCCGTCCCAGATTCCATAGTCAGGAATCTGACTAGCTCTTCTTTTTCTTCCCACTTGAGAGCCCTATGTTTACTAGCACAGGTCCTTTTCCTGTGACTGAGACCATTGTTAATTATTTTACTCTTCTGTAAGAAGGACCATCTTTTTCTCTCCTGAGAGAAACAAAGGACCATCCTTGGGACCTAACATCTCAAATAAGCAGAATATCAACATTCCATTAACAGGCTTCTATCTTTCTTTTTCTTTCTTTCTTTGTTTCTTCTTCTTCTTCTTCTTCTTCTTTTTTTTTTAAGTAATCTCTACACCCAATGTGGGAGTCGAACTCATGACCCCGAGAGCAAGAGTCACATGCTCTACCAACTGAGCCAGCCAGGCACCCCCACCACCCCCAGCAGACTTCTCTTAATCCCTCCATGTTTGTCTTAAATCCTCTCGTTTCTCAGAGCCCTATTTTTATTTCACAGAGTGTTCTTCCAGTTCTACAAGCCCTAGTGCTCAGTCTATTTTTTTCTTTTGTAGTCACTTATTTATGCCTCTTTTTCCACTTTCCTAAACATCCCTGATTTCTTTGTACTGAGTTGATCTTCTAAGGTCATATGGTATATGATTATTTTGTGTAGTAAATTTCCATGAAATTATCCACTTGTATTGGCTCTACCTCATCATTGCTTCTTTATGATGGGGAGAAAGGGAGGTAAGTTTATTGGAATAGGGAACACTTTTTCTTTTTACCTAATTAAGTTTGACTTGGATCAGTAAATATACAACATGCTGACTTGATCTTTCCTATTTCCTCCTTTACCTCAAGCAGACATTGCTAATAAAATCTTGATACTCTTTGCCTATGATCTCAATCCAACCTGAGTTCTGTTCAACAAATGCTCTAGGCAGGTACTACAATCCCAGTGGACACTTGGCAATGAGCCCTGTCTGCCATCTCATTGTTAGATACTGCTTTAAGGAACTCATGAGTGAGTATTGGCTTTTGAATCTCAGTATGAATAGACTTATCAATTGGTCTTTATGTTGGTCTCACCTTCTCTGACATAAAGAAAGGTTACCAAAGTGAAGGGGTTGATCCTCTGCCACAGCTCTCCTTACTCTCTTGAGGGGTTACTTTGCCTTTGGAAAAACAAACTTGGAACATCTTTTTTTTTTTTTTTTTTAAATTTTTTTTTTATGTTTTATTTATTTCTAGGAGAGAGAGAGAGACAGTGTGAGCAGGGGAGGGTCAGAGAGAGAGAGAGTCACAGACTGAAACAGGCTCCAGGCTCTGAGCTGGCAGTCAGCACAGAGCCTGACGCGGGGCTTGAACCCACGAACCGCGAGATCATGACCTAAGCAAAAGTTGGACGCTTAACCGACTAAGCCACCCAGGCGCCCCAGAACAACATCTTTAACCTATGCCACACCAGGCCTTCTGTAGGTAACACTAGAACCAGCCCATCTGAATAAGGTCGTTCAGGGAAGGAGGGATCTACATCCCTCAATAGGCTTTTGAGTTCTTGCTATAAAATAAGAGTTATTTTTGATTTTGAGTTTGGGTTACTACTCCTTAAGTCTTTCTTCAGTTACTAGTTTCAGTGGTTCTGTTATATGGATCGTATTGGTAGGATATCTGAAGTATTTAAGGAAAAATTCAAGAAATTTTAGTAGATTCTGAATTCATTTGGACTTAATTAGTCAGGTTTTCTTTTACTAGTGTTTTTAAACTGAATAAGATATGTATTCTTTTTTTTTTTTTTATGTTTGTTTTTTAGACAGAGCATGGGCCAGGGAGGGGCAGAGAGAGAGGGAGACAGAGGATCCAAAGCAGGCTCCATGCTGTTAACAGAGACCTCATCGCGGGGCTTGAACTCAGGAACCACAAGATCATGACCTGAGCCAAAGTTGGACACTTAACTGACTGAGCCACCCAGGAGCCCCTGTATTCTGTTTTTTAAAAGAAGGCGAAGGGTGCTTGGCTGGCTTAGTTGATGGAGCCTGTGACTTGATCTCGGGGTCAAGATCCTAAGCTCCACATTGGGTGTAGAGGTTACTTAAAAAAACAATTATTAAATAGAGGGNACTACCATGGGAATTGAGCAAAGACTATACCTTGTTTTCTTTGGACCTTTACCAAGAGCTGGCAGTTCACTATTTAAGAAAATTACATCAAGAATTGGGGGAGTTGAGGGGCGCCTGGGTGGCTCAGTCAGTTAAGCGTCCGACTTGGGCTCAGGTCATGATCTCGCGGTTCGTGGGTTCGAGCCCCGCGTTGGGTTCTGTGCTGACAGCTAGCTCAAAGCCTGGAGCTGGTTTCAGATTCTGTGTCTCCCTCTCTCTCTTACCCTCCCCTGCTCATGCTGTCTCTTTCTCTCTCAGAAATAAATAAAACATTAAAAAATTTTTTTAAAAATTAAAAAAGAGTTGATGAGATAGGAACATATATTTATGTATCAATTATGGTGAAATGACTGTATTTCTAGAACTTGATGTGAAAATATAGGTAAGACTAAGCATTCCTGAGCCAGAAGAGTCTTTTTTATAAAGTTGGCCATTGCTTCAGCTATGGATTCCTATGTTGTGTTTGTTTGAGGCTTCTTCAGAGGCATATGAGTGCCTTGTAAAGATAGGGATATAAAAGTGGGTTTCAACCTTACTTACTCAGAAAATCCAGTGTTTGTCTCCAGTGTATTACCAGCAAATGGTCTCAGTATATTTTTGTCCATTTAGAGCCTATAGTGATCTCATGCTTATAATTTATTATCAGAGGTTTGAGAACCATTCATTGTAACATTCACGCATGGATATCTGCTTTAGGGTTAGACTTGAAGGAGAGAAAAGGAAAGAAATATGGTGGAGAGAAGGGGTCAGGTTCAGGAAAGTTCATTGCTTTGGGAGAACCTTTATTTTTCTAAAATGTGAAAATACCTGAAATTCAAACTTTCATTGCCATGTGTTTTTAGTCATCTCCAGATACTTCTTAGACCTTAGAAGATTGTAATTCTTAGAAAAAATATTAAATGTATGAGAGATGTGTGCATAAAAGCTACTGCTCTCAAGTAGGAATTTGTATATATTTGTGATAGACCTGTATAGTCTATAGCCTTAGGAGTTAATATGGTTCTTTAATTTTTATCTGGTATAGGCTTAGGAGCAGGGAGTCAGCTCTTCCTGTTTTTTAGTTTCCCCCTCTTTGGAAACCACTAATTTTTATATGTCACTGAGTCAGTCTATTCTTAATTAAAATCTCTTACTACTTGGAGTTTTATTTTATTTTCAGCCTCAACTACCCTTTAATAATAGGGCAAGCCAGGAAGCCTCCTACCCAGAGTCTAAACCTTTAATAAAGCTCTACACATAATTTATTTAACCAAATGTTTATACACAGAACTCATGACAGTAATGGTCGTTTCCCGTATGATCCTCTGCATTTGACCTCTGGTTCTTATAGAACCTAAACATTTTTTTCATTTGTATATTATGTTTGACTTCTCTAATACCAAGAATTTTCTCTTGCCAATGCTAAGAGCATAGTTTTCCACGTTTCATTGTTTTTGAAATTTGTAGTGTATCTTATAAGTGATGGACATATTTGATAGGCAGGGTTTCTTTTCTTACCCAAAAGCTGTTAATTGAATCTTTGCATTCATCTTAGGAGAATTATTTATTAAATCTTCCTGTATCTTCTCCTATAATAGAATATGATGGTTTGGACATAGTTTGTTACCATGAGCCCCAGTTAAGTCTTGGCCTTCAAATAAACATCCGTTCCTATCTTCCTACAATAGCATCTGCCAGATACAGTGTCTTCCATCTTGGAAGAAGCCTCAGTTATTTCTTGGTAGACTTGTCCAGCTGAATATATGGTGGCTGTTAAAATTCTTTTCCTTCTTTTTCTTTAAATAACTATTAGGCTAAATACCCATATAACAATTTATTTTTGGTCTACAAAACTAATTTATAAATGGAAACAGGAACCAAAGAATTGGAATAAATTGAACAAACTATTAAATATCTAGTTTGTGCAAGGCAAGCATAACAAGGGAGACAGATGGATAAAACAGTCTGTATATGTAGCCAGCAGAGCTCTACCTCTTCTGAATCTGCAATTCTTTCAGACACCTCCAAGGAAAAAATATTCTAAGAACTCATTGAAACTATATGTCTCTGTAGCTTAGCAATTGTGGTGGCAGGGAGAGGAGATGTGAATATCTCTTTGAGGAAATGAGCTTTTGATTAATAATGGAGTATCTATGCTTTACCCAAAAATGTAGGCTTTGTCCCTGTTCATCAAAAAAATTATTCACCAGGCTACTTGGGTTTATATAAATTCTCTGTATATTTTTTTCCTTGAAAAATACTGCCTAGGAAATCATGGAAAGATAAAACAAGAAAGAGTCGCTGCTTTTACCTCCCTGCTTATGTATTAGTACCTAAATGAAATTCTGTACTATTTATTTGTTGTTGTTTTTGTTCAGCATTGAGTTACAGCTACAGGAACTAGGCCCTGTCATTCGTAGTGGTGTCTACTCCCATCTTGAAGCTTTTGTGCCATGCAATAAAGAAACACTGGTAAAACGTCTAAAGAAGTTACATCTTAATGTCCAGGTAAGAGGAGGAACAATAATATCTGTATCTGGAGTTTTATTACCTGTGAAGAGATTAGTTTCTGTTTGGGACTTTTGCATATTAGTTGCTTTATACTCTTATTTTATGTATTGAATAACCGTAGGAGGTTTTTATTTTTATTTATTTATTTATTTTTTTTAAATGTTTTTTATTTATTTCTAGGAGAGAGAGAGAAAGACAGCATGAGCAGGGGATGGTCAGAGAGAGAGGGAGTCACAGACTGAAACAGGCTCTAGGTTCTGAGCTGGCAGTCAGCACAGAGCCCGACGCGGGGCTTGAACCCACGAACCGCGAGATCATGACCTAAGCGAAAGTCGGACGCTTAACCGACTAAGCCACCCAGGCGCCCCCATAGGAGGTTTTTAAAGACATATTGGATCTCTTGAAAAAAATTACTTTTCAGCAGGTGATAAGGCTAGATAAGAATGTTTTCTAAGGCATAGATTCCTGGACTGGTAAATAAATTTCAGTTCCACAGCTGATAAAACTTTGCCCCCAACAAATATCTGACAGATTCATAACTCAGTTTTCTTTTTTTTTTTTTTTTTTTAAATGTTTTATTTATTTCTAGGAGAGAGAGAGACAGCGTGAGCAGGGGAGGGTCAGAGAGAGAGGGAGTCACAGACTGAAACAGGCTCCAGGCTCTGAGCTGGCAGTCAGCACAGAACCCGACGCGGGGCTCGAACCCACGAACCGCGAGATCATGACCCAAGCGAAAGTCGGACGCTTAACCGACTAAGCCACCCAGGCGCCCCGCATAACTCAGTTTTCTTATTACTGAGTTGGATCTATACAGATTTATTTGCGCCTACATTACAAAGACTGGGAAAGAATCACAGGAGTACATGTAAACTTAGAGTTTTTTTGTGTAGTCATCCACGTTTTGCTGGATTCTTCTCCCCTAAGACCCCACCAAGTAATTAACTAACTTTGAAGGCTTCCAGTGGTCAGAAACTTATTTTATTATAGTATCAGAAAGTTCTTCTGTGCACCAAGCCAAATCTAGGTGCTTTCCACCCCATTGGTCCTAATTCTACCTTTGAGTCCATTCATAACCTAATTATTTGTCACCTTCATGGCTTTCATGTTTTTGAAAGCTTGTAATGTGTCTGCTCCTTCACTAGTTTTCAGTGCCTTCACTGTTCTGATTATTTTTCCCTTATGATTTATTTGATTATGTATTTTTAAAATATTTATAACTTGCAAGTAATAGAAAATAATGCAGTTTAAGACAAAAGAGGACATATTTTTTCTATTACTAAATGTATTTCATGGAATTAAAACTACATCTGGGAGGCACATGGGTGGCTCAGTCAGTTGAGCATCCAACTTTGGCTCAGGTCATGACCTCACAGTTCATGAGTTTGATCCCCACATCGGGCTCTCTGTTGTCAATGCAGAGCCTGCTTTGGGTCCTCTGTCCCCGTCTTTCTTTCCCCCTCCTCCGCTCATGCTCTCTCTCTCTCAAAAACAAATCAAAACAAAACAAAACAAAAAAACAACAAGAAAGGGATGGAAACTGATAATTGGGATTAACTTTTGTTTTTCTCTACCTGCCTCCCTATATCTTATTTTTATCCTTTTATGTGCATCTGAAAATATGATTACTTCATTCTCAAGGTTTTATATTATAGAAAGGCCACAGACAGGGATTGACTCAGCCCTCTCATCCCAATCCAAGTTTTTGTATCAGAAAATCTGATTATACTATCTTGGGTCAACCTAAACTTTTCTGGACAGAGGATAGGAGTCACACAGCATAACATGGCTGTCCCAGGGCTTCCGTAGCTCTGATGGGGGATGAATGTGGTGCCCAGGACCACTAGTATTATGATCTGATAGGCATAGGATTCTTTATTATAGGTATTGTACTTCTGTTCATAAAATAATTCTTTTGAATTCGGAAACTATAAGTTCTTTCTCAGTGTAAAGCAGAGTAATAAGTGAAATTTACTTGAGGTGAGATTTTGTGTCTGCGCCCGGCTCCTTCAGACATGGACTGTTGGAGCTTACCGCCGTACGTTTAGGTGACGGGCATAGGTGCCAGTAGAAAAGGAGCTGGAGATAGGAGAACAGCCTCTCATACATTATAAAATATTTTCTGAGGGGCAGTTCAGATTTGGTGTTTGAAGTGATTTAATATTCCTGTTGGGTGTGGAAGAAGACATCTATCTTAACCTTTGCTTTTCGTTATATGGTTTTATCATGTATACTTTTAATCCCTAAATACTACATAGTTTGATTTTGCATGCTTTTTTGAGCTTTGTATAAATGGAGTCATCCTGTCTCCATACTTTTCTTCTGCAGCTTGTTTTTTTACACTGAACATTATGTGCTTCAGATTTAGCTATGTCTTTACATGCGGTAGCACTCCAGTTTTCCTGCTGTGCAGTGTTTATACTGCTCTATTCTATAAATACATCCCAGTTATTGTATTTATTTTACTGTTGATAGATATTGGGTTGTTCCCAGGCAGATAGTCTTAGCTGCAGAATTGGAAGTGATCACCTAGGCACCATGATCCTTGAAGGTCACTTTTCTTTTAATGGGATTTTATAGCAAACACTGTCATGTGTGCAATAATGTTTGTTAATTGGTATGCATGAAAACAGTAAGAGTCTTCCAGTTTCCTCTTTCTCTTTGACCTTCACTGTGTAATTTTGCTTGCAGCATGAGTCACAATTAGTAACAATAAAATGAAAGAACAGGATGCCAACATCCCGTTGGTTGTCACCCAAAGCAAATAATATGTTCTAGTGTTGCAGAGGAGTATCTCCTCTCCTGGTACCAGTTCCCCATCAGAATGGTAATCAACCAGTAGTAGTCTGCACAATGTAGATTATGTTCTTTACTTGATTCTTTATATTACATTTAAAGTGTCCATATCGTTTCGTGGCCAAACATGGGGCCTTTTTAAGAATATGAAGGAATACATTATGTGTCAACTATACTCAAGTAAAACATTTTTTAAAGAAAAAATTTGTAAGGAACACTGTTAATTATGCTGGGGTAATTACCAGGCAGAGAGTAGGATTCTTGTTGGCTGCCTGGGAAGTACAGTTGTTCTAATTTTATAGCTGGAGTGCATCGTGAAGACTCGGTGTTGTAGAAGAAATGTCTGTATTTAAATATGCTTGCGTTTTAAATCTACAATTAGTGTCTTTTGAGAATCTGCTTGCAAAATAATTTTCGTAAATGTGTTTAAAAAAACTTGTAGTATGTTTTTTTTTTCCTCAGGATGATCGTTTAAGAGAACCTCTGCAAAAACTGAAACTGGCTGTTAGCAATGTCATGCCTGAACAGCTATTTAAATACCAGGAGGACTGCCAAGCTCGCAGTCAGGCTAAGTGTGCCAAGTATGTACCTCTTCTATTTGGACTGGCTTTTGCATTTGAGAAATATTTTTAGCCCTTAGGAATTGGTTGTAAGTGGACTTTATCACCAAATACAAATCCACATATACCACTGAAACTGTATAATTAAATATTTTCTAAATGACACAACACTTCCCATTCAGTTGCTTTGGTGTCAAAAGTAAAAGGTCTGTTGATTTAGTGTATGGGTGTGATCAAAGCAAGAGCTGGCGCTGGTCAGATATTTCCCATGTCACTCAATTTGATTGGCTGAAGTCGGACACATATTTTCTGAACTCAAAGATAAGTAATCATGCCTTTAAATAACACAGGTTGAAGACCTAATTTATCAAACTATTTTATGATGCTCTTCAAAGTATTATGTATAGAGGTAGAATACCTATTTACTCTGCCTTTTGAGTTAACGTTCAATTAAGCAATTTAACAAGTGTCTCTGGAGCATATCATAGCCACTGTTGGGTTAAAACTTCGCTTCATAAAATCTTTTTCATTTCTAGGTTGCAAACAGATGAGGAACGAGAAAAAAATGGATCCGAGGAAGATGACGATGAGAAACCGGGGAAACGTGTCATAGGACCAAGAAAGAAATTCCACTGGAATGACACCATCAGGTAAAATTTAACCAAAGCCTTCACTTTTAACCAATGGATAATGCAGAACTAAGGTTTCTAATAAAAAGAATATATAGAAAATGGAAGAGTAGATTGGAAGCAACCAAAAATTTGTGTGTAGGAAAAATTTATTCAAGAGAAGTTTGATTTGGTCCTGATATCTTTAGAGTGCTTTCACTTTTATTTTCATATTCTTTTAATAAGCTAATTTTCTAATTATTAAGTCAGTCATATTAGATTCAGAAAGTGAAGTACTCTGTATACATGTATAATCAATCATCCTTTTTACCAATATTTGTGTACCCCAAGTAGAGGGTGTGATTGCAAGACTATCCCTTTCAATCTTTGGTGCCTAGATGAAAGGTATCAAAGGAAATTGTCTCACATTGGGGATTTAGCTATATGTGTTAGCAATTATTTATCTTCATGTTATCTTCTGAATTCTTGAGATAATATTCTTTATCATTGCTGTCAGGTTTATGTGCTTAAAAAAATCTGTTTTAAGCTTAATTTTCCACAATTTTGCAGTCAGATTTATATATAAATATATATTTTTAATCTGTTTAGAACTTTGTTATGTAACCTTGTTGAGATCAAATTGGGATGCTATGAGTTAGAGCCAAATAAAAGCCAGTCTGCTGAGGATTATCTTAAATCCTTTATGGAGACAGAGGTGAAACCATTGTGGCCTAAGGGCTGGATGCAGGCAAGGTAAGAAATATGACATCCTAGATTTTATTTTACTTTCTTATTATTGCTCTGATTAAAGATACATATATATAGACAGATATATGAAAGTCATTTTGCTAAGAACCTAGTGTGTTTAGCGTTCTGTATAGCCCTTTCAGGTGATCTCTGCTTTAAAAACTTCAAGCATTGAAAAGACAAAACAGAGTTAGTCACAGGGACATGGAGATACAGAAACATACATAAGGGTGACTTTTTTGTCAACCACGTTCTCTTTTTTGCACCTGACTTTGCTAATAGAGAAAATGGATGGAGGGGTAGATGGCCATAAACATTGGGAGGGGATGATACATGATACATGGTATCATGCAGATAAGCTTAGAGCTGAATATGAAATTGAGAGTGTAGAGACAGAGACACACAACCTTGGGTTCTGTTGAAAATAGTCGTATAGAGTAGTGTCTCAAAAATTAATAGTCATCCAATATAAACCTTAAAGCGCAACCTGTCATCTAAGTGTTCCATCTTAAATCAGCAGAAAACATCTGTTGATCTGTTAAAAGATTTAAAGAAATATTCTATAAAACACCCCGTAAGACAGATTAGGGAATTTACTCTGTGCCGTTATAACTTTCATTTGATAAATAAGCAAGTAATACACTGTTGAAAACCATGTGAGTTAAACAAGAAAGTACCTTTTATCTGTTATACAAAAATAATCGTGTCCTTTTAACTTTTGCAGAATGCTTTTTAAGGAAAGCCGGAGTGTACATAATCATCTTACTTCTGCTCCGTGAGTAAAACAGACTCCGTATTTCTTCACTTATTTTTAACTCACATTATGTGCTTTAGTAAACAAAAGTATTATTTATTAAATGCGAGGTGAAATTGTGTGCTTAAGTGTGCATTTAGGCAGTCTCCATTTTACTACTGCCTTTTTTAAAAAAAGAATCCTTTTACTGTTGACTGTGTAGACCTGAGAACACATTTATCTGTTAAATAGTTCTCAGGCTAGCCTCCAGACACCTGAATGTGGGCTGGCCTGAGGTCTGGCAGTTAGGAGCCACGTGGACAGGAAGCCTCTGATGGTTTCCTTTGTTCCTGGGCCTTCTTCCCGCCAGTTCTTTTGTGTCCTTTTTCTTTCCCGCTTAATGACGATCAGCATAGCCAACCTATAGCTTTGTGCCTTGGGAGACAGCTGTTGGTACATACCTACCCTGCCTCGTCTTGCAGAGTGCTTCATTCCACAAAATTAACTTATTTTCCATGCCCTGCCCTTCTGTTCAAAACTGGATATTTCCCTAGTGGTGTGATTACTAAAGAAAGGCCTCTTAGTATCCTGATAGGCAGTAGTAAAAAGCTGGTTTTTTTTGTGGTTATATTTTGGGTAAATATTGGTTGACTTGACAAGAATTTTATTTTTACCTACAACTAAGAGCTATTTCTCTGCACCATAGAAGTGTAATAATAAGTTGTAAAAATATATAAAATTAGCAAGTTACTGAGACTTTATGGACCACTGTAATTCAGTATTCTACATGGTCTGGTCTGGATAACGTTACAAAACTCTCCGTCCCCGTGTATCCAATTTTAGTGGAATTTTTTTACAGCTCTTAGAAAGGACATTTTGTTAGTATACTATCAGCGTTATATTGAGTTGATTGTGGTTTTCAGTTCTTGCTATTCTTATTTTTTGAATAGAAATGTGGGATAAGTTTGGTTTCATACACATAGGTTTACTTTGTTGCTGGTGGTTTAATTATCCTGGGGTCCGGGAGATATCGATATGCATATATGTATTGGTATCAATAATATTTCTGGCCTTTAATTTCCCAGTAGTTCTAAAATCACAACTGTATTACAATTTAGGTGTAAATAATTCATCCCTTTAAATCTAAAGCAGATATTTACATAGATCCTCTCTCAGTTTTTTAAGTAGCTTTATTATTATGACTAACTTTGTGTTTTGTTTGATCTTGTTTTGTGTCAGAAAGCACAAATCGAAGGGATGTTTGGGCCTGACATTTTTTGCCCCAATGGTCTTTATAAAAAAACTTTGAAAATTACTGTTGCCTTAATGAAGTTGTAGATTGGTAGTTTTAATCAAGATATTTGTTAATTTAATGGATGACATTTCAACTTAATGAAGTGGAAATACTCAGTGTGAGGTATTTTAGCTTGTTAACCCTTTAGTCATTCAACAGACATTTGGGTACTTTATCCTACTATGGAACCCGTAAGGTTTCTTGTCTTCAGACTTTTTCACACTGGTTCCCAAAGGTTCCAGGGTTCTTGCCTTTTTTTTCTGTCATGTTGACATTTTTTATTTGATTTTTCATAGTAACATAATTTCTTTAAATACGAGGATTTGTTTTTTTAAATAATATCTTATTTACAAGTTCTTGGCAATGGTTTTTCTTAAATTATGGTTTAATTTGAGCTTGAAGTTTCTTGAAGATCTGTTTTCCTGTAAATAATTATTAATTCTTACCAGTTCTTTGAAATGAGTCTTCTTAGGCAGCTTTGTTACCCTGTCTTCAGTTATTTACATTTAATTTTTTAAAACCCATTATCATCTACAATTCATATTTTGCTAATAGTTTGGCCTTTCTTCCAGTTAATCGAAATTGGAGGAAATGTTATTGTATATGCATATATAAACTGTGTGTGTGTGGGTGTGTGTGTGGGTGTATATATATATATGCATGTATGTGTGTATGTATACAAATATATGTGTGTGTATATATATATATGCATGTATGTGTGTATGTATACAAATATATGTATATGTATATGTATATATATATAGTTCTTTTGTAGAATTTTTCCAAATAGCATAAGAAATTATTTACCCATGTGACGAAAAGATAAGAATTTCCTGATGAGTGACCTGTTACTGAAATGACCTCCTGTTTAATCTGTTGTCTTAGGGCAAAGAAAAAGGTGATTCCTGCACCTAAACCCAAAGTGAAGGTAAGTATTGAACCAAATCTTTAATTGATCATAATTGGGAAATGTTGAAATAAATTCATAAGATGAAAAGGATATATGGTATTTGGCATAGATCAATAGGTACTATATACTCTTAAGAAGAGTGTTTTTAAACTTTGTAAAAATCCTAGGACCACTGTATTTCAGAGAATAAATGTGTGGCAGTGGGAAATTTGAACACATTAATTAAATTGTAAGATTTAACCTCATTCAAGTTAGAAACTCTCTATAAAATATAACAAATATCCTTTAAAAGCATAGCTGAGATTGCAGATAAAATAAGAGAAATCCCAAGGGCCCAAAGCAAAGAAGAAGCTGTCAGAGTGTTACTGCGTCTTTGAAACTTTGGTTGCCTATAGGGGCATTTGCTGATTTTCATCCATCACTTAATGGTTTATTTTCTAATTTCTTCTCAAAGCACAAGAGATAGGGTTTTCTGGGGCTTATCTAGGTTAAGAATTAGACTGAAACTCATCATAAACCCGGACCTTCAAAGGGTAACCTCTTTGGTAAAAGAAAGGACTAGAAAAATTCACTCACCAGCACCAGCAGAAAGTAAGAAACGTGCGTGTCTTGACCCGAGTCCTAGATTAGGGGAAGGAAGTTCTCCCTAGAATTTAAGGAGTTTAGGAGTTTAATTTACACTACCTGTAAGATCTGGGAAATCCTCAAGCTTTGAAATAACTTAAAGGTATTAGATTAGTATTAACCCAAGGCAATTGGCAAATCAAATTCTCGCTTCAAAGGCTTCCCTCATAGATACCCTATCAAACATGAGCTTACAATCTGAAAATACAGAATACACAAGGAAACAAATTACTGTGAGTGAGAGTCAGCAGAAACATCTGATAGATCCCTGAGAGAGGCAAGAGATAGACTTACTGGGTTTCGAACATAAAGGGATTTAACTTGTTTAATATTCAAAGAATGAGAAGACAGGATAAAAAATATCACAATAGACAAAGCAGAGTTGAAAAGAACCAAGTACAACCTCTAGAAGTGAAAACTATAATCATTTGAAAGTAAAATTATAAAGAAATACCACATGCTTTATTTAGGTTTTAGACTTTCCCCATGGACTTCATCTCTTTGAATGGATGTTTCTTTACTTAAGAGATATGGCCAGAAGGTCATCCTTCTCTGTGGCCTTCTTAACTTTTAATATTAGAGGCTCTGTGAGTACAGAGTAAATAGTCCTCTTTTTCTTAGATACCTCACTTATCTTCTAATCCAAATAATATTGAGCCAGTATTTCATCACATCTGTTGAATTCGTGCTTTGTTTTGGCACTTTATTTTTGAACTCCTAATGCTTTTCATGAAGTGTTTGTTAAATTTTGATACATCTATTCAAACATATGATTAATTTATCAGAATTCTAATAATCACAAGGATGGCATAGGGAATTACCTGTTTTTGCTTGTTTGTGGCTTTGTGATTAAATTACTTTTTCCTTTTCCCCAAATGGAAAAACTATATAGCCGATTTGTGTTTTTCCTACCCTACTGTCCCTCAAATATGTATTTTTGTTATAAAGATAATGTAAGGAAATACAGTAGAAATGTGGGGGTGCCTTGCTGGCTTAGTTGGTGGAGCATGTGACTCTTGATCTCAGGGTTGTGAGTTCAAGCCCCACATTGGGCATGGAGCCTACTTTAAAAAAAGAAAGAAAATGCAAACAATATGGAAAAGTAAGAAAGAGAAAAGTATAAGTATCTAGAAAAAAAACCTCTTACTTTGTGGTACAAACCTACCCTCCCTTTCTTGCCACCTTTTCTTCCCTCCATCCAAGCACCTGTTCATTTATTCATATGATTTAAGATTTTATAAATGGGATAGCTTGCATTTTTTACTCAAATATATGCCAGGAACAACTATCTTTGCCAGTACAAATAATTTGGGGGCAGCTGGCTGGCTCAGAAGAGCATGCGACCCTTGATCTCAGGGCTCTGTGTTCAAGCTCCACATTTGCCCTAGAGCTTAACTTTAAAAATAAATAAATAGGGACACCTGGGTGGCTCAGTCGGTTAAACCTTGGCTCTTAATTTTGGTTCAGGTCATGATCTCATGGCTTGTGGAGATCAAGCCCTACTTGGGATTCTCTCTCTGTCTTCCCTTTCCCCGCTGGTGCAGACACTCTCTCGCTCTCTCTTATGCGTGCAAGTTCTCAAAATGAATAAAAACTTTAAAAAATAAGTAGGTAAAAATACAACCAATTTATTCATTTTTTAAAAAAGTTACTTAAGGGGCGCCTGGGTGGCTTAGTCGGTTAAGCGTCCGACTTTCGCTTAGGTCATGATCTCGCGGTTCGTGGGTTCGAGCCCCGCGTCGGGCTCTGTGCTGACTGCCAGCTCGGAGCCTGGAGCCTGTTTCAGTCTGTGACTCCATCTCTCTCTGACCCTCCCCTGCTCACACTGTCTCTCTCTCTCTCTCTCCTAGAAATAAATAAAAACATTAAAAAAAAAAATAAAAAGTTACTTAAAAAAGCAGTTTTATATTGGTAACACTGCCAGAATTATTCCAATACATTCTCCCCTCATCAGTTTCTATACATTTTTATAAAATGAAATTTTCACTAATGATAATTAGATGGATGGCAAGTCAAAGCAAACGTGTTTTATATGCATTACCCATTCATATCTTAACAAGTTTGACCTTAATGCAGTTACGCTACAGAATTCTGAGTTACAGAATTCTGAGAGGCAGTGGGGTTTTCAATCAGGGCTTTTGAGTAGCAGCTCAGAAAAATTGCTGTAGAAGTTAGAGTTTAACAGCATTTTTAACAGCTGCTTTACAGTAATACTGTAGATGGGGATGGATGGTAGAGACATTTCCTCTCCATTCTTTCCCCGCTGTAGTTAAGGTAAGTTGTTGTGGTGATATAAATTGATACACAGTTTAAGACTTTGGGTTTAGGTTTATTTGGGTTTGTTTTAAAGAAACTAATCGAAGAAACTTGGAAATGATTTTTATGTAATAGCTTTATTTCTTTTAAAAATTTTTTATGTTTATTTTTATTTTTGAGAGAGAGAGACAGACAGCATGAGCAGGGGAGGGGCAGAGAGAGAGAGAGAGAGAGGGAAACACAGTCTGAAGCAGGCTTTAGGCTCTGAACTGTCAGCACAGAGTCCCACACGGGGCTTGAACCCACAAACTCTGAGATCATGACCTGAGCCGAAGTTGGACACTTAACCAACTGAGCCACCCAGGCGCCCCAGTTTTATTTCTTCTTAATCTTAAAAATGACATGAGTCAAATACTTTATATTTCTTTTTTAAGGGAAACAGAAATTCTCTTATTTGTCTTTTTAATTCTTTTTAATTCTCTTGCTCTTTGAATATTTTACACTGTACCATATGGGGTGACTGGGTGGCTCAGACGGTTAAGCGGTTACATGTCTGACTCTTGATTTCAGCTCAGGTCATGATCTCATGGTTCATGAGTTCAAGCCCCAAGTCAGACTCTGTGCTGTTAGCACGGAGCCTGCTTTGGATTCTCTCTCTCCCTCCCTCTCCACCCTTCGCCTGCACACGCGCATGCTCTCTCAAAGTAAACTAAAAAAAAATAATAATAATAAACTGTGCTCTAATTCTCTTTTCTCTTACTTGAATTTTAAGAAGGTTAATTTTCTTTTTTTGAAAAAACAGACGATATTCTCTTAGGTATTCAGAATTTTAATTCCTAATAACCCTGTTTTCTTAGTATATGGCCTTGCTCATAGTAGACATTTAGTAAATATATGTTGAATAAATTACAAAAGATTTCTACCATAGTTAATAGAAGACATAATTTAGTGTGCTTGGATTCCAAGTCTTGGTTTGATGTGCCACTTCCTTTGTGTACTGGCTCTGGGTGGCTACAGCACAGGGCATGCAGAGGCAGAAGTACAAGGAAGCAGAACGTGAGAGTCCGTATCCTAGTAAACCGTTCTAGAGACAAGGGTGGAGTCTGAGGATAAATGCAGAATTTCTTCTAGGTACAAGGAAAATAAAAAGAGAATAGTCTCTGAACACATGGATTTGGAATAGTATGTGAAGACCTGATGCCGGTGGGCAGGGGTGGGCGGCGGGGGGGGGGGGGGG
>NW_027532820.1:2485851-2499195 GCF_008692635.1 Crocuta crocuta | reverse complement strand
AGGTGTTCACCAGTAACATAACTAGTATATGAATGTTCTTTGGCTTGGTTTTCAGTCTTCTCAGAAGAGCTAACTAAGGTATGACAGCTGTGTGCAGTGTATCAGATGCTTTGGTTTATGAGCACAGTTTGGTCAGGAGCTCTGTCCTCAGAAATGTTTTGGTTTTCACAATCTATAAAGATTTCCAGTAGAATTTTAATCATCGTGAGAATCTCTTAGTCCTTTAAAAACTGATACTTAATAATTCATTTAATTTTTTCCAACATAATGCTGTTTCTGGTAGGAGTGTAGTCCAAAAAAGGACCAGAAAACTACTGCATCCTTGGTGGCTTCAGTTGGTGGTCCTTCAACGAGCTCTAGCACATCTGCCGTGGCCTCTACCAGTTCTAGCTCTACACCAGCCCAGGAGACCATCTGCCTTGATGACTCCCTAGATGAAGACCTTTCTTTCCATCCACCTGCACTGGATCTTGTTTCTGAAGCTTTAGCCGTTATCAACAATGGGAACAAGGGCCCCCCAGCTGGCTCAAGGATAAGCATGCCAACTGCAAAGCCTCGCCCAGGACTGAGAGAAGAAAAATTAGCAAGTATCATGAGTAAGCTGCCACTGGCTACTCCTAAAAAACTAGATTCTTCTCAGACTGCACATTCATCAAGTCTTATTGCTGGTCACACGGGGCCAGTACCAAAGAAACCCCAGGATTTAGCTCATACTGGCATTTCTTCAGGCCTTATTGCTGGTTCTTCAATTCAGAACCCTAAAGTCTCCTTGGAACCGTTGCCAGCCAGGCTGCTTCAGCAAGGACTACAGAGGTCGAGTCAGATTCACGCTTCTTCCTCCTCACAGACCCATGTTTCCTCTTCTTCCCAAGCCCAAGTTGCTGCCTCCTCTCACGCTCTGGGAACTTCAGAGGCCCAAGACGCTTCTTCATTAACACAAGTAACAAAGGTGCACCAGCATTCAGCTGTCCAACAAAACTATGTGTCTCCATTACAAGCAACCATTAGTAAATCACAGACCAACCCAGTGGTGAAATTAAGTAATAATCCCCAACTTTCCTGTTCATCCCCGCTTATTAAGACTTCAGATAAGCCACTTATGTACCGCCTTCCCTTATCTACTCCCTCACCTGGAAATGGTTCTCAAGGGTCCCACCCCCTGGTTTCTAGGACAGTACCTAGCACCACTACCTCCAGTAACTATTTAGCCAAGGCTATGGTGTCACAGATGTCCACGCAGGGTTTCAAATCTCCCTTCTCAATGGCTGCGTCCCCCAAACTTGCCGCCTCTCCAAAACCTGCCACATCTCCTAAACCCTTGCCCTCACCTAAGCCTTCTGCCTCACCCAAGCCCTCTCTGTCCGCTAAGCCTTCAGTATCAACTAAACTTGTTTCTAAATCCAACCCAACCCCCAAGCCTCCGGTACCCCCAAGCTCTTCCAGTCCAAATGCACTAGTAGCCCAGAGCAGCCACTCCAGCAGTAACAACCCAGTCCATAAACAGCCCAGTGGGATAAACCTCAGCAGACAGTCTCCCACCTTGAATTTGCTGCCCTCCAATCGTACTTCAGGCCTTCCATCCACAAAAAATCTTCAGGCCCCTTCAAAGCTAACAAATTCTTCACCCACTGGAACTGTTGGGAAGAATAGCTTGAGTGGAATTGCAGTGAATGTACCTGCCAGCAGAGGTAGCAACCTTAACTCAAGCGGAGCGAATAGGACTAGTCTCTCTGGGGGAACAGGAAGTGGAACACAGGGTGCTACTAAACCGTTGTCTACTCCACATAGACCATCCTCTGCCTCAGGGTCTTCAGTGGTAACCGCCAGTGTGCAGGTATGTATGTTCTGTGTTTTTCATGTGATAAAATATAAGCTTGTTTGGTCGTTCTCATGAGTCAGCTTAATAGCCATATAGAGAGAGAAGTTGCTTATGAGAGCTTCTTACCGCTTATGGCCAAGGCATGTTCCTGATGTTGACATCCCGGTAATGGGGATACTTGGATGAGGTTTCTCTTNCCTGGCTAAAGTAGCACATGCATACTTTCACAGTTTTTGAAAAAACACATAGAATGAATGTTTAAAAGTGTATGTTGTCAAAGTCGAGAACAAAGCAGTAACTAATGAGTTTAATATGCCCTCATTTGTCTCCCTTCTCCCTCTTTTTAGTCCCCCCCTCTCCTGCTAACTTTCTGATTTTTTTAAATTTAATCAGATTTATACATTCATGGGTTTTTCTCCCCCTTTAACCGTTTGTCTTTTCAAGTAAAATTTTTATTTTGCATGAAACTTGTAGTTATTCATATATAATTCTCTCTGTCAAATTACTGTCAGTCACCCTTTTATATACCAGTTTTCCCATTCATGAGTTTTTCATTTAAATTTATCGTGCAGTTAGCAGAGTACCTTACTCAAGAAAGAAGGCTTTTCAAGAAGGCTAGCATGAAACCTAGTTTCCCTTAGCTCTAGCGTCCCTTATCATTTCTGTACCATCACACTTGAGGATATATAGACCTCTTGGGTCACTGTCTCCCTTCCGATGTTATAAATACTGTTCCACTGACCTTTGCTTAGCATTTAGGATTATGGAGAAGTCTGAGAGCATTCTGAGTTTTTGTTCCCTTATATGTATATTCTTTGCCTAAATAATAGTAAGATTTTCTCTTTTTACTTGAAATTCAGGTATTCTTGAATTATGACTAGATTTATTTACAAGTTTTTGTTAACTTTGTACCTAAAACATGGTGACCTCTTTCAGTCTTATACCTAGTGACTTTTTCAGCTCAAGAATATTTTGTTCTATTATGTGTTTCATTATGATTTCTGATCCATTTGGCCTAGGCTTTGTGAGAACTCTTTATCACTCATATATTTCATCTCTCTCCTTTCTGTATCATATTCTCTGTCATTGTTTTCATCTTTCTGCCACCTCTTGTATTCTGAGACTTTTTCAGATTTGTCCTTCATGTGACCAGTTTGATTTCTTTAGTATTCTTTCTCCCCGTCCCCTGTCCCTAAAAGTAATACAAGTATTCACTGTAGGCAAATTCAGAAAAAAGAAAAATCACTATCATCTCACCATTGTTTATATTTTCTGGGTACTTTTTTAGATTGTTGTCAAGAAAATGGGTTTTACATAATCTGTTTCATAACAAGCTTTGAAAAATGCTTACATTTTATGATGTGTTCTTGGGTTCTTAAATGGTTTTTGAAAATATGACTTTTATTGATTTGTGGAATTCTGTTGTCTAAAAGTAAGCACTGCTTCCTGTTTGTGTGGAATAGGAACATCTAATGAAAGTATGTTTATGTTAGTGTTTGTAAATTTTTCTGCTATTCAGTACAAGCTAAGCAATGGCATTCATAAATTAATGAAACCCAAATCCTCACTCTGCCTTCACTGTAGGCTTAGGAATGAATTCATTCCAGAATTCTAGTAAAAATAAAATTCAGTGAACTGATACTTCATTAGTTGGAAATCTTAGACTCACTGATGTTTTATCTATTAATTTTACTTTTATCAGAAAATAACAAACATTGATTAGGGATTGATTGCATGTTAAAATTTAAGTTATAACTAAGGTCTGGGGAGTTAGTTCACATTCCTATTACATTTATTAAAATATTGACTGTTTTTGATATTAATCCTTAATTTGAGTAAAGGAGTAAATTATGACAGAAATACCAGTTCCCTGCCAAATGGGTCTTCCTTCTAGTATCAATTACCTTTAATTCTCCTAGCATTCTTTTGTGTTTTTAAGTATGAAAAATTGGATAAAGACAGTTTATTCATTTTAGTATTAACTTTTTACTTCTTGTCATGATAAGGCTTTTAGCTCACTTTATACTTTGCTATTCTCCTAAAAGAGTAAAATTATAACCTTTGACAATGTAAAATATTGTGTCTGTTGAGCTAACTCGTAAACTGTGGTTTCATTTGCTTTATTACATGTTTTTGGCTTTTTTTCTGAAGTTGAAAATAACCTTTTTTCCCCTTCACTTATGAATTTAAGGCTAAATCTTTCCCCATCCTTGGTCATCTCCAGTGTCTATCAGTTCTGTTCCCCCCCCCACTCCCTCATCCTTCTCGTATTTGATTATTTATCCCAAGAGAAGCTAGATACTTGGCATACCAATTGGTTTGTCATTAGGGAACTGTGTGGCAGAATTTGTGTTTCCAAAAAATGACTGCTTCCTTCTGGTTGTCTTCCTTTCCAAAATGACTTTATGATTTGAAGACCTCGGTGTTCCTGCCTTCAGACCTGATCCTTTTTGTTCTGTCTTACCGGTTTAACTGAAGAAAAGGTCAATAATTGAATAAGGTTGTTTTAAGTTTGGGAGAACCGATGGCTTTTTGTTTTTAACGTAGCTTCTCATTGAAACCTTCTGACCTCTAGATCCTGTTTCTCTAGCTCTCTGATTCTAAAGAGAGACTCCCTCTCTGTGCCTGTAAAACACTGAGTTCCTGTCTGAAAGGCCTCTCCACCAGCTGTTTATCTGCAGAGTGAAAAGGACAGGTCCTGAGTTCAACAGAAGTTAAAATCTTTCTGGGTTCAGATTATTACCTCTACCTTCTTTCTGTTTTAATAACTTTCTACTCAAGGCTTTCCTCTTCTTTCTTACCCTTCAGCTTATTGATTTTCTATGAATCCTGTCTTTGCCACTTTATAATTCCCAAAATAACTTATTCCTTAAGCAAATGTTTATGAGGTGTTTAATATGTGCCAGGCACTTTTCTAGGTGCTGGGGAAATAGAGTGAACACCATACTCAAGGTTTCTCTTCTCATGGGACGTATATTCCAGGTAGAGACAAACAAAACACAGATTTTTAAAATATATGTTAAGTGCTCTGAAAAATTAAAACAATTATATGAAAAAGTGTGATTGCTGCTAACATAGATAAGGGAGTTGGGAAAAGCTTCTTCCAAGAGACAACATTTGAGCAGAGAATTGAATAAGCAGGCCAGTCATTTGGATATAGGTGGGAACGAACAGTCCGAGCTAGAGTGCAGACACTGAGATAGCAAGGAGCCTGATGCGTAGGCAAGCACGTCTAGACTAGGGAGAGATGGATAGGTGATAAGATCTGAGATCAACCAGATCCATGTGATGGAGGACCTTGTAGGCCACGATAAGAAGTTGGGGTTTTAATCTGTGTTCAGTGGGAAGCTTTTGAGGGTCTTCATCGGGGGAGTGGTATGGTTTGATTGATATTCCAAAAGATTAGGCTGGGCATTGTGGAGAATGGGGGGCCAATGCACTTACCAAAATAAAACATGTGGTTAAAAAAATTTATATATATTTAATGCCCACCACAGGAAGAGTAAGGTTTTCCTTTATATTTTCCCCTGGAAATAAAGTGTGGGAGTCATGGCAGTGTTTCTGATCATGGAGCATCATCTTGAACTTCGCCTGTTTACATTTGCCTGTTTTATGTTGACGACTTCTCCTGTGTGATTCCGAACGATATCAGCAATAGGATACCCGACTTTTGGAATGTCTCCATCTTATGAGAGAAAGAGATTTATAAATGCCATGTAACACTTAGATAATCTGATGTTTCATTTTAGTTTTATAAACAGAAGTGGATATGGAAGTTTTTTGAAAGTACAAAATGTTATGGCATGGTATCATTTTCTGTTGCTCAGTTACTTAATTTGGGAAGTTGCCCTAATTTACATTTTCCAGCTATTTTAATACTTCGGTAAGCCTCCTCCAGAAAAGCTTGAGTTCTCCTTATTACCAGTATCTAATGTTCCTTACCCGGGGGGTTACTTGGAGCAAACAGTATTGGAGTATGTAGACCGTATTATCCTGAGATTACAATAGAATTATGATTAGAAAATAACTCTTATTAATTCTTAAATTGATGCAGGATCCTTTCTATCCAGATTGCTTCAAAGCATTATTTCTAACTTAGTAATTCTTCCAAATGTACCTGCTTTGTATATCATGGTTGGCTCAGTAAGGGAAAGTCTAGAAAATAAGAAAAGTAGCCAAGTCTAAGCAAAAGTGATGAAGATTTGTACTTGTTTTGGAGGAAGTGGTGGTTAAAAAAAAATTTTTTTTTTTAAGAAGACAGAATGAGTATGTTGACAATGAATTCATCTTGTGTTGTTATTTTATGGTGCCTAAAAACTAAGGTTTTAAGCCTGAGTGTTTGGAAAGAAAGAGACTGTTAATAATAGCAGTTAGCAAATGAGGTCGGGTCACGTGATTGGAGGAGCTGATGAGTTCAGTTGTGATTGATGAGTGTTCCATATCCAAGTGACATTCCTCACTGAGCTTTTAGATTCACAAGACTGAAACTGTGACAAAGTCAGAAGTATGGATGTAAATTTGAGAGCTAACAAAGAAGATAAGGGAAGGGAAGGCTATTGGAGAAGGAGTTGAAAAACTAGAATTGAAGCCTTCTTGAGGATATTCTTCATTTTTTGTTTAGCAGTTGCATGGACCCTTTGGTGTATAAATATATGTAATTGGCATATATGTATGGGAAGATCACTTACATTTTTCCATGGATTAAACTAAGAAATAAAATGATCAGCCCCTTTATTAATTATGTTTACTGGGAGAGTAACATTGTTTACTGACTATAGTTAACATTGATTACTGACTAAAAAATATTCAAAGAATTCAGTTTTCTTGACTAAATTTAGAACTGTAAAATTTTTGGCCAGGAAAACTTAGAATTGGTAAAGATAAGGACTACAAAAGAAAATTCACAGTTGCAGAAACTATAATTGCTAATATCTAATACTGAAAAAATTTTATAGTAATTTTTGTTGATAAGTACATATAGAAAAGAAAATCAAAATGGGGAAAGATTATTGCTGAATAGGAAATTGCTCAAAGAATTAAAGAGCTTAGTGAACTATATTTAAATAATTTCTCAGTGAAAGCTAATTAATGTCAGTGTATTTCAGATTTAAATGTATTTTTTATAAACATGGCATCAAAACCAAGGTAGAGAAGTGTTAAAACACCTTTTTACCTTAAGGAGTCTTAGGTTGAGAAAAGTAATGAAAATGGAAACCAGCTTTCAGGGGTTAAGGAGAAACAAAATAATGTGGAAGACGGAGGGTATCATTTAGTAAATTTGATAACAAAAGGAGTACAAGTAAGTCAGGTTGTGTCTAGGGGTGAGGAAGAGCCAGAGATAACTGTGGTTGAAAAAAAAAAAAAAGAGGACTCTGTATGTGACAAGACAGAGGAAACATAGGAAAAGATATAATAATAATACTAGGTATTTGTAACAGAACGTTCTGCATAGGTGGGATTCATGGCATAGGTCAGATGGTTAGTCTTAGAGAAGAGACAGGTAAGGCTAATGATGAGGAAGAACATCTGGAATGCCCTCATTTCTGTAGGGCTTTATGATGAAAGCAGAGGGTATTGCATTAGGGGCTCTGAGAGAGTCCTAATCTGGAACAGTAACCATGGGGATTGTGTCAGGAAGGTGGTAAAACAAACAATGAAATTTCCAGGCATTTTCAAAGATCATATATTAATTGAATTAATGACTCGTGGCTCAGATCTAGGGTCTAGAAGCAAAAGTGGATAAGTGAAAGTCTGAGGTGAGGAAGAAGTGTTAATATAGGGCATTAAAATAAGGAGTCTAAACTGGTGATGAAGAGCAGAGTAGAAAATTACTTCCAAAACCAATATGGGTAGCTCTTAGAAATAGACTTTTCACCTCAGTCTTCATTTTCTGTCTCATGAAGTTTCTGTTAGAGTGGAGTTAGGACACAGTCTTGTGCCCATGAGGATATTAAATACAATAAATCAATTCAGGTTAAAGACTTGATTTCTTATGTATTTTGACCCCTGGTTTCTGCAGTCCACAGCAGGAGCATCATTATTGGCTAATGCCTCACCTCTGACTCTCATGACATCACCTTTGTCTGTAACAAATCAAAATGTGACTCCTTTTGGGATGCTGGGTGGCCTTGTTCCAGTGACCATGCCCTTCCAGTTTCCCTTGGAGCTACTTGGCTTTGGAACGGACACAGCTGGAGTGACAACCACCTCGGGATCTACCTCAGCCGCTTTCCACCATAGCCTAACTCAGAGTAAGTGGGGCTCTTGTAGTTACTGGCCTGCCTAGTTTGACAGAACGGGAAACCTCATGAATTTATACTCATTGAGAGTAGTCCACGTGGAGTTAGTGAAGATGACAGAACTGTTTTCAAGAAATGCAGTTTGATTTCATTTATATATAATAAATCAAATTGGTGGATTCAGAATTTATTTACAGTTCTTAAATGAACCGTCTATACCACATTTCTATCTGAATGAAATTTATAATAAGAGGAAGTCAAATTTGCGGGGTTATTTGCATACACATTTATATATGTACATTTTTACAATGTATGTACTCTAAGAAGGACTTTGAAAGGAGGGGCTATGCTTTATAACATTAGATAAATTAAACTATTTTCATTTTTTATCTAAAAGGGCTTAAATCTTAGATTGAAGAAGATCACTAACAATTCTGTTTTTCTGTCAGATTTACTAAAGGGTTTACAGCCAGGAGCTCAGCATGCAGCAACACTTTCCCACTCACCTCTGCCTGCACATTTACAGCAAACGTTCAATGGTAAGAAAGCCACCTATTTTTCCATCTCATAATATTTATATAGATTTATAGATTGGATTATAAATCTCTGGAAATTGAATGGGATGACAAATTTGGAAAAAACAGATTTTCACACGACCAAATCCTCATTAGCAATAAACTTCTTGTTGGTGAAAAGAAATAGGTAAAGAGATCTTTTGTTACATGTCAAGAAGTTTTTTTTAGTTGTTGTTGACAGTGGAACAGCACAAGTGAAGGAGGGGAACAGAGAGGGGGACAGAGAATCTTAAGCAGTTCCACACCCTGCATGGGGCCCAACATGGGACTTGATCTCATGAACATGAGATCATGACTTGAACAGAAGCCAAGATCTCATGAACATGAGATCATGACTTGAACAGAAGCCAAGAGTCAGATACTAAACCAACCGAGCCCCCCAGGCACCCCTGAAGAAAACATTTTGAAGGCATTTGTTATATTGAAATGATGATGAAGAACAGGATTCAGAAATCAGTGTACAAAAGTCATGTCCAGTAGTTGTAATAGTACACATGTTTTGAAGGTTTACTAAGTAAGTGCCAGTTAGTCTTGTGACTACTTACATGTATTAGCTAATTTAATCCTTAACAACACCTGAGTGAGCTAATAACGCTCCCCATTTTTATAGGTCAGGAAACTGAATTAGAGATAAGCACCTTGCCCAAGATGATGCAGTACTAAGTGATCTGAGATAGAAGTCTGGGGCGCCTGGGTGGCTTAGCCGGTTAAGCGTCCGACTTTCGCTTAGGTCATGATCTCGCGGTTCGTGGGTTCGAGCCCCACGTTGGGCTCTGTGCTGACTGCCAGCTCGGAGCCTGGAGCCTGTTTCAGTCTGTGACTCCCTCTCTCTCTGACCCTCCCCTGCTCACACTGTCTCTTTCTCTCTCCTAGAAATAAATAAAAATATTAGGAAAAAAAAAAAAGAAATCTGGGAAGTCTGACTTGGTAACTTTTCTGCCTTTTAGCAGTGTTTCAGTTAATGTATGCATTATCCAAACTGTATGCATTATACACTTGCAGCCCAGCTAGATCACTCTGAAATTAGTGGACATTGGACATAACATATTGGCCTCTAGGTTACTGCTTTCAACAGCAGTTGACCTCAGTAGACTGCTGATACTATTGTTGAAGGCCATTTTCAGGATCTTTTGAAGAGAAATAAGTGTTCAGCTGTTAACTTGGAGGTTACCTGGGATTTCACTATTTTTTTGGCCACTGCATTTAAAATGATCTTTGAGGGGGCACTGGGTGGCTCAGTCAGTTAAGCATCCAACTTGAGCTTAGGTCATGATCTCACTCACATTTTATGAGTTTGAGCCCTGTGTTGGGCTCTCAGCTGTCAGCACAGAGCCTGCTTCAGATCATCTCTCCCCCTCTGTCTCTGCCCCTTCTCAGCTCATTCTCTAAACAAACAAACTTTAAAAAATAAATAAAAATCAAATGATCTTTGAGGGGCACCTGTGTGGCTCAGTTGGTTAAACGTCTAGCTCTTGATTTTGCCTCAGGTCATGATCTCACGCTCATAAGATCAAGCTCCTTGAGAGAATGAATATAACTTCTATACTTTTTCTGTAAAGGCCTCAGTAGTAAATATTTTCGGCTTTGCAGGCCATATACTCTCTATCACAACTACTCAACTCTGCTATTCTACTGTGAAAACAGCCATAGATAAATATGGAGCATGAATGTGGCTAGGTTCCAATAAAACTTTTTGAAGTAGTGCTTGGCCACATTTTGTCCTTGGGCCAAACCTTGGTCTAGAGAATCTCACAGTCCAGTTAATATGAGTATTTTATTTTGTAGTTTATCAAAACTGCTTTGAGCACAATCCTACCTTGCCATTTTATGAATTTAGTCATACCTTAGGTCAAATCATTCTACAAACACAAGCACGTAATATCTCATTATAAATGGAAAAGCCAACTCCTTAGATGTTGTCACCAAAATTACTTTAATAGTGTTCTATTTATACAGCTTTTGAAACAATCATCCTCTCTCATTGATATATCTTTTTTCTTCAATAGAGGCAGATTTTTGTTTTGTTTATGTTTTACCAATTTAGATATCATGTGAATGAACCTGGCAGTTGACTTGTGGTCTCTTCCGGCCTTAAGGTTGATCTTGTCATACAGCAGTTTGTTCCTTTTCACCTGTGTGTTTCTACCATTCGTGCCTCCCCCTGCCTTTTTCTCTCAGGCCTAGGAGTAGGAAGCTTCATCCTCCTTGCTAACCTGTTAAAACTTTCTGTATATTTTGTTGGCTCTTAAGGTCACTGGGTTCTAGTCTTGTCCATTTTAAATAATCAACTAACTAAAATTTAATAGATAGATAAAAATTTAAAAGAAAGAAAGAAAGAAAGAAAAAGAAAGAAAGAAAGAAAGAAAGAAAAAGAAAGAAAGAAAGAAAGAAAGAAAGAAAGAAAAAAAGAAAGAAAGAAAGAGAAAGAAAGAATAATCAACATTTTCCCAATTTAAAAAAGCATATGTAAGGGGCGCCTGGGTGGCTCAGTTGGTTGAGCGTCCAACTTCGGCTCAGGTCATGATCTCACAGTTGGCGAGTTCAAGCCCTGTGTTGGGTTCTATGCTGACAGCTGAGAGCCTGGAGCCTACTTCGGATTCAGTGTCTGCATTTCTCTCTGCCCCTCCCCTACTCTTTCTCTCTCAAAAATTAATAAACATTAAAAAAAAATTCTTTTAAACATGTAAAACTAGAAACCATAGTTCCCAGTAGCTGACTTTTCTATCACTTACAGCTTCTGCCAGGTTAGGACCAAAACAAAGACTCAGCTGGAGTTTTCACCAGTGTGTCCCATTTATTTACATAATAAATAATTGAGGATTAATTATCAAATTCTATGCCATGGCAAGGAATTTAATTTCACTAGCAAGAAAATGAAATTGACTTTGTCTTCTAAAGGGATGGAAAGATGTGGTAGGCAGGGATTATGTCTTTCATGTTCCTTTATGATCCTCACAGCATTTGACACAGTGGCTCTGAGGTAGATAATAAATACTTGCTGAGATAGTATTTCAGCTGGAAATTAATTAAACCGCAGTCATTTGAGTTAAGAGGATCTTTTTTGTTGAGTTCTCTTTTATGTTTCTCAACCTCTATAATGCTGCACATAGCATGTAGTTATTAAAGGTTGTCTTTTTAGCAGTGTCATTCACGTGGAAATTAAAAGTTAATTGTTCTCTTTGCTTTGTTTGCTTTTAATCTATACTTTTACAGTACACCAACACAGCCCAATTAAACATCTCTTTTCTCAGATGGAGGCCAAAGTAAAGGGGACACTAAATTACCACGGAAATCTCAGTGACTTCCCAGTGAGCAATGGAGATGAGACACTCAGCTGGCTGATGGAATCTACCTGAAGGGAAAGTACTCATGTGGTCATAGGGCTGCTGTTCTGTCGATGTTTACATTCTCTCGTCCCAAGCACTGTGGTGAGGAGGAAAAAAGAAAAAACATTACTTGAGTCAAGCCAGGTGCAGGAGGAAGAAATGGCTTTCGTGCAAAGTTAGTGACCTGTGGTCTCCTCTAAAGAAAGACAAAGTGACCATATTAACTGACTTGAAAGAGACTCAGTTGTCAAACCCACAGAAGTACAAATTTGATTTTTTTTCCCTGGGGGAGGAAGAAGGAATCTGAGGATTTGGGTAAACTCCATCCATCCTGGGGGTTGGATCTGAACACTTGTAGACATAATCGCATAATAAAAGGCAGTCTATCTGGAATTAGGCCAGTTTGTCAGGAGTAACAATCATGTTTATCTAAGTGGACTGTGCAGCAAATTTGCCACACAACAAAATTAATGACCCTGTGTTTGATCGAGACAGTAGCTGAGGAAATACTGTACTCTCACAAGTCCTGAACAAACTTGAATCTTCTCCAGTGTGTAGCAACCCCCCCATGTAAATCAGTGGACTAAAGATGTTTCAGGAAAGTTATTTTAGCACAGCGACATATATTATTAAATCATCAAGATTTTTAAAAGTGAAGAAATTGAGCCTGTTGCTCTTAACAGATAAAACTTAGATGTCCCCTTTTTGTAAAAGGGTCAATTTCATCTTCCATTCAGAAGCAGGTACTTAACTCTTCTTCAGGTGATTTGTGCATCTGGTATTGACTGGTTAATTCTTATTTCCATTCTTGATGTTAAAATGTGACTCTTCAGAAACGGGGATCTTTGACGTAGGGCTGCGACTTCAGTGCTCCTAGCGCTGCAGGCCCGACGCCCTGAACTGTCAACTTCCCAGCTTCACCTCGGTTCACAGTTGCTCCTGGTCTTGTAGCTAGTGGGACTTAGGTGGCGCTCCATTGTTGACAGAGACAGGTGCAGGTGCGTACTGCACATGCCGCTTCGTTGGTCATTCAAATGGCATATCTATATTTTTGGAATTTTTAAGATAGTATTTTAAAGGGAGGAATTACATTAGGATCATTATGTGTATAAGGGATTATTTTTTATAACAGTCACAGTGTATTTTTACTCCCTGTATCCAGTGTAGTGAAATTGATTTGGAGCATTTGGGATCTTAAAGCTTTATTAATATTTACTGAGAATATTGATATGTGAGTAAACCTGCAGGTAACAAAACTGCTTAGTTATTATAGTTTCCTTCTGCAAATACATACTCAACAAAGGATGTTAAGGGAGGAATTTATGGTTCTTTTTGGATACATTTGATTTGAGGTTTTTTTTTTTTTTTTTTTTTTTGCCGTTGTC
>NW_027532820.1:2466718-2485560 GCF_008692635.1 Crocuta crocuta | reverse complement strand
TTCAAACAAAACACCTTTGGTCTTCTCTCTCTTTTTCTCCCCGTTTAGGCTTCTGAGTGTTTTCAAATTATACCCAAGATTGGTTAAGCTTGATCCATTTATAACAACAGACTAACCTAAAAGACAGCATGAGATTGGTAGTAACAAGATTTGCATCTGTTTTCATTACAAGTCATCCTATACCCTTAAATTTCCTCAAATAAGTGTATTAACCTGGCCCTTTTTTCCTTTTACAAGCACAAGTCCCAAATAGCCTATAGGACTGTGAATAAATTACCACAGATCTGTTCAGATCTGTATACCTATATTTTGACTCAAAGTCACATTGGCTTGCTTCATAGCAAAAAGTTAATAAGTAACTGAAAACTTTAGTTCCAAGAACTTGTTACAGTAAGGGGAAAGGATTATTTCAAAGGGACCATTGATATAATTACTTGCCTTTAAGAATTTAGTTTACCAGTAAAACAAATAAGAATGTTATATCAACCCCAGTAGATATTTTGGGAGGATGTTGGGATGTTGCAGAGAGGTTTGACTTGAATTGAATGTGTTTAATTAAAGGTTGTTTGGTTTTTTGAATTAGGGAAGCTTACCCAATTCTTGAGTTATTCCAGTGTAGTATATCTATTGGAAAAAGAAGTCTTTGCTAATACTCTATGGGAGATTTCCTTTGGGAAGTTTTACTTCCCACACCAGGAGAGAAGTCAGAGCGTATACTAATCTCTCTTCCTGCTGATGATTGTGCACGTGTGCATCTGCTTGTATGCATACGAAGATTTATTTATTTATAAATTGATTACTAATATAAGTCAGGGAATAATTTCAATTTCCCAAATCCATTAGTTCCGAATCATGCTACGTGAAGATCCCTGACAATTCTTCGTTGTCGTTAGAGAACAGGATTATCAATTCTTCCCCCATGTATTATTTTATAACCATTAAAATCATCTGAAGGCTCTTGGCTCTGAAAAGGCCATATATATGGAGATGATATTCTATTCTCTTCACTCTTGATTCCTTGAGGACTGCTGCCAGATCCCTCCCTCTGCCCCCTACCACATTTTCACTAACTTACGTCCATTTCAGTCAAGACTACCCTTTTATGTTGTACAAATGAAACAAACATCCTTATATTTCTTAATAGATAAGTATGACCAGAGAGCTCCTAGATGTAAATACAGAACTGTTTCTTTTCTAGATCATAGCATTGAAAATGGTGTCCGTACTTGATGGGCACCTGTCTTTACAGTTTTTCTTACTAAATACAACCATATAAATTGGTTATTTTTTAGCAGAGACTTGTGACTCATACTGTATTTTTGCACTTAAAAGTCAAATCGTGTTATTTTTTAAAATGGTGAGTAATTGGAAAGGATATAGAGCAATGTGTATTTCTGAAGAGCATTAGCAACATCCCAATGCAAAAATAATCAGCACACTTAATTATGTCCCACTCAGCGGGATTCTTGATTCAGGAAAATTAAGCTGTTTTGTTTTCAACTGTCTTGTATTTTAAATTGCCTTCACTGATGTATAAGCTGTTACTGTACATACAAGTTATTCCTCAGTATTCACAAGCAATAACGGTCAGCAGGGTTGTCTTCACAGATAGCAGTGCTGAGCCTCAGTCGGAGACTGTTTGGGAGCAAAGTGTCAAGCTCATTCAGAGCCTCCAAAGTCAATGCAAGCAATAATTCCACTATAACTCAATTCTAATTCTTTCTCACCTGCTTCTCAAATCCGAGAGTAAAAGAAATCATGGTTTTAAAACAGCCTGAAGAAAAACGTTTTGGAAAAAGAATGAAGTTAATCCGAAGTCACAAAATCCTGATATTCTGAGGAAAATCAGAGGATTGTGTCAGCACATTCTGTCATGCCTACCACCCCTTTGATGGATGTTGTTAGCCCAAATTACATTTTTAATATCCTAGCAGTTGAATAGGGTTTATTGCATCACCGAGGTAGGAGGAAGAACCGGGCACATACATGTTTGGATACTGTGGGTTTGACACCTGTTTGGACACAACTTATTGGGAAAGATTTTCAACCCAGGATCCCCTCCCCCCCCAAAGCAGATCTAAATTGTTTACTACCCAGGGTTGGAAAGGGCAGGCATGTCTAGTTTGCTCTGGTTGCCCTTACCACCACTCCCCTTTCCACCTCTACTTGGTTCAAGATGTTTTCTGAAATGGAAATTCTGCTGTTTATCAAACTGCCATTGATTGTGAGAACTCTGTGTCCCTTGGGATCATCTCTTAGAACTCCAGTTATCTATCATATTTGCTGCTACATTTGTAAAATGAACTTTGCCTGTATTGGTCGATTTTAATCTAATTTACAGTTCTTCATTTCTAGGAGGTTTAGTCATATAACTTGACCCATGTATAGAGTTAGGATACTTTTATTTTAGGAGTGTACCATAAAAGCACACTGGTTGGTCCCTGTATTCTTTTTATTATCACTTAGGTTTTGAATTTATGTTTGCCTTTTTTGGTTCGTTGATGTTTTGTTTTGCTTTGTTTTAAATTAGAAAATAGAAGAGTGAGAAAAATCTATAATCAGGCCAAACTTGAGAACTTTCCCTTGTGCTTCAGCACTATAGTTTCTGCTGACCATATGTTCTCAAAAGGGGCACTTTTACTTTCTCTCATGCATGTATGACTGTTTTGTTGTGTTTTTTGCTTTTGTAATAATGAAGCAGAAGAAAAATGCAGTAGGTAAATGACTGATTACAAACATGTTCTGCAGTTTTGTTTTATAAAATTTAAGGGGAAAAGTTTAACTCTCTGTAAATCATTTCTTAGCTCTGGTATAATGCTTACTCCTCTAAAACACGCTCAATTCAGGCCTTTGTCTTTGTTAAGTGCCTTTTTTTCTTTCTTTTTCCCCCTCTTGAAAGTATTCGCAGATTAATCCTAAAGTACAGACTAATAAGTCAGGGGATTCAGGAGGAAGAATCTCATACTTGCCAACGTCATGTCATGCTGTAATATTCTTCCGTTTTTTAAATATGTGTAAGGATATATGTGTAAGATACATACATACATATGTGTATATATGTATACATATGTAATATGTATATATGATACATATATAATATATATTTTATACATATGTATGTGTATATATATACATACATATATATATGTATGTATGTGTATATATATATATATATATATATAAAACTAGTAGCTGCTGTACCATTGCATCTTTTCCAAACACACTCCTTTCAGTGTTTGCAAAACTTCTGGCTTGTTTATTCCATTGCTTTTAGTCAGTTCAAATGGGTAGATTGGGAAACTGTCTTCATGCAAGATGCTATCTTCCCCCTTTGAATATCTATTTGTAGAAGTTAACAAAAATACCTAGATATAATAAGTCATTTATTTCAAGTAAAATAAACTTCGTAGACTCATTGACTATTCATGGGTGTAACCCACTGCTCTGTGCCCTTCAAACTTGGCACGAGTAGTAGTGGGGAAAGCATTGGAATAACAAGAGTCTTTTGGGGGTCAAGTTGATAAGGAGCACTGTGGAGCACTATGGCAGGCAAGACTAAAGACAGGGAGCAGCTAGAGCCAGAAGCTTGGTGTTGTATCCAAATCAGTTTTGAAGAAAGGTAGCAACTTTGTCGACATTAAACGTGCATACTATTTTATTCTGGGAAATTATTTTTGAAGAATTCATATAGCTACATATCTGTGAAAAGGATAATAAACTTAGAAAGACTTCCGGGACTCACGTCAACACTCATATAACCTATAGCATTCCTAAGAGATCTTCAGTTTTCTTTTTATTTGCCAGATAGTTAACATTTGGCTTACTCTGATTTTATGGTTATTTAGATTTCTCCCTTGAACAAAATAGACTAATTTTTTCAGTATCTAAGATTCACCTGTTTCTTGTTAAAAACAGATATGACACATTAAGGGAGACTAAGTTGAACCAATCCTCAAAGCCCAGTACAAATGCATCTAATAAGTGCCCCCTTTTAAAGACATTTTAATTGCAAAGAGGAGACTGGTGGCGAGCAAGACGAAAGCAGCGGCTCCTGGTGGTGTCACCTAATAGCAAAACGCTTATCAGGCAGTCTCAGTTCAGTTGAGTCACTCGAATTACTGTATTTAACCGGGGGAATATCATTTAACCTTCGTGCCTCAGATTACCCATTCGAAAATTGGGTATAATAATATTCACCTACCTCCCAGGGATATCAGAGATTTTACTATTTCAAAAATATTTTGAGTTTTCTAAAATGTCCTATAGATTTAAAAAAGTGTCACCATCTTCCCGCAGAGGCTAAAAAATGTTTCCCCATGATGGGTATGAAAAGCACTATATGATTTTTAAGTTTAAAGAAGAATCACTGGAATTCTAATTTAGATACATATTATTTAAACATATATGTGGTGGGATTAAAATGGTTAGTTTCAGGTTAATAAGTGGGGCGGGGGAAATAACACTAAGTTTCTTAATTATGAATAGATTTTTTTTAGCCTTTTATGGTGTTAATACATGTGTGATTTTTGCCAAGGTCATGGAGCTACAGCTAGGTAAAGCTTTGGATTATTGGAGTTGATAAATGATCCTGAAAGTTTTATCTGTCTCACTTTTCTATCCTCTCAATCTGCTTTCCTCATAGCACTTGTTTGGTGATGGACAGCTAAGCTTTTAGCTTTCTAAGAAGGAATGGGCATCTCCTCATTCTTGTAAATCAGAGATTGTGTACTATTCTGTCACTACAGTCTCCTCCTTCTGTGCCCTGAAGGGGCAGGCGCTACCCACAGTCAGCTGGGTAACCGCCAGCCCACCAGGCCACCTCTGTGTAGCTTAGGCTCCTTCCACCTCTGTGTAACTTAGGAGGCGGAGTCATCAGCTGCCCAGGCTGCAGGAGAATGGGGAGAGGGGAGGCGGGATTCACTTCTTAGCTGGGACATGGGTGGGACGGGTGCGGGGAGAAGTAAACATGATTTTGCTCATCTCTGAGGATGGAATGAAGATCATTTTATCCCACCTTCCATCCCGGAGTGAGACTTAGAATTTTCCTTTATCATTTAAAATAACAGCAACAACAGGAAAAAATGGATGTTGCATTTTTAGTTAGGGCTAAATGCTAAGCAACAATTGTTAGAGAGTGTGTGTAGATTTAAAGCACATATTCAGGGTCAGGAAAGAGAATGTGGACAGTAAGGAACAAATTACCCAGCTCAAGTGAGTCAAGAGAAAGCACCAGGCCCAAGCAGACCAAGCATATGGGTTAATTCCCACAATTGGCCAAGTCCCTTTTAATCTCTAGTGATAGGACGTTTTTCCTGAAAAATCACTTTTTGGTCGTTTACTGCTTTTTCCAGATAAGGCCTTAGTTAGTAACCTCTAAATATCAGCTATGCAGATAAACATACTCTTTATTTTCCACATTTCCCTCCTTTTCCATTCTTCGGATAACAAATGTTAAATGTTAAACTTCTACCCAAAGAAATAAGGCATAAGGGTTTTATTGAATGTGTGTTTGTTCCTCTAGGGAAGATTAACAGAAGCAGAAAACAGAGATATTTTGTGTGTTCATCTATCCTGAAATGTGAACTTTATATTCAAAAACTTAAGTACAGATCCTTTTACTGGTGAAAAACTGTAGTTAGAATCATGCAGTGTCTTTGGGTTGTTAAGATAAACTCGTCCCAGTGTTCAGTTCTGAGAACGTTTTAGATTCTGTGGCCCAGTGTTCAGGTTTATAGAGCTGAACAATTGGTCAGACTCTAATTAAAAATGGCTTTGAATATTTAATGTTGAATTCCTTCTTTCCTCTTTCTTCCTACCTATAGTTTGAGCTCATAAGTTAACCATTTCATCAGCTAGTTGCTCTACGAGTGCATGTTGTCAGGAGTCTGGAGCAGAAAGGTTAGCCTTTCAGCTCCTTTTCTCACTCACTCGGGCCGTCTTTCCTTTGTCTCCATTGAATTCAGAAGTGAAGACTACAGGCATAGTCCAGGAGGCTGTTTCTGTCCTAGCACCGACTCAGACAGGGACTCAGAGAATTTTAATCAGACTGCCTGTGAACAACAACTTGATAGTAAATTACATTTTTCTCAGATACTCCCAAAGTACCAATTGCTTGAAAGTAGCTATTTGTGACCTTTACTTCATTTCCTCATACTGTAATTCTTTGACTTCTCAGTCTTTCTTACCTATTTCCATTTAGAATGGGTTAAGAGTTTTCTGAACTGTTTCCCGAACAGGTCAAGAATACTTCCAGAAATCTCAGTACTATAATTAAAGGGGGTCTATGTGTCCAGGATTTGGAACTATCACTGGTGACTGGAATTTTTTTTTTTTTCCTCTTCCCCCCTGTATTAAAAACTAGATTTCCCTACGACTATACAGTGTGGTAGCTACAATTCATGGCTTCCTCTTGATATTTTCAAGGTTATTCAAAAAAGATGCAGACTTTTGTTAAGGGCTCTTATTTCTCATAATACTCTGCCTTGCTTATTTTCATACTTCCCCTGGAATAAACCTACTTTGCAAAGATCTGAGTCACACAGGCCATGTAAATTCTTAGAACCAGTTTTATGTTTCTCAGAAAACTCTGCCCATTATTTGCTCCCATTTTGCTAGTAATAATATAATTCTATTTTATCTTAAATCTAGTTTTAAAATAGTTTATAATAGAGCACTAATGGAAACCTAATTGAAATACAAAAAAGATAACTCTTCCTCAAGATAACTTGGAAATACTTCTGTTTTTGAAGTTAACAGCTCCACCTCCCCTCTAAGCACATTTGAGAGTCACAGCAGTAACCAAGACCAGCCACTTGCATGCTTTTCTGTGGGACGACCCGCCTTTAATTTGTCAGATCTTACCTACCTTGTATTGTGTGTCCTCGCAGCCGTAAACTTTCCTCATGTTTTGCTGTCCTGTGCCGTTTGCAGGGTTGACGTGCCCTGTGGCAGCATGGAGGATTTTTCTTTCCCATACCTGCAAAATTACCAAGGATGACCCCAATTTTGGTGAGGGGGATTCAGAGACAAAGAAGTTATTCTCAGCTGATAAAAGTATTGCTGTTTTTATATAGTGAGTAGAAAGTTGGCCAAAGATGGCCAGCTTTTTAAATCCTGGCTATGCCTGCATAATGAATTACATATACCATCTGAGACCTTCTGATGAGTAAGCGGCCCTTCCACAGTAGAGGCAGGTTTTCAGCCCAACAACAATTTCCTCTGACCCGGGGCCAGCCATAGAAAAGATTCAAGCTTTGTACTGCCCTTTTGTTGGCTGTCGTTGAAAAATTCTATTACAGAAAGTATGAAAAATATCGAGCTGTTGTTAAGGAGAGTATGTAATCCGGGGCTTGCCCTTGCGTTTTGCTCACTAAACGATGTTAAGCTTAAAAGAAGAAGAAAAGAAATCTCTGGCTGGTGAAAATTTTGTGCCCCAAATAATATGTGAATCAAAGTCTACCAAGGTGAAGGGTGTTTTCTCTCTCTCATTACAAGCAAGAAAGTCTATTTGCAGTTGTAAAATTATTGCGGGACTGCAGACCTATCTGCTGTAACTGATTGGAAATAAGGATTCTGATTTTTAGTCTGGGTAAGCACATACTTCCAACACTTGCGTGTATGCATTTTGATAAGGGAAAGACTTTTGTTTGGTAACACAAGGAAAAAACAGGACTTATTTATACAGTGAACGTTCACTCTGTAGAGGAACTTCCCTCCAGGCACAGTTCTTCCTCTTACCTTAGCCGCCTCCACGCTTGGTATATAGATGCCAACATGTTTCACAACTGATCTTGAAGGAAGGAGCGCAAAGAATTGCTGCTCCTCTGGCTGAAAGGCACTGATTACTGTATCGCGTTTGTTTGTAGGGAGGTGTGTTTTTGCTCACTTGAAGGGATATACTGTATTTTAAATAAGTGTGTGACTTAATATTTTGGGATTTTTTTTTTTCCTCCTTTGAAACTGGACCTGAACACAGCTTTGAGTTGATATTTGTAATAATCTCAGGACCTGAAAGATTGTAGCATTTAGTGTGTCTTAAAAATTATGTACTGTACCAGCCATGGATTTTTGTAAATATACCTGTCTCCCTTTTTTGTATTATTTTAGTAAAAAAAAAAAAATAATAAATTTAAATAAAAGGGGGTGGTGATGACACATGTGAATGGGTGTGGGTATGTATGCGTGTGTGTTTGTATAAGGCTCTTTTGAGACGAACTGGTGCTTGTTTAATTTCCGGCTCTAAGGAGAGCAGGAATATGGCCAAACTGCTGCTACCGAACCCTGCACTGAGCCGAGGTGTTTCCATGTTGTCTTTCCCAGTGCTTGACTGAACACGGGCCACCAGGAAATGACTAAGAAGCTAAATTCTTCTTCCCACTGCCACCTTGCCTTTGCATTCGGTTCTACACGCCCTTTGAACTTTCATGGCAACGCTTTCCAAACTCTGGGTGGCTTGTTGGTCTCTGGTTTTTAGAGGGCTCTTGTCACTATTTTCTAAGAAGAAAGAAGGACAGGTCAATTTTTTTAACCAAAAAATAATCACACATTTCATAAAACCCTGATGAATTTTGGATAAATGAGAGGGCTTAAACATTCCTAAATGTGGATCTGTGAATTGATTAAATTAGCCCCATGGATATACGCCTTCAGTGCAGGGGGGAAAAATTTTTTTTCTTTTTTTTTTTTCTTTTTTTTTTGCAACAGCCTTGCTCATATTCCAGGTATAGCTAGCAAACCCCTGTTTTAAAGCAGGAGCCTTATTTGATTCAGTGTAGATGTCTCCTGTCTATCCTTTGTGACAGGACCTTTTACATGAGTGTTTTTTCTTTTTGTATGTGTTATGTGTTGTATTAAATAAAGAGGAATGTACATATTATTCTCGTGTCTGTTGTATTATTGGGCTAACTTGGATTTTAATACCTCATTCTTTCAGTAATGGTTGAGTATCTGTTGTCTGTATTGTAGTGTGCTAACGGCTAGTGGATACAGAAGTAAAGGGCAGGGGCCCCCACCTTCGGGGCATTGGCAAACACTTTGCAATCTCATGACAGGTTAAAAGATAACAGTTCAAAATTTGTCACAAGGGTGTGGTCCATTGCTGCCTGACATATGGGTTCAGAGCAAGGAAGAAATTGGACTGGAGCGATCTGGGAAGACTTTGTCAGTTGGATGGCACTTGAGCTGGGTCTCAGGATAGTGGGATTTGGCTAAGAAGAAGGAAAAAGGAATGTCCCAAGCAGAGTCAGGAAGTAGACGAGGCTGGTGCGAGGTGTCCACTGGGATTGGTAGAAGCCAGACTGTGGGAGTCCTGGAGTGCAGGCTTGCTAGGTTCTTCTTCTGGGTTATAGAGGGGNGTGTGTGTGTGTGTGTGTGTGTGTGTGTGTGTGTGTGTGTTAGAGAGCAAGGAATGCTACTAGGGTCAAGGTTTGAAATGTAGACATGGGAATTCTGCAGAACCGATCATCTTTGGGGTGTCTGGCTGGCTCGGTGGTAGAGTATGCAACTCGATCTCAGGATCATTGGTTTGAGGCCCATGTTGGGGATAGAGAAATCTTTAAAAAATAAAAAGACCTCCAAAAAATAAGTGATCATCTTTTAAATCTTTACTTGTAGAAGACCTCTAGAAGAAGTATTATTAAGATAAAGAGTAGACGAAGAATTCAGTCTTAGAACTCTGGGGAAAGAGTGGGGAAAAGATGAGATAGAAAGCAACATGTGAGAGAAATGGAATAGTTTGTCATTTATAAATGTATATGTATATATACATAGAAAATACAGGAAAGGACATATACCCCAAAGTATAGAGTGTTTTTTTCCTTTTACTTACACATATTTTTGGTCATTAAGATGAAGAACTTTTAAAAGGTATGGTCCTCATGCATGGTGGAAGAGTGTGGGCTGCAAATGCCCTTACTAAGAAAACAATATTTAAGGACAGATTCGCCAAAGCGGGTTCTTAGGAGTCCCTAAAGATATCTGTCATTATTCAACTACATTCACCTACGTTGTCACCGTCTTGTATATTAACATGTTAAAGGTGTTACTGTAGCAAAATGTTTTTAAATCTGTAATTTCCCCACATTTCTTTGACCATGGAATTTTTTTTCATGTAACTCCATTTAACATTAGAGATGTAAAGCACTTAGCATGGTGACACGTAGCAAGCACTAGGTAAACGGTACCTTTTATCATCATTCAAACTAGTTCTGTAGTTTAGAAAAGTTTCTAAGAAGATACTTGTCT
The DNA here is from genome assembly GCF_008692635.1 of Crocuta crocuta. Lineage (NCBI taxonomy): Eukaryota > Metazoa > Chordata > Mammalia > Carnivora > Hyaenidae > Crocuta > Crocuta crocuta. Next base: position 2,475,318 of record NW_027532820.1, on the reverse strand, counting down.
CAAGGAGTTAAGGATTTCAGAATAACCTTTAGAGAGCCAACAAGTCATCAGGTAGAGAAATGCACCCAGCCTTCCAGAGTTGAATGAGGGCCGGGTGTCCAGAAGGTGGGGTTTTTCAAAAGAGGATAGAAGAATATATGTAGCAGGAAGTATGTTTGATACCGTCCACGTAGGCAAGAAATTGTCTCAGGTTTGAGCTTTTGGCACAAGAGAGTGGTTGGTTATGAAAAGGGTGCATGGAACAGTTACTAGTGATGGAGTTCAAAGGCAAAGTTACCCAGTTGGTGCTGGAGTTACTTTGCTTTTATAAGTTTATTCTCAGGGAGAAATGGATGGTTAACAGATTTCTGTACAATGATCTAAATGTTTGAAACAGTCTAATGCCACGTTAGGATTTGGTTAAGTAAAAAAATAATATTAAATTATAAAATTTTTGAGTAAGAAATGACCAAGAGGTGCGAGCATTAAGAAAGAGCAGACATAAATATAAATGCACATTAACACAGAAAAATATATAGAAAGACCAACACTCCAAGGTACAAAGGGGGTGCGTGGTGTGCTTGTTCTGTATTCTTTTAATTAAATGTATTTTCAGTGAACATGGATGACATGAGAAAGGGCTTTTGTTTGTTTTTTAAGAAGCAAACTGGTGGACTTGGTTGAAGAAAGGGAGAAAGAAACGGGAAAGAGGCTCTTCCCTGTCTCATCACTGGGAAAAGGGAAAAGACCTTGTTTCTTCTACTCAGATCCTACTAGATGCCCACATTGGCTCTGTTTTGGAGGGAAGATACAATGAACTGCTTGATTTAAAATAAAAATTTTCAGAGGCGCCTGGGTGGCTCAGTCGGTTGAGCATCCGACTTCAGCTCAGGTCATGATCTCATGGTTTATGGGTTCGGGCCCCACATCGGGCTCTGTGCTAACAGCTCAGAGCTTGGAGCCTGCTTCAGATTCTGTGTCTCCTTCTCTCTCTGCCCCTCCCCGATTTGTGCTCTGTCTCTCTCTGTCTCTTAATAATAAATAAATGTAAAAAGAAAAGAAAATTTAAATAAATAAAATAAAATGAAACTTTTCTTTGGAAAAGATTATCCTTGTACTTGGTTCAAAAAAAAAAAAAGTACCAAGTACATGGGTATACAGAATGCAAACCATGTCTTTCCTAGCTATACTACCTGTTTTCTTTCCTCAGAGCAACCACTGCTACAAACTTTTCCAGCTAGAAATATAAATGTGTACCTGACTCTTTAATATAAATTCAGCATACACACCTTGCTGTACAATACCTAGCATTTTTTTCAGTTGTCTCGGAGATCAGTCCACATCAGTACATTGGAGTCTGTTCTTTTTTGACAGCTTACAGAATTCCATACTTGTGGTATCATCATGATTTATTGTATTTATTTTTACTGATGAGCATTTAGATTACTTTCACAAGGCAAACTGTATAATAGCCTGCACAAAAGTTCATTTTGGCATGAGTAACAATGACCTAACATCCTAAATTTGAAAGTCAGTGTCTAGAATCTCCGACGTTGCTTCTTATCCAAGTAAAGCTTCGAGAAATGCCTAAGGAAATCAATCTCTTGTTTAAAGGAATCTTGAAAATTGGAAATAAAAGCAGAAGAGCTGACTGGGCACACCACGGGTTGAGTCACACTGCATATGAGATCATGAGTTTCTTCAAAGGACAGCCCCTTCTAGTGTGTCATGGGTGTCCTTGCCCCAAAATCGATGGCCCTTCCTCATCAATGTGTGCCTTGACATGGCTTTTTTTTTCCCTGTCTGTATATTTGCCTCTTCTGTGTGCTTGTAGACACAGAAGGGACAGAAATGTCCCTCTACCATTTCCCCACTATCTTTTTTCTAGTAGGTGGCATAGCGTGAAGGAAAACAGGCTGACATTAGACAGACGGGTTCATAAGTCCCCATTCTGAAGCTGTAATGCTAATTTAGACAAGACGCTTACCTCCTTTTAGCCTGTTTCCTTATTTCTACAGTCACGATACCCAATGGTGGGCTTTGTGGTTGAATTAAGAGCCTAGATGTGGAAAGCACCTAGCATAGTGCCTAGCACATAAGAGCTAATTGATGGTGGCTACATTATTCTCTCTCTTTTCTGCCTTTTTCTTCTTAAATTCATGCTTCCTCTTGCTCTCCTAACTTCCCAAACTATAGAGGTGAAACCATCGTGTTTTTAAAAAAATCTTTCTTTTTTCAAAAACTTACAGTACAGAGTGGATAAATATCAGAATTCGTTGATCGCACATGTCAAACCCCTGGCTTAAAAAGTGAAGAGAAACTTGTCTAAAAAATAAAGTCTGTTAAACAAAACAGTAAAGGGAATCTTTTGGTTCATAGAACTGAGTAGTCTAGAGGGGGGCCGAGAGTAGGTGACGCTTTATCCAGTGATTCAATGTCATCAACGTCTAGCCGTGTCTCTGCCTTGGCATTCAAAGTATCAAGATTTCACAGATATCTTCTGACAGCCTCAGGCTCTCCATTTGTGGCCAAATGGCCGCTGCAGTTCCAAACTACATGTGTGTGTTGTATGTATGTGTTTATTTTTTGCCTTATTGTACCTCACATGCAACACAATGCATCAATCACGTGCCTCCATTCATAGTACATGGTCACCATCACTCAGTACAAGAACTCATTCCCTCATTTTATTATAAAAATTCAGTTTCTCCTTCCTTAGTCCCCAGCCCTCTGTGTCTCATAGGTGCCCACTTGATATGTGACCCTCGTTATGCATGTATACTTCTAAAATAGTGTTACTTTGTGCGTATACAAATTTCATTTATACAAATGGTCTGGGGCTATAAATTTTGCTGTTTCCTACTTTTCTCACTTTTCTTAAATTTGTCCATGTCACTATTTGTACAGTCTATGCATTGCTCATCACTGCATAGTATTCTATACTATGTATCCACCACGTTTTATATACCTGTTTCTCTGGAGGTAGATACCAGGGTTGCCTCCAATTCCCTATTATTACAAGAAAGGCTGGAGGCCATCTTCTGCAAGTTGCCTGTTCATCTCTGCTCATCATTCAATTGCGTTGTATCCTTCTGTTGTAGATAGTTACCTCTTACCAGTTTTAGATGCTTGATATTTTAGCCTGTAACCCCACTTTTAACCTTGTGGAGGACTTCCTATATTGAATGGAAAATCTTAACTTTTAATAGTCAAACTGATCTATTTATCTACATGTATGTTGAGGCGTTTGTTAGGAGATATTTCCCTACTTCTACGTCACAAAAAGATCTTCCTACACTTTCTTCTATTAACTTTATAGTTTTAAATTTTCTCTCTAAAGGTATCATTCATGTATTGATTTCTAGGTACTTTATAGTTGTTGCTTTTATGAATGGTATACTCTTCTCCCTTAGATACTCTAATGGTTTTTGTGGGTATCAAGGAACGTTGTTGATTTCTAAAAGTTGAGTTTGTGTCCAGCAACTTTGCTAAACTCTCTTATTCAAATAACTCATCTGCTTATTTTATTAGCTTTTCAATGAAGATGGTCATATAATCTACAAAAAATGACAGTTTAAGGGCGCCTGGCTGGTTCACTTGAAGAGCATGTGACTCTTGATTTTGGGGTCATGAGTTCAAGACCCACATTGGGTGTAGAGATTACTTAAATAAATAACCTTTTAAAAATGACAGTTTTGGGGCACCTGGGTGGCTCAGTCAGTTAAGCATCCGACTTCGGCTCAGGTCATGATCTTGCAGTTGGTGGGTTCGAGCCCCGCATCGGGCTCTGTGCTGACAGCTAGCTCAGAGCCTGGAGCCTGCTTCCAATTCTGTGTCTCCCTCTCTCTCTGACCCTCCCCGCCTCAAGCTCTGTCTCTGTCTCAAAAATAAACAAACATTTTTAAAAACTAAAATAAAAATGACTGTTTAATCTCCCCAATGCTTTCACTTTCATCTTATCTTAGAGCATTAGACTGATCCTTTAATACTGTGTTAAACAGTAGTGGTGAAAGTGACATCGTGTTCCTCTGTTCTTTATCTCAATTTTCTCAAGTGTAGTGTTTATTCTAGGTTGTTGGTATATAGATTTTATGAGGTTAAGAAAGTTCTATTCCTAATTTTCTGGGAATGTTGATCATAAGTATGAATTGGATTATATCAAGTACATTCCCCCTAACCCTGATACATGATCAACACTTCCAGAAAATTTCTTAGAAACGTATTCATAAATTTTTTATTCTTATGATTTGTTTTGTTTTCCTCTTTCATTCTGTTTATTTATATGCATCTTCTCCCTATTTCTTCCTCAATCTTGCCAGTTTTCTTCAGTCTTTACTAAGTTTTCAAGGAATCATGAATTTTATTGGGTGAACATATGTTCGCTATGATTATATCTCTTTGATCTATTGTTTTTCCACCAATATATAATGTCCCTCTTTTTTTCTTAATGATGTGTTTTGCCCTAATATGAAGTTTGATATCGCAGCTATCTATATTTTGAATAACATCCCATTGTATGGATATATCACATTTTTATTTATCCATTTATCGGTTGATAGACACGTAGTCTGTACATTTTGGATATTACGAATAATGCTGCTATGAACCTTTATGTATTGTAGTTCCCCACCCCACCCCTTATCCAAGTGGCATAGATTCCAAGACCCCCAGGGGATGCCTGAAACCATGGATAGTACTGAACCCTATAAATTCTATGTGTTTTCCTATGCATACGTACCGATGATAAAGTTTAATTTATAAATTATGCATGGCAAGAGATTACCAATAATAACTAATAATAAAATAGAACAATTATAACAATATACTGTAAAAAAAGTTAGGTGAATATATCTCTCTTAAAATATCTGCCCTCACCTTTCTTCTCGTGGTGATGGGGGATGACCAGATGCCTGCGTGATGAGATGAAGTGAGGTGAATGATGGAGTCAGTATAGCATAGCAATAGACTAGGACTCACCTTCTGACGCAATGTCAGACCATGGTTGCAGCCCATGGTTGACTGTGGGTAACTGAAGTTGCAGAAAAGGGGGACTATTGTGTAAGTTTTTGTGTGAACGTATGTGTTCACTTCTCTTAGGTACGTACCTAGGTGTGGAACTGTGGGGCCATATGGTAACTCTCTGTTTAACTTCCTGAGGAACCGCAAAGCTGTTTCCCACAGTAGCTGAAACATTTTGCATTTCTACTAGCAATATGCGAGAGCTTAAATTTCTCTGCATCCTTGCCAACACTGGTTATTTTCCATTTGTTTGATGATAGCCATCCTGGTAGGCGTGAAGTGACGCCTCATCTTTTTGATTTGCATCTCCCTAATGACTCATGGTGTTGAGTATCTTTTCATGTGCTTATTAAGCAGTTAGTATATTAGTATAATTATAGTATATAGCTTAGTACATTAAGTATATAAGTACTTCTTCAAGGAGAATTTCCAAAGAGACTGTGTGCTGTAAATTCTCCAAGGCCTTGCATGTCTGAACATACCATCTTTGCATTCTCACATTTAAATAAGACTTTAGCTGGATATAATAATCCAGGTTATTTTCCTTCATCACTTAGAAAGTATAACTTGATTGCATGTTGTCTTCAGTGTTTGTTAGAAAGGTCAATGTCCATCTAATTCTTACTAAATTTCACTATAATGTGTCAAAGTTTTAGTTTTTCCATATTTATCCAGTGTGGTGCACCATGAGATCTTTATATTAGAATCTTTTTTATCGTTAATTTTTGAAAGTTCTGGGGTGCCTGGGTGGCTCAGTTGGTTGAGTGACTGACTCTTGATTTCAGCTCAGGTCATGATCTCATGGTTCGTGAGTTCAAGCCCTACATCGGGTGCTGCCCTGACAGTGAGGAGCCTGCTTAGGATTCTCTCTCCTCTCTGTTCCTCCCCGACGTGTGCTCTGTGCTCTCTCTCTCTCAAAATAAATAGACTTAAAAAAATTGTTTTTAATTTTTTTACATTTATTTATTTTTGAGAGACAGCGAGAGACAGAGCATAAGCGAGGGAGGGCCAGAGAGAGAGGGAGAAACAGAATCCAAAGGAGGACCCAGGCTCCGAGCTGTCAGCACAGAGCCTGACGTGGGGCCTGAACTCACAAACTGTTGAGATCATGACCTGAGCCGAAGACGGACGCTCAACTGACTGAGCCACCCACGCGCCCAAAAAAATTATTTAAAGTTCTTAGGATTTCTGTAAATATTCTCTTTCCTAAATCCATTTCCTCTCTTTCTGGGACACATACCATACAGATATTTACATCGTCGTCGTCATCATCATCATCATCATCATCATCTCTTAAATGTTCTTTCATATTTTCCACCTCTTTCCAGTACCTTCTGAGAAAATGCCTTGAGCTGATCTGGATCATTATTCGTTTTACAGCTATGTAGCCATTCTTGTTTTTATCCAATCTATTGACTTTATTCAGCTGTTACATATTTCGTACCTACTATTTTCTTTTGATTCTTTATAGCTTCTCATTTGTTCTTATTGTCCTCCTATCTTAGTAAGGATCTTTATTATGCTTCTTTTAAGTTCTTGATTTGTCTTCTTCCATTCTGACTTGTCTACTATGGTTTGTTCTAGTTATTGTCTTTTTTGTTGTGACTGTACTCCTCAAATGATTTTCACTTGTGAGTTTGTTTTGTCCTGGGCTTATAAACAGCTGTCTTAGCTGGTGGTGTACATACCAAGGGGAGAGGCCAATCACCCCAGCATGTGCTTTTAAAAAGTGGGTTGGGAGCCTCAGGGGCATTTCCCAGAGCAAAGACCCAGGTACCAAGAGTCAGATTTTGACCCACACTGTGGGTGCAGTCTCGTGGGTCATTGTTTTCTGCAAACTTGCTCACAGTGGCTTATTTCAGTGTATTTGGTTATTTTTTTTACTATATATCCCTGCACTTTATAACTTCAGCTATGGGTATTCTTTGAGGTATAGATTTTTATAAAGTATGTTCCTCTAAAGAGTTTGCTTCTTCAAGGCTCCTAGGAACATTACCAACCCAGGACCATTTCAAATTAAATGTTAGCTTAGGGATTTCAGGAACTCAGAGATAGGATGAATTTCAGCTACAAATCCAGGTGAGTGGTTATTGCTAGTGGTTAGGAACTCTAGAAGAAGGCTCTCCACGCTGCTGCCCCACCCTGAGCTGAGATTAAAACAGAAGGGTCTAGGGCTCCTCGCTGGCTTAGTCAGTAGAGCATACTCTCTGTTTTAGGGTTATGAGTTTGAGTCCCACATTGGGTGCAGAGAGTACTTAAACAATAAAATCTTAAATACACACACATAGAAAGAGAGAGAGAGAAAAGTCTCTTCTTGGTGAAGTCAGGGATTATTTTTTCATTCCCAACAATGAGGCCAATCTTGGGGGTTCCATCATTTTGTAAGGGGTTTTGATCTGACTCCCACCATGCTAGCCTGAGGCTTTTTTCCCTTCTGACTGTCTCAGCAAATTGAAATCCCGACTGTAGGCCACCCAGGGATCAGCAGAGATCTTCAGGGCAAATCAGTGCTCATTTTCCCATTCCTCCTCCTTCCTCACCTCTGCTTATTCTGGCTCCCTTTCTTGTCAGCTCTGCCGTGCTCTGAAAAAGTGTTTTTATGTATTTGTTAAAATCTACTTAGCGCTTAAGATGTTTTATATTGAGAGATTTCTCTGCATATCTAATCTTTCATAATGTCAAAAACAAAAGTCCTACAGATGTTTTGTACAGTTATCGCTATATGTAAATATAGAATTTGTAAGCATTAATATTTAATACGAAATTATACTATATATGCTACTTAGTATTTAATTCTATGTGAACTGCACTTCGCAGTCCAGTTCTTAAGTCAGACTATTGCAGGTCGCCCACAGTGTGTCAGGTGTCCTGATGAAAGAACAGAAGTTCCATAAGGAGGCGGGGTTGACAATGGTGACTTCATTTACTAAAATGGGACTCTTTCTGTGTCAGTTTCACCAGAAACCCCAAAGGCTGAGAACAAAACCATAGGCGCCGAGTCTGTCCACATTCTAAAGGGAGGAGGAGCTAGCTCACCTATGCACCCCATGCTAAGAGATTGTGAACCGGACCCCGGAAAGCACTAGCTCAACACTGGGAAGGATTAGCTCGACATCCACCTCAGGCTGTGTAAGCGAATGGGAGAGGATTTCCTTGGAAGTAGCTGTCTGTATGCTGGCCGTTCCCCTTCTCCCGAAGCAGGGGAGCGTGGGGGGGGCTTCCTCTTTGCTTCGTCCAAATGCAGGGCCACTTCAAGAGGATCACCTGGGGAGCTTGATGTATCTTGCAGAGTTTGGGGGACAGAGGGACTCGCGTCTGACTTCCTCCTAAAAGTCTAAAGACAAACGGTCAGTGGCTAGCTCCTGGGGAAGACCGAAGAGGAGAGAAGACCGGGTTCGGAATGGCTTGCACGCCCGAAGTTCCTGAGTTCCCGGGGGTTCATGTGCTTCCCAGGACAGGGAGCCAGGTTTGGGCATTTTAAGAAGAGGTCCAGCCAAAGGGAACATTTGGAGGGTGGAGGTGACATAGTGGCGGGGAGGCTGCTGGAGACTGGGGGGCTGGGGCAGGAACCCTACGGAACTAGAGAAGGCGTGGCCCACGCG
>NW_027532820.1:2447824-2466600 GCF_008692635.1 Crocuta crocuta | reverse complement strand
AGGAAAGGCGACAGGTGAGAAATCCCCAATGATGGACAGAGAGACTTTGAGAACCTGTGAGGAAGCGCCTGTGAGAAAAGCAGCCCTGGCTTCTGCTACTCCCAGAGGATGCCGGTGCCAGCTTACAACTCGGCCACTCGTGTGACACCTTACCCCCCCTCCCCCCCGTGGCTGCACAAGAGCAGGCCCAGAACGGCCACGTGTGGGAAGAGGTCCTGTGTGAGAAAGCAAAATGATGCTGACGGCGACCCCCATGCTCCCTCAGATTTCTGGGCCGGGGAAGGGGAGACGTTTTAAAATTAACTGACATTTGAAATTTTGATCGATCACTGGATGAGACTTGTCGATAGCCAGAACAAGACACGATTTCTGAAATGATGACGATGACAACTCTCCAGCCTGTTTGTTTCTTTACAGAGCCTGGAAAAGCTCTCCATTTCATCCAGGCCCACGGAAGACCCAACCACGGCCGCAGGTTTGGCGGGGCACTCGTGAGAAAATAACGTTCTTTCTGTTGATACTTTACACGTCTAGCTTGTTCTGCGAACAGGTTGCGTTTGAAGAGGTGAAGGGCCCGTCAGGGGGATGCAGAGGTTGGGCCGGGTCCGCCAGCCCTCGCGGCTCATCTTCCAGCCTTTGGCAGCCTCCCCTGACAACGAGGAGGAGTCGTATTGGGTGAAGTTTGGGCTTTTCATGTTTTACAGACTGGATTTTTTTTTTTTTAAACCAAAGAAAAATGGCCAATTGTCCTGTTATCTCTTGGAAGAGCTGTGTGAACCGCCCACGATCTCAGGCTGGAAAAGGAAGAATTCAGCCAGGAGGTCCACAAGCTGCGGTGGGGAGAGGAATACATCACGGCTCTCTATGCATCTACGAGTCGGCTCGCTTGTTAACTACATTTACTTCTGAGTATTATAACGTGCTGAGCTTATATGCTGCAGGATGTCACCAGTTGGGTTAATTTCATTAAAAGTAATACCTTTAATGGGGGCGCCTGGGTGGCTTAGTCGGTTAAGCGTCCGACTTTCGCTTAGGTCGTGATCTCGTGGTTCGTGGGTTCGAGCCCCGCGTCGGGCTCTGTGCTGACTGCCAGCTCGGAGCCCGGAGCCTGTTTCAGTCTGTGACTCCCTCTCTCTCTGACCCTCCCCTGCTCACGCTGTCTCTCTCTCCTAGAAATAAATAAAAATATTTAAAAAAAAAAAGGAATGCCTTTAAATAGAAGAAACTATTATGTAACGCAGAGCCATGAAAATCCCGTTAAGCCACAGAGACTGATAAGTGAGTCTCTTGCTGGAGAGTATTTACCAGTCGTCAAACTTAAAAACTAATTGCTATGTTTCTTTTTACAAAAGTGTTTCGCAAGTGCTCTCCTCCTTTTCTGTGACAGCGGGCGGTCTGCAGCCTGCTTTTGGACAGCCAGCATTCATTCCCATATCCCCCTGTGTTACGCTTTCCGTGTTACAGGGACTGGAATTTCGGGAATGACATCTCTCAAACTCCTTTGCCTTCAAGGTTCTGGATGTCAGTTCTTTCTGCCAGAGTATTCATGTGAGATTACGGTAGGCGGGAGGAAAAAGTGGTGTTATTTTTTTCTCGGGCAGCACCAAGCAAAATGGGTAGATCCCAGGAGACTGGAAGCTCTGCCCCAGCCTGTAGGTGATCCATCAGCCGCCATCTCTCAGTATTTAGCTCTGATTAGCAAGGGGGGCGCCCTGCACTCTTCTGACCTGGGTGAGGGCAGCGACCTCCCTAGTAACTGCTTAGAGCTGCTGAACGTTAGTGGCAACTTCCCCTAAACTCCGGCAGTGCTAACAGTGCCGCAAGCCTCTCCATGCCCTGCACGCCGTTCCTGTTTGCTCGAACAGCCTGCAGTGGGTTCTGTCTTGCTGACTGACCCTTGATGGTCACAGCGCCTACCGAGCTGATATTGTGAAAGAAACGAACATGCTTGATGGGTCTCTTTGAGTTAAAAGTAAGTTTTTAAAGCGATAAATGAGGCCCTAACTGCCTCTTTAAAAGAAATTCATGCTACGAGGAGAGAAATTTGAAAGTCGATTTTTAGAAATATTTATCACTATGTGATTCTGTTGCCCCAAATAATGTGTTAAACCAACATTTTCAAAATATTGAAACGTAGTGAATTACATTGTTTTCAATAAAATAAACAATAATCTTTCTTTACTGAGAGAAATTAGGACTTTTTTTACTGCTAATAAAAATATTTTCCAAATGTTGCATATTTCATTTTTAAAAGCATCCTTTTAATTCTATTTTGTGCATAGTTTTAATGTATGTACTACATCCATTCAGTAGTGCATGTATATAGTTTAAAAGTAAATACAAATACTTATGGCGGAGGGCACAAGATTTTTACCACTATGGATACACAATCAGAAAAGTTTAGAGGGGTGCCTGGCTGGCTCAGTCAGTAGAGTATGCGACTCTTGATCTCACAGTTGTGAGTTCAAGCCCCGTGTTGGGTATAGAGTTTACTTACTTACATGAATGAATGAATGAATGAATGAAGGTACCCTCATTAAAAAATTAGGAATCACTTCTTTGGACACACATTAAAGTATCACAGCTGATGGAAGCCAGTGCCTACACAGAGTATATTCTCTCGGATATACCCTCGTTCTTTAGTCCTGGCTCTTTCCCACCAAAAATTTCCCCACATTCCCATGTGACCGGCTGGCTTGGCTACCCAGCTATAGTTGCAAACTTAACACTGAACCCTCTGGGTCTGTTCCCACAGTTTCACTGGGAACAGAAAATGTCCCAGAATTCCTTTTTTTTTCCTTCACAGAGCTTGAAGGACCAGAACTGATACCCTCACAATGATTGAGGAATAGAGGTTGGGTCTCTACTTAAAAATATGGGCACTAGGGTGGCTGGGTGGCCGACTCTTGAGTTCACCTCAGGTCTCCATCTCATGGTCATGAGTTCAAGCCCCATGTTGGGGCCCTACTTTAAAAAAAGTATGGGCACTGTCCCACCCCAACACATGCGCGCACACACAAGCTGAAGTTGCTTATACCACCTGTGTTTCTGCTCTAATGACACCAAGTTACTAAAAACATCCCTGAACACATTATAAGGCAGCAGGTTCCAATCCCCTGCCCCCAGCTTTACTCTTCTCCATAGCACTCATCACCATTTGATAAATTTTGATTTATCAAAATTTGATTATTTATTTGATTATTGTCTGTCTTCCCCTTTCTAGAATGGTAACTTCATGAATATCGAAGTTTTACCGACTCTGCTTGCTTTTGTTTCCTTATCTATAGGAGTGCCTGACTCATGGCAGATGCTCAATAAAAATTTAATGAATGATAAAATATTTGCCTTCCCAGCCAACCTTGACCAAAACATGGGGACATGACCCAGGCCATGCTAATTAGAAGTACTCACCCCAGAATGGGACTCTTAGGAAGACAGTTAATCCATTCTGGCATAAGTAAGAGCAGAGAAACCAGCCCAAACCAGTGTCCTGGAGCAGCAGCTTCGGTGCTGATGCCCAGTCCCTGTCCCCTGTCATTTTGTCTGCATTGTGAAGCTGTAGCAATTGTGGCTGGTGGTGTTTTCACTGGAAGCAGCCCTGGGGCAGGACACTGGGTGAGGTTTCTGAGCCTGGTCTCTGGCCTTACCGGGAAATTCTGAAAATTACCCAGCATCTTTTTAATAAAAATCCTTTTTTTGCTATAACTTTAAAAATTTAATATGCTTTGGGGTTAGATGGCCTGGAGCCAAATATCAATTTTCCGCAGACCAGTTCATAATGTTGACTAACCCACGAAGCTACTCTGAGATTGTTCCCACATTTGTAAGTGGGTAAAATCAGGGTACTAACTCATAGGATTGTGGCGAAGGTCAAATGGGTTGTTGCCTGTGAATTTTCCCGGGACACAGTTCACACACTTGCAACCCTAGGCTACATAAGGCCAACAGAAGTGTTCTGTTTGATACATTATTGTTTTTTTAGCTTGATTGCTAACATTGAAAAGGCAGGGCACTTCATAAAAATGCTGGATTTACAACTATTGAAAAATCAAAAACCCTGGCAACACAGGGACCATGTGCCTACTTGGCACCAATGAGACTGAGCTGCAAGTGTCCAGCTCCTTTGCAGGAAGTACGAGCCCACCTGGCCTTACTTATTCTTGCATTACCTGCCTGGTCTCTGCTGTAGGGTTTCAAGTTTGTAGCCCTGAAACTAGGAATAGAAAGATTTTCTAAAGCTGCAAAACTGGGAAATTGGACTAAATTGTCTCTACAAACTTTTTCAGACTGATGTGGTGTTTTGTTGCTGCGTGGAAATTTCAAAACTTGGAATCATTCCCAAACAACACCCCTCTTATCATCTTTAATGATTCTTTGGGTTAACAGGGTGTAGCAGGGCAATTCCCGGCTCCAGCTGACAATGGCAGAAGTTGTGGACATCTGGACATCGAAGACGGCTGATTCACATGGTTGGCAACTGATGCTGTCAGAGGAGAGCCCACCTGGGACTATCCCAGTACTCCTCCCTGTGTCTTGGGGTTTTCATAGCACAGTAGCTGGATAAGAAAGAAGCAGGAAGTGAAAGTTGCTGGTCTTAAGACCTGGTGTTCTATAGAAGCTCCAGAATGTCACTTCTGCTACATTCTATTGGTCAAAACTAGTCGCAAAGACCACTCTGATTCAAGAGAGGGAAGGGACAGGAAAGAAGCTTCACCTCTTGCAAGGCGTAAGGAGCAACAGACGTATAGAAAGAGAAGACTGCTGGAGGGCCATCTTTGGAGATTAATGGCTACATATACATAACATTTCATGATTGTTTACCCCTTCCTAGTGTAAGAATGGCCTAGAGCAGAAGAGTCTCTTGGCCCTTCAGTAGAAAGATATTCACAATTACTTACTGCCCTGGACCACAACATATCAAGTTTTTGAAGACCTACTTCCAATAAATTCTCCCAGTTCCTCAGAGCTGGCTTAAATTTGCTACATCTTAGAAGGCTGGTTAAACAAATTATATTGTGAAATAAAAATTCAGCCCCATAAATTTGAAAAGATCTAATCAACTTAAGAATCAGGCAGCAACCCATCTAGCAACTATAGAGGAGCTCCAAAGGGCTATTGGAAAGGAAAGGTTTTTAAAGGTAGAGAGTTGAAAAAAGGAAATTATTAGCTAAGAATCCATTGTTTTAGGCAAGGTCACCTTCCTAAGGGGAAAGGATGGGATCTCTCAGTAAATGCCCTGGTGCTGACCAGGAAATTTCCGCATTGACTGGTTATAGATTCCACTTTGGGGGCTTATTACTGTAGTCAGGTTAGGTGTTAACTCTTGGTTTACTGACTTGGGCTCTTAACCTAAGTGACACCATTTTCGGCCTGTGGTTTTTCTCTTTAACAATATTATGAGAAGAACTGATAGGATTCTCCCCAACTCCTCCTGCAGATGCGCCTTTTAAAATCAGATACTTGTGAATTATAGGTTGATAAACATTTTATGAATGCCACACGGAGAAATTAATTCACTCATATGAAGTCATTCTAGTATGGTTTCCTCTAATGTCGATTCTGGAAGTGTCAGGATTCCAGCCAGAGTATGAACCCTTAACTTAAAATGGGCCACAGATACAGCTGATGGGCCCTAACAGGGACCCAGGAGGAGGGACCTATTAAGAGTGGCCAAGTAGGAGTCTGTGCAGTTGCATCCTGTTTCATGTGGAAGATAATGGAAGAGAGACACAGGTAATCTTCATGTAAAAGGAAAGATTAATGTCATCTAGAGAATCGAGAGGAGTGCAGAGGTGAAATAAATCGTTTTAGCTTTACCATACTGACCACAAAGGCCTAACGCAGTGTCTGACCTAGACTTCTCAAGGAAACTGGAAGCCCAAAACTTAAATAAGAATATTAATACAAATGGCCAAACTTCAGGCAGAGGAAATAACACAAGGGGAGGAGAGGAAGAAGAGAGAAGTAGAGATACCTGGTGCGAAAAAAAGTGGGAGGAAACAAGTAGTGAGAGATGACGGTTACGATACATGCAAGTATCCGGGGCGATGGGGAGCCACTGCGAGATTTTAAACGAGGAATTAAGATCGCTGATAACTCAAGACACATTAAGTTATACAATTAGGAACAGAACCAGAAAAATAACTATTATTTCTAATTAACTAATTCCTAACGAATTAAATAATAAATTCCCGCTGTCCTCCGTTTCACTCTGACTTGGCAATACAGGCGGCAAGGTACACGTTCGCAACTCGCCAATGGCTCTGCCGGAAATGGCCTCACCCCTACAACCGGAAACAGAAAGTGACCGCTGCGGACGCCACCTAACGGCGTGTTGGAGCCAAGCTAAGTCCGGAAAGCCGCAACACCGGAAGGGGCCGGCTGTTTCCGGTAAAAATCCTACACAGCAGAAGCTCAGAGGGCGAGTCTCCGAGATTCGGCCAATGTGCCCAGCGCGCTCGGCTCCACGACATCGCATGCTCACTTTTGCGCAGGCGCGGGGTTACCAGGCAGGCAAACGCGTACGCAAAACCGTGCGCGCGCCCGTCCTCCGTCCGGCGCATCGGTGCTGTTTCGAGGGTAAAGCCTTTGGAGCTGGAACGCGAACGCTTGTCCTCTGAACTACAATTCCCAGCATGCCTCACCCCTCACAGTGGTATTGGGTGTGGTTTCTCAGGATAGGTTAAAAGGAGACCTAAGTGACGATGACGTACCAAAGAGGAAAAAAAAAAAAAATTGAATACGTTGCTGGAGCGCTTCGCTCGCAGAAGCCCCAGTGGCCTAATGGATAAGGCATTGGCCTCCTAAGCCAGGGATTGTGGGTTCGAGTCCCATCTGGGGTGATGAGCTTTTTACCTTGATAAAAGACTTTTGCCATTCTTAAAGAACTTTACCGAAATATGCGAACTTAATTTTACCTTTTAAAAATGCGAAGTAAATGTGTCGTTTCCCTAGGTGATGGGCTACTGTTTGCGAGAATAAGCATATTCTGTTTCCTTCTTCTGAGCTGCCACAGTGCCGTGGGATTTCTAGGAACTCCGTGCTCTCGATATCTTTCGTGTTCTATTTCAAATCAACACCTATTCCTACCAGGCCCACTTATTCTCGGGACTCCGCGGTCAGTTAATGACGTCTTAAATGACGCAGTCACCAAAGACCCTCCGTTCCCCTCGCCTGGCCCTTTCTCAGTGTTACTTAAGGACCTGGCGAGGCAGTTACACTCGGCTTTCGTTTACTTCTCTCTTAACTCCTTAAGCCGCCGCTCGGCGTTTGATTAGTAAAGCTGTGCGGAGAAGGGAAGTGAGACACTCCACTACTCGGTAATTGAAGGGGGGATCCGGCACTGTGGGTCGGGCCGTACCACTAAGCAGCTGGGCGGGTGGGGAGCGAGTTGGAGGGGCGTAGGGCGCCGTTGGGCACCGCGCTCCGAGGACGGGAAGATGGCGGCCTTGGGGTCGCCGGTGCGCACTTTACGAGGCCTTTTACGGGAGTTGCGCTACATGAACGCGGCCACTGGCCGACCCTATCGTGACACCGCGGCCTATCGGTACCTCGTGAAGGCTTTCCGTGCGCATCGGGTACGGCAGCCCGTGTCCGGGTGCTCCGGCGCCCGTTCCCCCGGGGAGGAAGGAGGAAGAGGGTAGGGCCTGGCTGCGGGTAGGGAGCGTCGTCCCAGCGCCTGCATTTCTGAAACCAACCCTCCCAGCCCGCCGTGGTTCTGGCCAGGCAAACACAGGCCCTGGACCTTAGGCTATGGCCTACGCCCGGGGACTAGCCAAGGACCGGGGATTTCATTGGCTGGCCTTTCGCAGGTGCGGGGGACAGTCAAGAGAGTGAAGTGGAGGAGATGGGGGGCGGGGCGGGGGCAGGAGGAGAAGAAATGCAGTTGATGGGGCGTGGAGGGTCACTAGCTGCAGCATCTATCAGTCACTCTTCCTCATCCTTCCCATGGTAGTTATTCTGAAAACCTGGTTTTGAGGCAGAAAAGAACTGTAATAAGATGAGGAATATTAAGAACTTGGTAGGAACTGTGTTTCACTTATGTTGTATTTCATACCCCATTTAACGGACATGTGCCGCTGATCTAGAAATCTGTAATGAGGTTGTGCTATCACATTAACGTGATTATCTGACCAGATATATTTTTTCCTTCTATAGCAGATAAATATGAACACATGGGAAGCTTTCCTTGGGAAATTCCTTCGTGAAATCCACACTTCATATTCCTCTTAGGCAAGAGCGGGTGGAAGAGGTTTTATTTTTCAAATGGGGCAACTACACCCAACGTGGGGCTAAAATTCAGAAACTTATTTTTTAAATATTTATTTATTTTTGAGAGAGAGAGAGACAGCATGAATCAGGTAGGGCAGAGAGAGAGACGCACAGAATCCAAAGCAGGATCCAGGCTCCGAGCTGTCAGCACAGAGCCTGACACGGGGCTCGAAACCATGAACCGAGAGATCATTACCTGAGCTGAGTCGGGCACTTAACCGACTAAGCCACCCAGGTGCCTCTAATTCAAAAGCTTTTTAAAGGCCACGGTGTTCGGGACTTCAAGGAACTTGGCTAAAATGAATGAGATGCACATGGGTCCTGGAAGTTTACAGTCCAACCAAGGAGCCCTACAACAAAGCACTTAGAATAAGTGCTAAGAGCCTAAACAACGAGAGGTCCTTGTATGAAGAAGGATTTCTGGAGGAAACTAAGCAGGGACCTGAAGTGTAAGAGTTTGCAAGCAAATGGGGGTTGGGGAAGATGAGGTCCAGGTAAAGAAGCTGTACAACTGGAAGCCCAGAGGTGAGAACAGACATTTGAAACTGGTTAAAGATTAGGGGGTGGAAGGTGAAGTGGGAGATGTGGTAGGCAGGAACTTAAGCTTCCTTGTAAATATAATGGAAGGTCATTCTAAGATTTTAAGATGACATGATTATGGGTGCACCTTATGGGGGCATTATTGCCCTTAAGAGAGGCTCTCAAGTTTCGTGGAAGTTCATACTACAAGTTCCAGAAATACAGCGAGGATATGGAGAATGCGTTGTTTCCTGCTGGTTCAGAGCTAACTCAATAACCATCTATGCTCATTTTCTCCATCCTTCCCCTAAACGGAAGAGGTTCAGTTAGGGAGGAACCTCTGCTTTCTCCTTGGAGAAAATAACCCATTTTTTTTTTGTTGTTTTTGATCTCTTGTGATTCATATACTGTTTATATATTGCTGACCCTTCTCCCCTGACTTATGATTCAGGCTTAGCTGAATCATGGCCTACACTAACAGAATTTGTTTCAAATCTTATCAATTTTGGGGTTTATAATAGAAATGGATGTTACTTGTTTTTAATGCTTCTCGTTGGTGTTGGTCGCTCACAAGTTTTTACTTATAAAAAGTTAATTGGGGCACTTGGGTGGCTCAGTCGGTTGAGTCTGACTTCGGCTCAGGTTGTGATCTTGCGGTTCGTGGGTTTGAGCCCTGCATCAAACTCTGTGCTGACAGCTCAGAACCCGGAGCCTGCTTTGGATTCTGTGCCTTCGTCTCTCTCTGCCCTTCCTCAGCTTGCAGTCTCTCTCTCTCAAAAAAAAAAAAAAATGTTAATTGATTAAAGCAGAGGAGTTCCTTTTTTGAGTGTCATTTTCACATATGTGATCTGCAGCTCTTTTTTTGTATGTGTGGTGTGCAGATCTTAAACCACGCTTTCTGGTTTTCAGATCCCACCTCTACATATTCAAGTAAAAAAAGGTCAAAGGGGTTTACATAGGCAGTGGTGCACAGAAGTTAATCTGCATTTAGACAAACAAAGGGCTCCTTAAGTGTTTTAAGCTATGTATACATCTCAGTCTCACCTATTCTCCCAAGTTCAGAACCCAAAGCTAGTCAAATAAAGGACAGTGTGCTAAATCTGGAAATTGGTTGTGATGAAGAAAAAACAAGGTTTGCAATTACTGGGGACTTGTGAATGGATATCGCTTCTAGCTATTTACAGTCATCAGAATATGGATTTTTCAGATGGATAAGTAAATTTTAAGTAATATTCTATGAATATATGGATATTAACTTTATATATAAAGCCTTCATTTTGTTACTGTTGAGGACAAAGCTATTATTTTTCCAGACAATATGGTTTTACTTTTCATTGAAATGACAGATCTACGACATTAACCAAAGTCAGAAATATAAAAATTAGACTCTCATTTGTTTGAAGGGGAGAAAGTTCTATACACCTTAGGCGACATTAATTATTATAGTTTCCCACCTCTGCCAGTAACCAACTACTGAGCCTCTCTGGGCTTTAGTTTCCTCATTTGTAAAACAAGGGAGTTGAAATGACTCTTTCTGTATTAAAATGTAAGGACATTCAATGAAGCTCCTCAGTGAAACTCCTTGTAAAATTCCTCTTCAATTAATTAGAGGTCAGCTTTCCTAAGCCACAATTAGAGTGTCTCTACATATATAATTAGTATACACATATACATGTTTTTATTCCCTCTGTGCAATTTACTTCCATGCTAGAGAATGCTTCTTGAATCTCTCTGGCTCTGTAGCTGGGCTGTTAATAAAGTATGTGACCTTGCTACTTCTCCAGGTTACCAGTGAGAAGTTGTGCAGAGCCCAACATGAACTTCATTTCCAAGCTGCCACCTACCTCTGCCTCTTACGCAGCATTCGAGAACACGTGACCCTTCACCAGGAATTTCATGGCAAGGGTGAGCGCTCCGTGGAGGAGTCTGCTGGCTTGGTGGGTCTCAAGTTGCCTCAGCAGCCTGGAGGGAAGGGCTGGGAGCCATGAGAATGGAGATTCCTTGGAAGCTGCCTTCAGACAAGAATTTAATCATTTCTATCTGTATATTTATCATTAAATTTTTTTGTAAGTTTAGGGTTTTGCTATGTAATTTTGTCAGCTGAGTGTTTCTTAGGTTTTATCCTTACTCAGTGAATTTACTGAACTTCTCACATTAGGCTGATTGATGCTCTTCATTGACTTTTAAGCTTTATTATTTTTATTTTAAAAGTGTACAAACATTGTTTTAAGTAATTCAAATGGTATAGAATATAAAATAAAGCTTTCTTTTCTTTTCCCTTGCCCCTCCCCTTTCCCATCCGTGTTACCAGGGGAGAACTTTTTCTAACAGTTTGGTGTGTATCTTTCCAGCTATTGGAAAGCATATATATCCTTATAGAAGCATACTATTTCTCTCTCTCTCTCTCTCACACACACACACACACACACACACACACACACACACTTTAGTACAACACACACAGATATGATGTGTTTAAATTCCTGACAGGAAACAGATGGTATACTCAAATAGGGTTGCTGAGGAGAGCTAATGAAGGGATATATAAAGATGTGATGTTTCTAGAGGCTAGCAATAGTTGGGAGCTATTACCTCCATAGGCTGAGTTGACATTTAGGTATAGGAACATGACCACCACTCAACCGCAGGCTGTAGGGAGGAAGTCCAGGGACAGGGACATGGAATGAGCATAGTGACTTCTTCTGCCTTTTGTCAAATTGTTGTTCCTCTTGAATTCTCTATCAGGGTGAAGGGCTCTACCATGCACTTGGCTGACCCAAGTAAAACACTTTAGCTTCATTTTGTATTCCTGACTCTTCTTAGTCTCCATGTCTAGTCAATCAGCAATTTCTGCTTCTGCAGTGGCTCTAACATCCCTCCCTCCTCCCTGTCTCTTCATTGCCTCTCTTCTCATTGAGGCACTAACAGACTTTTGCCTGAACTACTAAACTAGTCTCCTAAATGTTCTTTTTTCCTTCTAACATTCTCATATACAAATTACTCTTTCGGTGAACCACTAGTGGTTCTTCATCTGTGACCACTTTGTGGCCCCTAGGTCAGTTTCTTGTAGGCACGTCTTACAGCTTCTTCCCTGCACTGCAAGCTCCTGAAGAGTAAGGACCAGGCCGCATTCATCTTTGTAGTCTCCAAGGCACCATCCATGGTGACTTACACGTAGCATTATTCCACATTTTGAACACATAGCTAAGTTAGCACTACTTGCTAGGAGTACAATCGGAACAGAACTGGTCATAAAGCACTCCACACACCATTTCTTCTAAGAGACCAACATGGAAACAATTGTATTAAGAGATCAAACAAGCATTTATTCACTTAATGGATCAACAAACTAGAAACATTTAACATAGTTCGTTTCCTGTTTTATTTCATGGGCATAAGTATATTATTAGTTTAATGTTTATTTTTGAGAAAGTAGGAGTGGGTGAGGGGCAGTGAGAGAGAGATAGGAAGGGAGAGAATCTGCAGCAGGCTCCATGCTGTCAGCTCAAAGTCTGATGTGGGGTTGAAATCACAAACCACAAGATTTGGACTCTCAACCTACGGACTCACCCAGGCGTTTCAGGCAGGAGTATATTATCTGAAGCTGTCTTACTTTGATAAAATAAAGAAGGCAAAAGGATTAGGGTATGTTAAGTTTTTATTTCTTTTGTTGTTACAATATTGCACATACAATAAAATTTGAGGCAGAATTGCCTAACCAGGGTAAAGTATTTATTATGGGTTTGAAGTGATAGAGACCTAGGTTTTAATCCACTTTCCTGATTCACCAGCTGTGTTATCTTGGGCAGATTAGTTGGCCTGAGCTTGTTCCCTCTTCTGTAAAATGGGAATGCCAACAAGGTGGTTGTAATAAATATAGAAAACACTTGCACAGTAAATAAGGAGTACTTGACAAAAAGGAAATCTATACTTTCATTCTTTTATCACGAACCCTTCTCTAAACCCTATTGCCACGTATCTTCTGGATTGTAGACAGGGTTTTTTTACTTTCAATAATTTGCTCAGGCCATTTCTTTTTTAAATAGATTAAGATTTTACTTTTAAGTAATCTCCATGCCCAACATGGGACTCAAACTCACAACCCCGAGATTAAGAGTTGCACGCTCTTCTGAATGAGCCAGCCTGGGGCCCCTGCTCAGGCCATTTCTATCCGTAAATATTCAAACCTGTGCTTCTTACTAATGGTCTTACCAGAAAGAATTAGTTGAACTCAGTTTTAGAAATAGAAGGAAATGATTTTGGAACACAAACTACTGAAGATAAACTTTCTGTCCTGAGAGTTCCGAGAACTGAGGTTTTTTACACTGTGTTAATTTGCTGCTCTAGTTTTTGATGTGCTACATGCTTTGTCCTGTTCCTTTACTTTGCTGTCTCTTACCTTTGCTCCTTTATTTTCAACTGCTTCCTCTCACTGCATTATAGTAGCATTTAAATATCCTCAAGGTTCTGCCATCTAAAAACAAATACTCAACCTCTTACACAAATGCCTTTTTAGTTACTACCTCTTCATTGAGAATATGAAATAAGCTGGAGCGCCTGGGTGGCTCAGTCGGTTAAGTGTCTGACTTCAGCTCAGGTCATGATCTCACAGTTTGTGACTTCGAGCTCCACGTTGGGCTCTGTGCTGACAGCTCAGAGCCTGGAGCCTGCTTCCCATTCTGTGTCTCCTCTCTCTGACTCTGCCCTGCTCCTGCTCTGTCTTTCAAAAATAAATAAACCTTAAAGAAAACTTAAAACATGAAACAGGCTGTATTGAGGTATGATTTACGCATAATAAATATATCCATTTTAAGTGTGCAGGCCAATGAATAACAAGTGAATACATCTGTATAACAGCAACCCTATGAAAACTAAACATTTCCGTCACCCTCAAAAGTTGCCCTCTGAAGTCAATCCAATTCCCCTTCCCCACACCTGGTTCC
Organism: Crocuta crocuta; assembly: GCF_008692635.1. Lineage (NCBI taxonomy): Eukaryota > Metazoa > Chordata > Mammalia > Carnivora > Hyaenidae > Crocuta > Crocuta crocuta. Next base: position 2,452,867 of record NW_027532820.1, on the reverse strand, counting down.
AGGCAACCACTGACCCCGCTTGCTGTGAGCATAAATTAGTTTGGCCTGCTCAGGAATTTAATCCAAGTGTGGTCATATAGTATGCACTCTTCTGAGTAGCATACTGATTTTGAGGTTAATCATGTTGTTGCGTGTGTCCATTTTCTGTATCTTTCACTGCCCAATTATCCTTAACCCATTATAGTCTGGTTTCTGCCCCTCCACTCTACCAGAACTGTCTTGCAAGGTTACAAATGACCTTCAGGTCACTAAACTCAGTGGGTCATTACTTATCTTGCTTGATCTCTAGGGAGCATATTTTTTAAGTAAACTTAGCTACCCTCAACACCGGTCTTGAACTCATGACCCTGAGATCAAGATTCCCTTGTTCTACTGACTGAGCCTGCCAGATGCCCTTCTAGGAAGCATCTGACACTACTGACCATTATTTTCTCATGGCTTTGATGACATCACATTCTTGTTTTCTTCTCTTGCTCTAGCCAATTTTCTTCGGTTTCCTCTTCTGCATATCCCTTATATACGCTGATGTTCCTCGGGTTCAGGTTGTTATCTCACACTTGATATAGTTTCCCTGGGTGAGGTCACCTCTTTTTCCCAGGCTTCAATTATCACCAACAGGCTAACTCCAGCCAAGCCCCTCTGTAAACCCCTATGTCCAACTGCTTCACAGACAACATGACTTAGATGATTCAAAGGCATCTCAAATCCAATGCATTCAAAATAGTACTTCATCATCTTCCCCTATAAATCTTTTCTCTGGTAATGAGACTTGTGCCAGTCACTCCAGCCAGAAAATGGGAGTCATTGTTGATTACTTCTGCTCCTTCATACCTTCAGTTAAATAATCACTGAATTAATTAGATTCTACCTCCTAAGACTCTCTTGAATCTCTCATACTCTAGTCCAGACTTCTTACTTACCTCTTGTATCTCTTCCCTGAACCACTTTTGTCCCTTGTAAATGTAGCCCAAAAAGACACGTATTTGGCTGCAGGGCATGTGCCAGTTTTGTAATAACTGCTTCAGTAACAAAACTGAGCTGCACTTTTGGGGGGGTTTGTAGGGTTAGGGATGCAAAAGGCAAAGTCTAGGGCCCATCAAGGTAGGCACTCTAAAAAGCCACACCCACTTCAATCTAGAACTCTGAAGTTCAGCCTCAAAGATGATCTGTAAGCAAAAAGTCCTTCCCAGGTTTTCAGCCCAGGTTTTTAGCCCAGATTTTTGTCATTTTGGTGGTCAAGAGGAATTGAGACCTTGAACCTATATTATGGTAGTCCTTGACTAGTAAGGACTTCAATGACCTATCAGAAAAATAAAAATCTTCTCTGGAGGAAGATATTATTAGATCTTACTTAGGCTTATACTATTCCCCTACATGTTTTTTCAAATACATGTTCAGCACATAAAGATAACCAGACACACAAGAAAACAAGACTCCATTAAGTGAAAAACTGCAGAAAAATAGACAACAGAAACAACACTACAAAAAAACTCAGATAATTAAATTTAGCAAACTCTGATTACAAAACAATGATGTTAACTAAGGTCAAAGAATAACCAGGCTTGGAAATTTTATCAGGGAACCAGAAACTAATTTAAAAAAATAAAAAAGGCACAGGCACAGAAGACTTGAAAAAGAACTCAATAAAAACTCTAGAATTGAAAAAATAATTCAATTCATGGATTTAGCAGCAGACTAGATACAGTTTAAAGGAGACTAGTGAACTATAAAATTTGTTAGAAAACAAAAGTACCGGAAAGGTAGAAAATGCAGAGAGTAAAGAGATCTAGATGATACAGTGAAACTTGTCAAATTGTCATTTATTTGGAGGTCTAGACGTTGATGAGTGAGAAACAGTATTTAAGAACAACTAAACATTTCTTGGAATTGATAAAAGACAAGTTCACAGGTTCTAAAAGCTCAATGAATCCTAAAAGAAAAAAACAAATCCACACCCAGATACATCATAGTAAAACTGCAGAAAACCAAAAGCTTAGTAAGAACAAAATTTTAAAGCAGCCAACTATCTGCAAAGGGCTAATGGACTGAAAACTGACCTCATAGGAGCAAAGATAAACAAGCAGAAAGATGGAGTGTATGTGCTGAAAGAAAGTAACTTCAAACCTAGAATTCTATACCCAATAAAAATACCTATCTAGAATGAAGAAAAGCAAAAGAGCGAGCTTTTAAGATCAACAAAAGTGGGACAGTTCCCCATGAGCAGACCAACAAAAGCAAACTCTGAGGCAGGTTAGGCAAACTTCGGTTTTAAGCTAGATAGTAAACATTTCAGTCTTGCTGGCCATACAGTATGTTATCTTTCACAACTACTCAACAATGCTGTCGTAGTGCAAAAGCAACCATAGACAATAGGAAATGAATGAGCCTGGCGGTATTCCAATGAAACTATTCAGAAAAATGGGCAGTGGGCCGGATTTAGCCTGTGGGCCAAACTGCTGACTCCTGTCCTAAAGTTTAGACTTCAGACAAAAGGGAAATGATTCCAGATGGAAAGGCAGCGATTCCAGAAGGAATGAAGAGAAAAGAAAGTGGTAATGAACATCACATGAAGTGAAAAGAAAAGTGGTAAATTACGTGAAGTTTAGCTTCAAAAAACACAGAACTAAAACACATGATAACAGGCATAAAACTTCAGAAGAGGTTAAAATGAGTTCGTCTTCTTTGTGTTATCTGGACAAAGTGAAAAGGTATTAAGAATGACCATTTTAACTTTTCGGGTAACTGTTAAAAGAATAAAAATAAAATGAAACTTCCAAATTACCAGAAGGGGAAAAAATGGAATGATTAGAAAGAAAGCAGGGAAGGAGAAAATTAAATAGATGAGACAGATAGGCAAAATAGAAGAGCTTTAACACCAAACATATGAGTAATTACACAAATACAAATGAATAGGATTATTAAATTTTAAAAAGCCAATTATATGCTGTTTATGAGACATATTTAAAATGTGAGCAACCACTGGATGCTGGGACACTGGATAGTTCCTCCAGCTGTCTCAGTTCCTCAATGAGTAACATAAAGAAGTTGAACTGTAAAAAAATAAATAAAACGTAAGCAACCAGAAAAGTAGAAGGTAAAGGATAAAAACTAAATTCTCATTAACACATAAATTATTCAACATGTTACTATACTTGCCTTCCAAGTTTTTCAAAAGATCATGCTGTATATAGAATATGCCTCCCACTAGGACATAATAATTTGTACACTCTTAATTGCAAATTGTTTTCAATGATATTCTTAGTATTTGGAGTTGTTGGAATTTTGAATTCTTTGAATAATTGGAGGGAAACTATTTTGTCAGTTACAAAAGACAGCATAATTTAAAATTTTTTATTGGCCCAATATTCATTCAAAGGGATCTTGGGCCTGTGACTACTATTTTATGTTTTTTTTACTAATCTTTCTAATAAGTTCCAAGCTAATGCATATGCATTTTTAATGAAAAAATTTTACTGTTATCTCTCTTCCAAGTATCTAGGAAGTACCTATATCTCATTTTAAGGAATTAATATTTTACCAAAAAAAGTTTACAAAAAAATACCAGGCTAAGCATTTTCTGCTAGCTCATTTAACCCTCACAACAGTGCTCTATGTGTTTATATCCATAAACATGAGATTACGAAATAAACTGCTTAAGGTCCCAGTTAGCAATTAGTCGACTAAGATTTTGAATTCAAGGTGATGGCAAGCTTTGAAAGCACAGGCTTTCTTTCCCGTCGTCAATGCTGCCGATACACTGAAAAGGCCTAATTCTTCAAACTTACCTCTTAAACAGGAGAAAAAAATTCTCTAAAAGATCACCTCCTTTCCTTTCTAAAAATACTGCTTAACTTTTATAGTTCCAAATTTAAACTAACAGCTTCCTGTTATAAACAATGATAATCGATCAGAATGCGTTAGATCACCTGTTTCCTAGTATATTAAGTTCGTGTGTTATCAAGTTCAGGGGTGGGAGGTTAGCTTCCCTATGCATAGATGAAAGACTCAGACGTCAGTTCTCCACGGTTCCTTTTATAGAAGGTCAAGGCAGCAGCGGGGAAGAGGTTGAGTGTACAAATTCTGGGTGGGCCCCTGAAAGCGAGTATGCGTTAGAAATACGCCTGTATTAACTACTAAGTCTGCTAACCTCAGTAGAACCGATCCGCAAGGTCTCCACTTACTTTCGACTCGGGCTAACTCTCTGGCACAATTGCTAATTTGAGTCCGGTTCGCCAGCACAGCGTGCCTCACGGCCTTAGCCCACTTGGAGACCGGTGCCTGCAGTTTGGCGCCTCGGGCGGATCTAGCTCGAGGGTCGTTTGATAACTAGTCTCGCGAGATCTGAGGGGAAAGGGGCGGGAGAAGCTCGCGTGCACGCGCCCGAGAGCCGTTAGGGTGGAACCTCTCCCGGGCGGGGCGGGTGGAGCAAATGCAGTTGGACGCCAGTTGGTGGAGCCCCCGCGGGAAACAACTAAGCGCGAGGAGCGTGCGCGCTCACGTCCCGGCGACGGTGGCGGCGAGCGGCGTCAGAGCTTGAAGGGGGGGCTGACGGCTTCTGGCGGGTGGCGGTGTTGGAGGCAAGAGCTTGCTTAGCCCGTAACGCTTCTGTCCCAGGACCCGACGGAGAGTGAGGGAACGAGGGTTGCTTTCGGGGGCTGCTGCCTTCCACTTAACGCATCGTCGTGAGGACCGCAGCCCGGACTCTCCTACAAGCCCTCCAGCTCCCTTTCCACACGCCTCGAGGCGNCGTCCGTTCGCTACGCCGCCGCCATGTCGGCGCAGGCCCAGATGCGCGCGATGCTGGACCAGTTGATGGGCACCTCCCGGGACGGTAAGTGTCTGCCTGTGCCCTGGGGGTGGGGGAGGGGAAGGGGTTAGCGAGGGGAAGGGGCTCCGCGGGCGTACCTGGGCTTGCGTGTGTGGCTGAGTAAGGGGCTCCCAGATTGGTAACACGAGGTCCCGGCTCCCGTCCCATCCAATCAGGGCTGGGCAGGCGGGCCTGGGGGGCGGTGGCCGGCGGGGCTGGGGGGGGAGGGTGCCGAT
>NW_027532820.1:2368828-2447312 GCF_008692635.1 Crocuta crocuta | reverse complement strand
CAGACGGGGCCTGGAGGCAGAAAGGAGAGTTTGAGATTCAGTGTTGACTTGTCTGGGATGGGGGAGCCCACGTCTCTCTCGGCATGGTGGGGCTTCCCGTCGTGTGGCTGGTTAGGTACCGGTGGACCNCCTGGGCCCAGAGAAAACCTTCACAGTGATCCCAGTCCCAGAAGTGCACTCTCGAGCCCCTCAGAAACAACCATTCTTACGGAAAAATCTGACCCAAACCATGGTTTCTTGAAGTGGGTGTGTTTGGCCCCATTTTGTGAAGAAAAAAAAATGTTATGGCCTGTTTTTTCCGAGAGACCTCCATCTTGTTAGAGAATTTAATAGCAGCTTCGTTCAGTAAATATTGACAAGTCTTGCATGTGCCCCAAATAGAGCTATTTTGAAAATGTGGTGCCCAGTGAAATAGAATTGAGGGAAACAACAATCCTTTTAAGCACTTAGGTTAGGATTTGCGTAGAAAATCAGTAATTGCTGGATATCTTTTTGTCATAAGGAATTTCTAATAAAAACATGAAATGCTGTTGCTTTTTTGGTGATGATAATTAGTAATGTATTCTCAAATTGAGCTCAAATCCATGCTGTTTCCGAGGAAAGGTCTAGTTCAGTATTATCTCTTAACAGCAAACCACTTGCTCATTTTTTTATGTTGCTTGTCTAGGCAGATCGTTTCTTAGCCATTAAAGAAACGATTTTTCCTTGAAAAGTTATTAAAGTTGCTTGACGTAAGAGAAGAGGCACACTCCTCTTTTTTAACAGTTGCTTTTCTGATTTTCCTGAGTACTTTGCAGCAAAATATGTGAGTAGATTAAAAATATATATACTGAATTCATATATTTTTTGCAGTGCATACTGAGTGACTTTCAGTGTTCACATTTGAATTTTAATAAAAACCCACATTGGGAACTTGTCTTCATAGGACGTATAAACAGGTGGAGGTGGCAGACCGATTTGTGGTTGTGTAGGGAGGAGGGGAAGATTGGGAAGGAAATGAATTTTGTATAGTAAACCCTTGAATATTGACATTGATTAAAAATGCCCCCGGAGAAACTTTTACCTGTTCATTTTTCACTTTTAGATAAGAATGGCTATTTTATAACTGCAGCATGTTTCAACATTGCTCCTTTTCCATAATGAAGACAGTGTTGGGAAGAGACCTAATTCAGGATATTGGCTGATAGAACAACTAATTTTTGTAATAAAAATTTGGAAATCATTTAAGATTTTACATGACTTTTAATCCTAGATGGATACCATTTTTGGTACCTTCTGCATGGATTGAATTTTTAATTTTACTGGGAGGGTAGTTGGAGCAAAGTAACTTAATTGCCTGATAAATTTCCAAACTAGGTAGCCAATCTAGTATTGCAAAGCTAAATAGAAAAGTACTTCTCTTTCTATTCCTGTGTGTGTAGACAGCAGAAACATGGGTTTCTTAAAAACCCATTCTGCTTTGTGTACAAATAAACTTACACTTTTCATGTGTCTGTTACTGGATTTTTTTTTGCCTTCAGACTAAGAGGATTTCAAATGAATTCATGTAAACAAGTCCACAATATTATTTAGCTGAAATGACTGGATTTTCACTGCTGTGTTGGGCCAGAAGTAAGAAAGCTACTACTTTCAAGGAAAAGGATTGAATGTTTTTTTAGATATCCAGATTAATTCTTTTATGCATACAAGATAAGAATCAGAACATTCTTTTCCTTCTTACTAGATGATGAGTTTACATATTTCATCTTATGATTCAGGACCTTTAAATAATTAGGATTGTTCTTTTTTAGCATACAGTCAACTTCAAGTTATCCAGGGGTAGGGGAACATGGATACGTTTCTGAATAACACCATATAATTTGAAACCACATAATGGAAAGCTTTGTGTTGGACAAAAGAACAGCTTACAGGGAATGCTGTTGGGTGTCTTTGGCACTAAGAGGTGGAAATGGGGATCCAAGAGGTGGGAGAGAGATGGAAAAGGTAGGTAGGGGAGGGTATTTAATTAAGGCAGCTCTGTCTCTCTCGCTCTCTCATTCTTTTTCTCTCTCTCTTTTGTAAAATCATCCCAGAAACAAACTAAAACAACCAGTCTTCTGGGATAGTGAGACTCAAAGTTCCAGTAAGGCCCTTCAACTCTTAGTGTCCTGTCTCTGAGGGAATCTGAAGTGGCACAAGAGGCCTAGGGCCCTGGGAAAACCTTTCGGTTTCACCTCCCCCTCTCCACCAATAAAAATATTTCTTCCTTCTTTCCCTCCCCCAAATCAGTGTTGATTAGTTCCTTTTTAAACTCCTTGGAGATGGAAGTCTATTAAAAGTAGATCTTACTTTGAGTTACTTAAGTCAGTTAATCATTTAGAGTACCTAATACCTACACTTCATTGAAATTCTCAGAAATAGGAATTTTAGTGTCAGGGAAATGGAGAGGTAATTTTGGAACACTGGGCACTTCCAGAAAGGTCAGTCCTTGGTGAGTGGTGGAAGTGGGGGGCTTCGGACAACCAGAGGGCAGCATGATGGCGCCGGGAGGCTGGGCAGGGGGATGACCAGGAGGTGGGAGAGGAATGCTTAAGGGTGGTGGGAGGGCCAAAGACAAACTTTGCCTTCTTTGCAATTTTGCCTAGGGCCCTGGTGGTGGCAACCGCCTGTGTGCCACTGAAAATCGTGCCGATGCCTGGCATACTGCATAAATGGAAGCAGGGTACCGCGTGAGTTGAAACATTGGTCACACTATATAAAGTTTGTATATGTGAATCAGTGTAACTCATACCCATGTAACTGGGGGTCTGACTGTATTTGGATTTTTCTGATAAGGCATCATGGGCTAAGGAAAAGAGCCCTGGGCTGAGACTCAGGAGACCTGGTTTCTAGCCCCAGCTGTACCTCTAATTATAACTGTGGGTAAGTCACTTAACCTTTTTTGCCTCAAGTAAAATCAATAATTTGTTAAATGGGAAACCAAATAATTTCCTACGTTACCCTCAAGAAGCATTGCAAAATAAGTATATTTTAAGCTTTTTAGAAGAGAGGAACCATAAGTAGATATAAATTAGTATGTTATTTTATCTGAAGTTTGAGATACATTAAACTTTATATAAATACCTTTCTGTTTTAGCTGTTAGCATTAATAGAAGGGAAAGGGATAATTTATTTTCCCTGAACATAGTCCATTTGAATGTAGGGAGGAGCAGCAAAGGAAAATTCGAGCAGCAGTTTGAGAACTGTCTTTGTCACAGTTGGAGGAACTCTGTGTCCTTGCACAGACTGTCGTCATTTTTTGGGAGTTGGGTTAATTGCAGGCATGTCCGTTAGCTAAAGCCCTATTGCCAATACATACAATTTGGTTATAAGTCTCTGACCCCAAAAACGACTGGCAAGGTGCAAGGGATAGGAATTAAAATTGAGGATATGAATTTAGATTATGTCCTAAGTTTAGAAACTAGGGAATTTACAGTAAGCAGTTTTGAGGACTCCATATATTTTAATTACTTACAACCTTTAAATAGCAGAAATAATCTCTGAAAGATTAAAACATGCCAGGAATGGCAATCACCCGTCTCTGTACTACCACACTCCTTACCCGAAACAACCAGTAGACTGTTAGAATGTAGAACCCTGAATAGAATTTTATAGCATCATTAAGTTGCCCATTATTATTAGGAAATGTTTAGGGCAAGTTAAAGCTCTCAGATAATTTTATCTACTTTCGAGGGTAATCTTTCTAACCATAGAATGATGTATTTCCTCAGTTAATAGAGTACATTTAGTCAGAGTTTAATATTTTTGCTCCTATACAGTAGTTTTCTGGAATGTAAAATTAAAAGGACACTACTTATCCTAGGACATAACCAGGAAAATAAAGTTCAGAAAATCATTTACTTGTTCCTAATAGAAGTTTAGTGGTACATAACTGTTGAACCCGTAGGACAGTATGACCTTGCTGCCTTTCTGCAAAATAAATAATTGAATTGAAGATTGAAGTAGTGCTTTCTTCAGTGGATTTTCTTCATAAAATCATTTTTACTGTAATCTGTGTCCCTTGTCATCAACATTGAATTGAGAGCATTTTTTTTTTAAATTTTTTTCATTAGCATAATGAACCATATTTATTTCTTGGTCAGTTGTAAGCCATTCTTCTATTCTCCTTGGATTGTTCATTTTAAGTGAAGGAGGCATAGCCTTTGATGTACAAGCACACATTTTAAAAAATAATGGGGTATATCTTACTCCAGAGCTTGTAAATTCTTTTAACGTAAGAAATTTTAGGAGGAAAAAAAAAAAGATTAAATAGTTAAACATAAGGCTAAATAAGAGTTTTAGTAAATATTTGGCTTCATCAGAGGTCTAGGCATATCAAAATACTGAAATCTCTCAACATTCATACAGTGAATCTGTTTTAAACAAACTTTAACTCATTTTGCATTTTAAACTCTGAATATTTCTGTCTGCAAAACAGCCCAGAAAATAAGAGTAGTATCATTTCATATAATTTTGTATTGTCCTTGGATTATCTATAGCTGTTTAGCTCTCTTCAAGGAAGCCTATGCAAGAGAGCCTATACTCTCTTTTACTTTAGGTAAATAAGTTGAAACCGAAGAAAAATCATTTTGTTTATCGCTGCATAAGCAACATAAGCAGTAAGTAAATGATTTGGTTTGGATAAGATGTCAAACAAGGAGAAATGATGAGCTGCATGTTCAGGATAGGTAGCAGGAACTCAAGGGCAAGTTGATGTTATGGATCATGGTCATTCATTGAGTCAGATGGTGTTCAGTACCAGGTGATTTCATGCACACATTAAAGCTTGAAGTTGCTGAGAGTTCAGGCAAGTGGTGGGGTTAACCAAAGATTGATCACTTTGAACTGAAGGTCACAAAGTGTAGGCAAAACTATGATAAATGAGGCAGATGCTTCTCAAGAATTAAATTCTAGAAAGGTGCGTGAAATGGGTTGAATCCTAAAAGCCCCGGGCTGTTAGTATAGTCTGTGAAGAAATCTCCACTTAATCATTCTTAAGAAGTTGTAGACTAAGAAGATGATGAAAGTTGGGACATTTTGCTGGAGAAAGAATGAGGGACTGAGAGAGGGTATATTTCTGACAGGAGTCTTAAGAATTCAGCACCTGCAGAAAAGTCATTCTGTTCCTTTTGGTTTAAAATCTCATGCGCTAGTAGCTGCTAGGGTAGAAATTGGAAGGCAAGGCCAAAATATTATCAGTTAATCAATATTTATAAGTTTATTGAGGTAATAGAAGTAGTTTGTAAAAACTGAATAAATGTCATTTTGTTGTTTAACATGGGCTAGAGAAAGGAGTCTTTAAAATCTTTTTCTAAAAAAAAACCTCTCACTAGATATTGATCCGTATGTTCTAATTTAGTTGTGAACCATGTGCAGTGATGTTTGACCTGTGTGATTCAACATGAAAAGAATTTAACAAGCTGCCTTTGCTGAGTCTTTTGTCATGTCTCCTGAGTGCATGGTAAATTGTTTTGTTTTACTTTCTTGAGACCTCCGTTTTCTCTTTCAGAGTTAAACTTTCCAAAGTTTTGCCTTTCAGATAAATAGGTTGGATATTTAGTGGATAGTATCTTTGTTATATTTAGTTGTTCACTGTTTCTTTGTTCTGTCCTCCTATTAGATTACACAGTATACCCTTTTCAGTTATATTTTCGGGGATAGTTTAGGTCAGGATTGCCACTGTGGCCCACTTACTTTTTGTAAGGAAAGTTTTATATAAACACAGCCATGCCCGTTTGTGTACATACTGTCTGTGGCTGTTTCGCCTTAAAACAGAGTTGAGTAGCAAGAGACACATGGCTGGCAAGCTTTAACTGTTTGCTCTTTGGCCCTTTAAGAAAAAGCTTATTGATCACTATTCTAGATTAGTGATTTTTAAAATGTGATTCCTAGACTAGCAGTTTTAGTAATACCTGGGAACTTGTTAGAAATACAAATTCTTGGGCCCACCCCAGGCCAACTGACTTTGGGATTGGGACCAGTAATGTGTGATTTAAGAAGCCTTCTACATGACCCTGATGCACATTAAAGTTTCAGAAGCCCTGTTCTAGATAAATGTTTCCCAAATGTTAGTCAGACTACCATGTTGACTATTTTTTACTCTATTTTCTGTTTTTTAATATTTTTTTATTTCAAGTCACTTTCTAAAGTTTAAGTTAGTTTTAAAATGAAAATTCATGTCGGCAGAAAAAGAGTGAGAACAACATGGTATTTAAGAGGTAACTTAGACTCACACAAAAAAGAGATCACTTAAACTGTGTTGTCACTTGTGCTAAACATTAGAACTTGTTAGATGTTAAGCACCAGATGGACTTCATGTACTTTTTAAAACTTAATCATGATAATCACCACTAAATGATTGAGTAATGTTTAAAATGTTGGTGAAATCTTGTTGGGGTGAAATCGTACAACAGCTAAAATCATCTTTTGTACAGATCTCCTACTCTGGAATGAAAATTGTAGTTCATGTGAAAGAAAAAGCTGTTTGAACTGTACATACCCAAGGCCTGAAGCAGAAATAACTGACCAGAAGAAATACATAACCTCTGAGATGGAGCGATCTAGGAGTCCCTAGAGAGGTTCATCTAGACCTCTGGGGTGAAATTACCTCATTTAGTCTCAATTCTTACCTCTCCAGTAGTGTTTTGGTCTATAGTGACCAGTGGTTTTGCAGAATTTCACCAACCTGTTCCACAGTGGGAATGTGAAAAGGTGCCTGGCTACGGGAAAAGTTGCTTGTTAAAGATAACCCCTGGACTAGAACCTGGGGGTGGGGGAGGGGGGGTGGCTGTGGTTTTACATTGTGGACAGGAGAATAGTGGGACATGCTTGCTTAGAAAATAGTGGATTCATCTCAGGTTCTAGAAACCATGTGTTTGTATTTTGAGAAATTCCCATGTTATTTAATTTGCCCCTTATTATTTAGAGGGGTACTTCCCTAGGCATGGTGTTCAGTATATTTATTGGCTGATGTGCTTTAGGGTATAGTAATTGTTGATAGGCATAGAATCTTTCTTTCCTGAGTTGCTGAGTTGCTTTAGTTATTTCTTCCTTTCTTTAGAGATTATGGACATACTTGTTTTATTATCTTTTGTCTCTGCAGTAAAAGTAGTGATCTAAGACTCTAACCTCAGAGGGACTGAAAGTCTAGTAGGGAATGAAGATTTACAGTTAACGTTTATTTTTAAGTGATGAATTCTGTGATGCTAATTATAGGGGCCTATTTTTTTGCAAATACTGTTTAAAAATACAAAAGAATCAGACACTTACAGGAGTAAACAAATGTTATTTTGTATAGTTTCTTCAAATTAAAAAAACAATAAAACATTACAAATGAAGTCCCTTCTCTTCCCCTTTATAGTCACAGTCCTTTACCCAGAGGCAATCCTTGTGAATTTAGTGTATATTCAACGTGACACGGTTTCTGCTGTGTTTTTTCAGTAGTTAGAAGGCTCAGTCTCCTTCATGGTAATCTCTGTTTTTCATTTTAACTTCCTTTATCATTGAGATGTTTGTCACTTCTGTCCTTTGATATTCTCATTTCTTTTCCTTTTTTATTTCTTAACTTCATTATTTTTTGATTTGGGGAGGCTCTGCTTAGCTTTTATAGCGATAGCCAACCAGTGAGAATTTATCTTTTTGGTAAATCAGCCAATCGCTTTTTCTTTGGTTCTTTTCAGCTATTTCTTCATAGCCAGAGATAGCTTTCCTTACTTCTAATTTTGTGCATAGAAAGTTGTGGATGATAGAAGGCACCAGATATCCAGAGTACAAGTGTTACTGTATCAGAATTGCAGCTCTGCAAGTAAGTATCAAAATATAAAATTTAGCAGGCTGCAACTTTTTAATGACTAATTTTTCTTTATGACCTATATCATAATACAAATTCTGTATAATCAACTTCTAGAATTTAATAATTAGGTAACAATTTATTAATAAGGCTTTTCTAATGTGTTAAGATCTTAAGTCTAAAAGGAGAAATCTATTGATGGATTTTATAAAGTATGTATTCTACCATGACCCCTGCCAGTGGCTGAGACTCTGCTTGTGTAATGAGAGAAGATATGGTGGTGGCAGGGGGTGGAATAGAGCCTTTGGAATGTAACTACTTTAGTATTTCTGTTCTCACATTTCCATCACCATTCTGCTAGCTCTTAAATATCCTGCAAGCTCTTTCACCTAATACCAAGGTTATTTCCCTGTCTCATTCTTTATAGTTTGTTACAGGGATTTTTATAGACAAGTAGGCAGGTAGATTTAAAAAGTTATTGTAGCATTATTGATCTTTGATCACATTCGGTAAGAATGAACTTGTTCTAGAGATTTCTTCTGCAGTAGTGGGCATTGCATTTTTTAAATGTAGGGGTTGTCTTGGGGGTTCTGGTAGGGGTAATAGTAGTACTATTTGTGATTATAAGCCTGTAGGACCATGTGAAAAGATGAAGAGGGATAGACTTCCTGAACCATAGAGCGCCCTTACTTTTGCATTTTCTGGGGGAAAGGAAATTGGTTGTTATTTACTTAGTATAATTTTATGAGTTCTGTCAGACAGAAGTGACTTGAAACTACATTTGGGAGGGAGAATGCCATAATTGGTTTTTCCCACTGCCACCTTTGACAGAGTACACTTTCTTTCCTTATGTAATAAATATATTCTTGAAAAGTTTCACATGTATCAAGTCACATTATCTGTTTTCAGAGTATCTGTAATCATAATATGTTAAGACATGGTACAGAGTCATTTTCTAAAACAAATTCTATACTTGGAACTATGTAAACATACAGCGAATTAAACTGAGTGCATTAACAATTACATGGAGTAACAGATTTTTTTAAAAGAATAATAGGAGTTCTTACAGATGAGTTTTAGGCCGAACTCTAAAGGAACAGCAAAGGTAGGTGGGAGAAGTTAGAGTTGATGAGAAACTTCAAGGAGGGTGTAAAAGTAATCAAATTGGTTTTTCAGTGTAGTGGGCACTGTGCAGCAGTAATCATCTGCTTTAACTTCTGAACACAAGGATTTACTGGGACAGGGCAAGTTTCTTCCTGCCCTGGACTAGAAATTGGCTATAGGTCTCTATATAGTTTCTTTGTTACTGTGTGGACTCAGTAGCTAATACAAGAAATGGTGGTGAGAAGGTGAAACATTTCTCTGTGTTTGAGGATTTGAGGGCACAGGAATATAAGAAGCTTTAAGCTTTTGGTTAGATGCTTGTCTTTCTTGCTCTGCTTTCCTTTCACTGAAGGGGTATGGATTTTATTTCAGGGGGAATGTGCCTACTCTGTTCTAAGCCAGTAGTGACATTTGGCCCCTACAAGTGTACCTGTGGGGAGGGCTTTCCCTTTCTGGCCCCATGTATAAACCAGGGGTTGCTTCCATTTGCTTTGTGTATGGTTGAGTTTTATTCTCTCTGGTTTCCCTAAGCTAAGCTCTAAGCTAATTCTATACGAAAGAAATACTAATTAGTTGTTTTTATAAATTGCTTGCCATTAATGCCTGATAATATGCAGTAAAATAAGGATTCTGCATACCATTATATATGTCAAATATTACAGACTTTAAGGTTCTTTTAATTACAATACTAAACTCAGTTCACTTTTGCTTAGCCTTCACAGTTGTTGATCACATAGCATGGTCATCCACTCACAGCTTAAAAAAATACAGGGAGCATCGGAGAGAATGGGTAAAGTAAAATTTTGATGTTTTTAAAATAGCACCTAAATCTATGAAAGTTTATTTGATTTATTGTTTGTATGGNGGGTGGGCATTTTTAAAATAGCATGCACCATGTAAAACGATGTCAGATACGATATAGGCTGAAGTTTTCATTGTTACTAGTACAGTTTAAGACTTAAGTCAGTTTCAGAAAAGGCAGGACCATAAAATAGTGGTGTCGGCATTTACAGTGGGCTTATTTTTCCCTCCCAACAGATTGAAGGGGATTTTTGAGAATAGCAGTATTTGACTACAGTTTGGATAGGAGCCTTCTTTTTAGAGCGGCCTATTGTCATTCCCCAAGTGAAACCCCCTCAGTACCATGTTAGGCCCTGTTAACTTGCTAAGAAACTTTTGAGAGGAATACTAGGCATTCTAGTTTTTATTGTACCCTTGCAATCAGGTGTTCCCAAATACAAATTACAATTCGTGAAACTCATGAAGGGGTTGAATCAGAGAGGTAAAAAAAATTGTTACTCTGAAGTTAATTGCTTGGTAGGAAATAATGACAGAAATCTGATGCTTCCATTCAAATGAAAGGCACTTTGCCTACCAAAGTTCTGAATCAAGTTTCTTATTCTACAAATTTGGCACAGTAGTTCCGTACAGAGCCTAATTAGCGTAGAGGTTATAGGGCAGAGCAACCTCCGTGCTTTTATGGATAGGACACTGTGTTGCTGTTAACTCAAATTACTTGATCTAATCTCTGCCTCATAATTTTTAAACAATTTTTTCTTTGTTTACATACTAAAAATCTAGATTAAAGAAAAATGAAAAAATTAAGAAATCAGATATTACCCACAAAATATTCTGGCCCCAACGTTGCTATTCCCTTACATGCAGCCATTTGCCAAAGTGAAGGAAGACTTGCCGTGTTTACCATTCCCTAAGCCTTTCTGTCTCTATAAGCTTTCTCAGAGATAATACTCCAGTTTGGAATGTTGTTCTTCTTCCCTGTGGTTTAAGTCCTATCTTTTCTTTAAATTTTGGCTTCTGCTTTTTGCACAAAGCCTTTTCTAACCTCTCCATCCTTGGTGGCCATTCTATAGAGTCTTAGAATTCCTGAAGTACTACTGTTAGTGACACCCATTTGGCACTTGGGTCACGCTACCTTTATTTATGACTTGTTAAATGTCCTGTTTCTCTCTCAGAATCATGGACTCCTTGAGGGTAGAGAGTTTGTAATTATATGCCTATTTGCAACCCCATTGACTAGCACAGAGGAGATATGTTCAGTAATAAGTTTGATTCTGATTTGGATCCAGTGTTAGTGTAAGAGGGTTATTGTTTTTCATAACTGAGGTTATTTTTATGTGAATATAGGCCCAGAAGATCCACAGATAAAGTATATTGAATTCATAAAGTAATTCTTTGTATTCAAAGATTTGATTCATAATTGTTTTCTGTTAATTGTAATGTGCCTCCCCCGCCCCCCCAAATGGGAGCTGTTTTACCTAGTTTCTTTTGAAAAACATGGTTTGGGCCAGATACCTTGACAGAAACCAAAATTACCAGTATTTTTATTTTTAAAATTCTTTGTTGACTTAGCCAAATTATACTTCCATGGCATATGTCCACATAAATTAATTGAATACTGCATGGTAGTGTAACCAGTTTATTTTAAAATAATAACCTTAATCGCTTCTCAGCCTTTTGGCTAAGATCAAGTGTAAAATATTAACCTTAAGACTCTTAAGTAAAGCTTTAAAAATACCAATAAATACTTAGTTGCTAGTCCTTCAGGATATTTCTGTATCTCATATTATTAGGGGTTCTATTTCATTGTCTTAAAGGTTTCTGTAATGTATAGGCTGATATTTGATAGCTGTATTTATTGTGTTTGCAGTTATCAAATGTTTATAGAGCAACCGTTCTTAGGCAGTGGGAAGTTACTTTAAAACACTTTTTGGCATTCATAGAAATAGATTCTTTTCATAAAAGCTCATCAGGGATAATGTTTGCTAAATTCATATTTGGAATTGTTTATATTTTATCTGATAGCTGTGTCTTCAGGGCACATATATCTTAATATTAGACTTAATATTGTGATTTCTGAAGCAAAAATAGTCGCCCTAATTCACAAATGTTTGATTAGTAAAAGTCCTAAGAACCTTGGTTTTATTCTAAAGTTTGGTTTATAATAATCTTGAGCCATTAGTTTGACATAGCGTTGAAACCATACTCTTGCTTCATACTAAAAAGCTTAGATATTGTAGCAGGGAGAGTCCTAGATATGTAAGGGCTTTTTTCTACTTAAAACAAACCAACTACATGATCTTTAAGTTTCTTAATATAATTTAGGTAGAGATTTTAAATAAGACAGTTTTTCTTACATGACAGTAACCAAAAAATGTCTAATATATAGCATTGCCATTCTGGTGCAAGTTTACTTATCATAGTACCATTCCAGTGTGAACTTAGGCCTTCACCAAAGTCTCAATGAGGTAAGATTTTTAAAACATTTTTAAAAAACCCCAGTTGGCCCACAGACCATTTCCTGTAGAATTCCAGCATTGGACCTTTTCCTGTGGTCAATCATATTCTTTTGTAGGGTTACACTTGTTAAGACAGTATTTTGAAAAATAAAACACCCTGATTTTGTTCACTTTTGTTTTCATATACAAGAATCTTTACAGTCTACATGTACTTCTAGATGCTGTATTGAAATTGCTGGCAGAGTCTATTCTATACAGACTGAACAATCTGGCCCCTTGTTTTATTTGTAAAGGTTCAATGTATCTATGCCTGCCTACTTCAATCTGCAAGGGAGTGTCAGAAAGGCCCCGCATTCGCCGAGCCGTGAGTTATCACTAACTTTTCAGATGTGTTAATGAATGTGGAACAAAAGCAGTTGTGTTTAAAAGGAAAAAAGGACCATCAAAATAACCTTTATTATAGTAGCAGGCTCGTGAACACTAAATGATTTATTCCAAATTGTGGTGTCAAAAATAACCTACTTTAACTAGAGACTAGCCTCTAGAAAACCTATTGTTGAACTACTCTGAAGCTATCATCGTAGCTATAAATTACTTTTCTTAAATTTAATATACCTTGATTGCAATTAGAATGTTAAGTCTTTTTAACAGTTAAAACAATTTGAACAAAATCTTACCCCACCTAAAAATGACATATTTAGTTGACTGCATTAAGCTCTTCAAATAAAACCATGTGAAAGGGGGTAATGGCTTAACCCTTTTGTTATTCACATGTAAAAAACAAATTAAATAATTGAACCACTTCCTAGATGAGTGTTTGGAGTGCCCCAGGCATTACATGAAGTACAGAAGTTTTTATAATTTCTTTTGGTACCAACAGTTCTTGCTTCAGTAATTCATCAGTAGGTTTTCATTCATCAATGATGATACCAATTTAAGGCTAAAATAAAACACATTTCTTAGGGCTTATCATTCTACATAGAGGAAACATCCTTAAGAGTTTTTTTTTTTCCCCCAAAGAGATTCTAAGCAAAAAAATTGTAACTAACATCTGTATTTTGTTATTAGAGTTAGTTACCTTTCTTTTTCTTAGACTCTTTAAAATATGAGTTAGATAGGCCTATTTGATTAGCAGGTTGGATGCTTCTGTTGCTTAGGAGGTATATTGTGTTATATGAAGACAATAAATTTAAATGTATCCAGTTTGGCCATATATAGCACAGACCACCTAAAACTTGAAGGTATGGTACCTTTGGAGGCATTAAAGTTAACGCCTAAGTTTCATTTAGGCAATGTGCCTTTGTTTGACTGGTGTGTAAGTCCTTCTTCCAGGTTTGTACACTCTTAAACACGCTATTCTACCCTCTCTAACTCATCCCAGCAGCAAATGGGAGACTTCAGCTGGAACAAAATAGTGGAAGAAATGGCGTCTGGGGTTCAGTGGGGATTCGCAGTGTGTATGCAATGTTTGCAAGATTATTTTTATGTTTTTCAATTAATGTAAATAATTTCAAAATAAATCTATGCTTAGTATCAAGTAGGGAACATCGTATACCAGTAGAAACTCTCCTAGTGGGTCTGCTGCAAGTCGCTTAACCTCTTGGGGCCTCATTTTCCTCATCTGCAGTTTAAAGGTTTAAAGGAGTTGGACTCGATAATCTTTAAAGTCCATTCCTGCTCTGTACCCTATGCTTTTCTGAAGTACTCTATTTAACAATGCATTGCTTTCCCACTTTGACTATTTGAGTTACATTTGCAGTACACATACTGCAACTGCATGTCTAAAATAGTGTTTTTATGGGATATTATATAAAAAACTAATCCCTCTTGAGCTGATTTATAAATATATGTGTGTATAGCCACACAGAAAAAGCTAGTGATAGTAGGGCTCTCAGAAAGTAAACATTTTCCAGTTGTCTAACCTTGAATGTTATTAACTTTCCTATATTACAGGAGATACTACTCGCCAACGAATCAAATTCAGTGATGACAGAGTGTGCAAGAGTCACCTTCTCAACTGTTGCCCCCATGATGTCCTCTCTGGAACTGTACGTATTTATTAAATCTATTGTTGGATTATTGGTATCCTTCAAAATGAACTACTTGATAAAGACTTAATTCCTCGTCAGGTTATTATGCAGTGTTTTTTTAAAACACTGTTACAGGAAGGATTTGCATCCCTTACATTGTTTATTTGGGTTTCCCATCTGCAAAAATGGGATTCCTCCCAAAAGTAATTGCTGGGCTTTATCATTTTTTCTATTCTTCAGAGCAATGTTTGGAAAAGCATTTCTTATTTGGAATATAGAGGCAATTACTACAGTAGAGTTGCACTTGTAGCTCCAAAATAATACAAATGATTTTTAAAATAGTTTTCTTTATCATTGAGCAGAGTAGACTTTTATCCAAAGCATTATATGTTAAGATCTGTGCACATTATATTGTGGAAATCATAGTGGGGAAAACATACTGGTAAATACTTAAGTTCACATAGCTTAGTTTGCTAGTAGGGTTGTCACTTAAATTCATTCTATATTGCTGACTTCTAATACTGTAAAAGCTCACTTAATTTAGATTCTATACCTAGTGATATTGGTTGACCTTGGAGTATCATCATTTTAATTTGAAAGATAAACCAAATAATGATGGACCTATTTAAATGGAACAAAGGATCTGATTTCCTGACTTGATTTGGTTGAAATGGTTACTCTCAGTAAGAGCTTCCCTTCTCTGGCTACATGTGATGGCAGAGGGGGGCTAGTAGGCACTAAACATTTAGCTGGCTTTATTTCTCATTTGCTTGAAATGATGAAAAGCTTTCTGCTTCCAGTTTCAGAAGTGATGAGTTCCTGTAGTTAAATTAGTCTGAATGGTTTCTTCTTGATAGGAAGAATTAAATACCTCTAACAGATAGATATCAAGGCATATACAGTAGGAAACACTTTTGTCTTATTCCAGTAGGAAAGACTGTGGAAACTGTATCATGTTAAAAGGAAAAAAAGAGCCTACATTTAAAAACATACATAACATTTGAAATTTTTTTAAGTATAATAATATAAGGCAAGAAATCAGATTCTGAGCACTTGAATTAGAACGATGACAGATCATTAACCCTCACATCTACTGTTCAGAGTTTCCATAATGTATTTTCTACTGCGCTGTATAACATTTGAAAAGTGAAAAATTGATAATTATCTGTAATATCCTTTGGTTCTCCATTACTGTTGTAGTAAATTTAACAAAGTCATTTTATGTAATGGCTAAATTAATCACTTCAAATAGTTTTTGAGAACAGGATTACCAAAGTGACAGATTTAGTTTGTTTATTTTTTTTAAGACTTAAAACCAGCCGTAACAAGACTTGGACATAGTATTATATTCTTCAGATATGCCATTAATAAGAATCTGAGATCATCGTTGTGCTTTACATTTTATAATGTACATACGCAATTATGCTCATTTCTTAAAACTATTTTGTGAGGTATGTGATTCACAGTCAGCCTTAATGAGAGTAGGTGAGTTGTTCAAAATCACATAGTTCTGTTGATTTAAAGTAAAACTGAGACCAAAACCAAATTTTATTCAGCATGTTTTCTACTCTAAAGAATACTTAATTTTTCATTATGTTAAATAAAAAAGATGAGTTTTTTTGTAAAGTTCTTGGACTTTTTTTGTAAAGTTCTTGCCTGGTAGCTTTATAAGATGCACATTTTCTCAAATGTTAACATCTGTGAAATACATTTTTTAAGTTGATGATAGAAAAAATATGAATTGGTTACTTTTTCTTTTGGTACAGAATTGAATGGTGAGGCTTAAAATTGATGGTGCCTGGGTTATATTAAAAACAGTTAACAAAAGCCCTTCTACAGGTATTTGAGAGGGAAACTCTGGATGGAAATACCTCATTTTGTCAGTGTAATAGACAAGAGATTGTCTTCTGTAAGGATTAGATTAAGTAGTTGTGAACCTCTTTAAGAATTTAATCTGAACTTTATAGATTGGCTGTAGGACTTTGTGAGAATACAGGGTTATCATAGAGTGGTCTCCTTGAGAACTCAAAACTACTCATAGTGTGACTTTCTCGTGACCCTTATTAGGAAGAAGAGCTATTTATAACAGTTCATCCTGTGCACAGATGGTTTGTAATTACAGAGTTATGACTTCTTTAGCAACCAGCCTCTGTAGAACAACTCCTTTTCTGGGGTAGTGTAACAGTTCATACCTCTTTACATTGAAATGGCTGTATCACTTTTTCTCCTTCCTTCCTCCCTCCCTCCCTCCCTCCTCTTTCTTAACAGATTAGATGAAAAGAACTGAATTGTAACTGCTTATTTTATAATGTTTTTTCTTTGTTGTATGACAGAAAAGTTTGCCTTTTTCCTCACATCTGCCACTTCCAGCAGAATATGACTCAGCAATATTCTAGATTATTTAGCAGAAGAATACACAGAAATGTCTTCTCATTTGAAGACAATGCCTTCTTTTTGAAGGTGGAGAGAGTGATTTCTAAAAATGTACTCATAACTGACTATTAGAATGGAATATTTTTGGAATTGAGTTTGGTGAAAATGCTCTGTAACATTCTACCTTTCAGTAGTCTGATACTTTGGTATAACTAATTCATAAGCTAATAGGAGGTCACATGTACAACAGAGAATCAAAATAATTGTATATGTGTATTTGGTTTGTGATTTTTAAAGAAGCGTGACTTTCTTTATAACTGAGGAAGCTGCTTTATTTCAGAGGCTTGGGTTATTTTCCTGTTCTTCTATAATATTGTCTTGTTTTAGTCTCATTCATTGCCTCCTGTATGCACACTTGGATTCTTCCTGTTCTAGTCACTGTGCAAACAGTAGGCAGCATCTGCTTTCAGATCAGGCAGAACAGAAAAAACTAAACAAAATTGTCCTTTTTCCCTGGAAACATTATTTCTGGTACATACCTTCCCTGAAGAAAGAGAAGTAGATTGAAGTGCTTAAAAAATGCCTTTCAATCTGGTTCCTTGTGATCTGGGGAAAAAGATGTTTAGTAGTAATAATTTATGTAAAAGCATTAAATCTAAAGCAGAGATGGTAACAGAAGCTTGAAATTAAGATCTACTGAGATGAAAATGTACACACTCATGATGTGCCGGTCCTAAAATCGGAAATGGCCACTACTAATTATGGCCTTCATCATAGTACAGTTGTAGGATTGACAGG
This sequence comes from Crocuta crocuta, assembly GCF_008692635.1. Classification (NCBI taxonomy): domain Eukaryota; kingdom Metazoa; phylum Chordata; class Mammalia; order Carnivora; family Hyaenidae; genus Crocuta; species Crocuta crocuta. The sequence goes on along the minus strand of NW_027532820.1, from coordinate 2,429,943 downwards.
CCTTCATGATTATAGGAGAAGGTTGTTATTTCATAGATGGGGAAAATTAAGGATCAGAGAAGTTGTGCTTGTCAGATGTCTGACAGAGAATTACAGAAATACATAGGAGTCTTAAGTTATTTAAATCTACTTTTAAAAATGTTTCTGTTAACGCTTTAGATAGCGCATTTACTTAAGGCAGTGACTTTCAGATGTTTCTGAAACGTCCTTGGAGGCATTTCGTACGCTAAGAGCATGGGGACAGGCCAGTCTTTATTTCAACTAGAATTTTACACATTTTAAGTATGGGATTTTCCATGAAATTTTAAGAAAAGAGATTCTACTGCTCAGAAATGGAATTTTTAAAAATGTTTTATTTGATTTTTGAGAGAGAGAGACAGACAGACAAACAGTGTGAGCAGGAGAGGGTCAGAGAAATGGGAGACACAGAATCTGAAGACAGGCTCCAGGCTCTGAGCTGTCAGCACAGAGCCTGACGCAGGGCTCTAACCTATGAACTGTGAGATCATGACCAGAGCCGAAGTCGGACGCTCAATCGACTGAGCCACCCAGGAGCCCTGAGAAATGGAATTTAAAGTTTAAAGTTGAGAAATACTAAGAGACAGGGATAAAGTAAATATTTTCTCTGCCTTTTTAAAGTGATGAGGATTATTTTCAAAAAATTTGAGTTGATTTATTAGTGCCCTAGGTTCTGGGGCTTTTTTTTTTTAATGTTTATTTCTTTTGAGAGAGAGCATGCATGTGAGTGGCGGAGGGAGAGCAAGAGAGAATACACAAGCAAGCTCCACACTGTCAGTGCAGAGCCCAAAACCGGGCCTCGATCCCCATGAGCCACAAGGTCATGACCTGAGCCGCAGTCAGGAGTTAGACGCTTAAATCCCTGAGCCACCCAGGCGCCCCTATCTTAAGTGTAGTTTTTACTAATTGAAACTCCTTTATTGCTTCTCTGAACGATTGTGTTGAAGGTCTGGTCTAAAATCAGTTACTTGGATACATACAAACCTGAACTTTAAAACTGCTGCAGTCTTTGCTAGTACATATGTAAGAGACCCATGAAAGTATGGAGAAGAAGAATAAGTGATAAGAAAGAAACCACAAAATTTTCTCAACCAGCCACTAGAATGTAAGTTTCATTATAAGAGCAGGAATGTTTTGTTGAGTGCTGTGTCCCCAGCATCTAGAACACTGTCCCTCCACTGTGTTGAATAATCTACCCAAAGTAGAATACCAGATAAACCTGTTACAGAACTAACTTGAGTTTGAAAAATTAACTGTTGTTAGTGGGAAATGTGTTAACTTGTAAACTCATAAGGAACTGGAGAGTATCTTGGGTTTGTTGAGCTGCTTATCAGAATAGGACAGCAGTAGTTCCACATGCAGATGTGAAAAAATTGGTCTGTAGATATGTTAAATAACCACAAATAGTTTGTTTACGGCTGCTTTGGCATTTAAAAAAATTTTTTTAACGTTTGTTTATTTTTGAGAGAGAGAGAGACAGACATGCACGCACGAGGGAGGAGAGGGGTAGAGAGAGAGGGAGACACAGAAGCTGAAGCAGGCCCCAGGCTCTGAGCTGTCAGCACAAAGCCTGGTGCAGGGCCCAAACCCACAAACTGAGATCATGACCTGAGCCGAAGTCGGATGCCTAACAGACTGAACCACCCAGGCGCCCCTGCTTTGGTATTTTTTTTTAACAATTGCTTTTTGCCTCAGCCCACATTATGTACTTACTTCTTTCTTTCTTTTTTTTCTTAATTTACGTGACACCCAATTTGCAAAAATGCCAGTTTTTGCAGCCTAGGTTTTACCAGTTTTGGCTTTTGAAGTTTATTATATATAATGTCTATTTGCAAGTTCATTGTTTGTGTTTTCTTTCTGTCAGTTTGTTAAAGAAAAGTATGCAGTTTTTCTTCTCATACTATTGCAAAAATGTGCATTCCTTTAACAAGCACTTGAAGAGACTGCCTAAACCAAAAATGCCTTGGTGCCCAGGAAGTCAGAGGCATGTTAAAAGCTTCCCACTGAATAATTAAAACTTTAAAAACCAAGTTCTCAGGGCACCTGGGTGGCTCAGCTTGTTAAGCGTCTGACTTAGGCTCAGATCATGATCTCACGGTTTGTGGGTTTGAGCCTCATGTTGGGCTCTGTGCTGACAGCTAGCTCAGAGCCTGGAGCCTGTTTCAGATTCTGTGTTTCCCTCTTTCTGACCCTCCCCTGCTCACAGTGTCTGTCTGTCTGTCTGTCTCTCTCTCTCTCTCTCTCAGAAATTAAAAAATAAAAACAAAGTTCTCAATATTGTTTATAGTATGCTGGCAAATTAGCATATGAATATCCTGAACTATTCAATTTGGTGTACATACATACTTTGCAAACAACCATTTTTTTCATATTGAATAATATTGGAGTCATTCCTTCTATATACTTATTATACCTGAGGCTTATTGAAGTGAGTTTTTTAACGTGACCCAGAGATCATGTATTCTAGAATCTTGTTCTCGTTTAGTATGTTTTTAGTTTAAGTTACTCAGCAAATTTGTCTGTTACTTAGATTAATGGTTAAATACAAATACACATTTGACCCCTGAACAGCTGAGCTCCAGGTCTAGGGGTACTGAGCCCTTTGCAGGCATAAATCCCAAAAACTAAACTACTGATACCCTGTTGTTGACTGGAAACCTTACCAATAATATTAACAGTCTGTTGGCAATATTTTGCATGTATTATATATACTGTATTCTTAAATAAAGTGAGAAAAAATATTAATAAAATCATAAGGAAAATACATTTACAGTACATATTACAAGAAATCTGCATATAAGTGGACCTTTGGCAGTTCAAATCCAGGTTTTTCAAGGGTCAACTGTACATGTAGATAAGATGAACCGCAGTGTTGATCAGTCTTTATAAGTGAAATGACAGATTAACTTCTATAATGAATCAGTCTGAGGGAAGAATCTTTTTTAATTAAAAAATTTTTTTTTGATGTTTTGTGTTTTTTTTTTAATTTTTTAATTTTTATTTATTTCTAGGAGAGAGAGAGAGAGACAGCATGAGCAGGGGAGGGTCAGAGAGAGGGAGATACAGACTCTGAAACAGGCTCCAGGCTCTGAGCTGGCAGTCAGCACAGAGCCCGACGCGGGGCTCGAACCGCGAGATCATGACCTAAGCGAAAGTCGGACGCTTAACCGACTAAGCCACCCAGGCGCCCCTTTAATGTTTATTTTTGAGAGAGAGCACAAGAAGGGGAGGGGCAGAGAGAAAGGGAGACACAGACTCAGAAGCAGACTCCAGGCTCTGAGCCGTCAGCATAGAGCCCAGTGCAGGGCTTAAACCCATGAACCGTAAGATCATGACCTAAGCCGGAGTCAGCACTCAACAGACTGAGTCACCTCAGTGCCCCCTTTTTAACTTCTATAATAGAAAATTCCCACTATAAATAAAAGAATTGTGTAATGAATTTTATGTACTCATACAGCAGCTTCAATAAATCTTTTACCACATAGTTGCCTTATTTATAATCACTTATGTCCTTTTGTTTTTTTGAAGCAAATTTTAAATCTTGGACTTACCTGACAGATGAGTCTTGAAACAGTGTTAAGGAGTAAAGACCCATTAACTCCCAAGGAGTGTATAATGAGATCTGAAAGTCGTTGTGGAAGCAGGTGGTTTTGAGGGCACCCGGGTGGCTTAGTCAGTTAAGCGTCTGGCTCCGGCTTGGGTCATGGTCTCACAGCTTGTGGGTTCGAGCCCCATGTTGGACTCTGCGATGATAGCTTAAAGCCTGAAGCCTGCTTTGTTTGGAATCTGTCTCCCTCTCTCTCTGCCCCTCCCTCGCTCATGCTGTCTGTCTCTTTCTCAAAATAAACATCATTTTTTTTTTTATGAGATTGATTTTCATAGCTTGGTACATAGTTAGCATATTTTAGTGTCACCTCTTTTTTTTTTTTTTCAATTGTTGTCAATAATGCTTATTACCTGAGAACCTCGAATCATCCTCCCAAGCATTTCCTGAATTTGTCAGGTCTGTTTTATTTTAGAGATCTGTAGTTTCGTAAACTGTGTTTTAGCAAGTCTGAGGAAACCAGTGTGTCTTTGAAGCTATTTAATGAAAAAGAGAGGATGGAGTTAAAAATGCATCATTTGGAGGATGATGACGATGAACACAGAATGGAGCAAGCACAGGATAATAAATAAAACTTGAAACAAATATTTGTTGTACAGGAGATTAAACTACAAATATCAAGCAAACTCCTAGATTATCACTGGAAGTACTTTTTTTTCTTTTTAGTTTATTTTCAGATAGCACGTGTGCACATGCAGGGGGGTGGGGGCACAGAGAGGGAGAGAGAATGGCAAGTAGGCTTTGTACTGTCAGGATGAAACCCAACGCAGGTCTGATTTCACTGAAGCATGAGATCATGACCTGAGCCCAAATCATGATTTGGATGTTTAACCAACTGAGCCACCTAGGCACCCCTAGAAATATTCTTTAAGTTGATGAATTATACCTTGATGTACAGAAACAATTGACTAAAATCCTTCTTAGTTTGATGATTCTCATTAAGGCAACTTGTAAAAGCATTTTTTGGGTATAGAGTAAAACATCTTGAATGTATATTGTCCTATAGACATAACTGGTTTACAGGATCAAAAAATACAGGCGTAAATATTAATATGTTCGGATAATGTAATTTGTAAAATTTCCAAATTTAGGTTTTTCTGTTTTTTCCTTTTTATGGTCTTCATTACAGTGTTTGGAGTAATAACATTTAAGTAATATTGAACTTAGAAGGAAGTAGAAAAAAGTGAACAAGAGATATTAAGTTAATGAGGGCTGAAGGGAGAAGGCAAAGAGAATTAACACCAAAGATTAACAAAAAAGTTTCTCCAAAATATGATTTTTTTCATTTCTTTGGGAGTGGTACTGATTGCTGAGATCAGCATTCATTCATTCACCTAACAAGTACTTATTGAGGACCTACTACATGCTGTGCTGGGGATACAGAAGTGAACACAGTTTTCTCTTTTAGTGATGGGAGCTTGCATTCTGATGTGGGAGACACATACTATGTGAAAAGAAATTATGTGATTTTAGGTAGTGATTGAAGTTGCCAGAGAGAAAAAGCACGGTTATATAATTTAGACTGAGACAGTGTCCAGGAGCTACTGAGACAGCGTGGTTAGAGAAAACTTTTTTGATGAAGTGACATTTGAAGAGATCTAAATGTTAAGAAACCTAAGCCAGTCATTTCCGAGTGGGAATGAACTTAACATGTGTTGCTTCACCACAGAAACTTTGGGTGTTTCCCTATTATACATACACCCCAAATATAAAATCCTTAGCCCGGTCTACCTCTTCCTTGAATGGATAAATCAGTTTGGTCCTCTTTTTACCAGACTGACTGTTTCATTATAGTCTCACTATTTTCTTTCCCTAGCACACTTCTCATTTTTGCCTCTCTTTTTCTTTTCCTGGAATAACTTTTCTCCTTTACACATTTGAATCCTGCCTCGCTTAGTACATGTGATTGCCTGAGCCTATAGCTGTAGACTCTGAACCTCTGTACAGCATATGCTCTCCATACTGCTGAATAGGCACTTGTTAATTCATCTTGTTACATAGGTGCTTGCACGCCCTCTCCCTCTTTCTCTCTCTCTCTCTCTCTCCTCTGATAGTATAGTCTTTGTAGGGCAAAGACTTTTAATGTTACCTAGATATCTTTGCATATGTTCGTTTGAAATGAATAAGAAAATGTTTTTTTCTTTTCTTTTTTTTTTTTAATGTTTGTTTGTTTTTGAGAGAGTATGAGCAGGGGAAGGGCAGAGACAGAAGGAGACACAGAATCTGAAGACAGGCAGGCTCCAGGCTCTAGGCTCTGAGCTGTCAGCACAGAGCCCGATGCGGGGCTTGAACTCCCGAACTGTGAGATCATGACCTGAGCTGAAGTCGGACGCTTAACCGACTGAGCCACCTAGGCACCCCAAGAAAATGTTTTCTGCTGTGTTCTTCAAAAAACAGTATTAAGCCTGGGTGGCTCAGTTAAGTGTCCAACTCTTGATTTCGGCTCAGGTGATGATCTCACAGTTTGTGAATTTGAGTGCTGTGTTTGAGTGTGCTGACAGTGCTGAACCTACTGGGATTCAGTCTCCCTCTCTCTGCCCTGCCCCTGCGCGCACATGTGTGCTCTCTCTCCAAAAATAACAAAAAAGAAGACCAATATTAAGAAAAGCTAGAAGAAGAGCTTTATTTTTCTTTATCCATTCAGGGAAAAATGGACTTGGAAGTGGAACATATAGTGGGAACAGGCAGTTACTAAATGGGAAGCGGTAAAAAGCAGGAACTACTCTGTATGCACAGTGTGCTTCATCCCTCTTCACCCAGCCATCATATTGGACTTGGTAGTTTGAACACCAGGATTGGAATTAGGAAAGAAATAATTTTATTATTTATTTATTTCTTGAGATAGAGATAGATTTATTGAGAGAGACAGAGTGCTAGCAGAGAGAGAGGGAGACACAGAATCTGAAACAGGCTCCAGGCTCTGAGCTACCTGTTCAGCACAGAGCCCAGTGCGGGGCTTTAACCCACGAACTGGGAGGTCATGACCTGAGCTGAAGTCAGAGGCTTAACCGACTGAGCCACCCGGGTGCCCTGATTTTTATTAAACAGTATGGCATAACGTAAACTCATACCCAGGTTTTGTTATTTCAAGGTTTTTTCCATAATATACGGCTTTCTCTTGTTCTTGAGCTGGGGCTTAACTCAAGCATTGAACATATATGCAAGAGAGATTTTACAGAATAAGAGGAAGAGAGAAAGTGAAGGTGCAAGAAGAAAGACTCAAAATGTAGGTGATTTGTGTCGTAGAAAATAGCATTGACACGGGAAAGTACATGGAAGGGTTCATGTGGCCAAATGGTTGGCCACAGTGCTCTCTATATGGTCTTGTCATTGTTTCACTTGTTCTCCAGCTGACGTGTGTTCCTTTAAGCACTTGACCACTGTTGCTATCTATTCTTTGGTTCCTTGCTATTTTTCTACTATATCTGCATTATCATTTATCATATTTCTGTGTCTTTCACCCTTATCTTGAGACTTATTGAGAATTATTATTTTAAACTGACTAAGCAGTATATAAATAAATGATAGAATTAAAAATAGGTTAGATATCAGTGAAACTGTTGCTCTTATGAACACGCAGTCGGGTTTGATTTTAAATGTTAAGTATGGTAATAGAAATTTATACTGTTAATTCCCAAGCTTTCTTCCCCACCCTCATTCAGTTTTCCTGTGGTAGTATACTATTATCTTCCAGGTGGTACTGTTCTTTAGAAATACTTTTCTGAATCTCATTGTGAATAAATTGAGTTAGGGAGGTCAGATTTGGGTTTCTATATAATTTATTTAAAGAGGTCTCCTAGAAGAATACTTGAGCTGTAACTCTAAGGAGAAATACGTAAAACTGTCTGCTTGGAAAACTTAATTGGATAAGGAAAGCCTTTAGTATTATATCTGTCCCATACTGGACACTGCTACTTAGATTTCCTATTATATTACATTCAACATGTCCAGAACAAAACATTTTCCATCACAGACCGACTCTCCCATTTTATTTAGTCATTTCTTTTGATGGCATCATTGTTTGCTCATGCTTGAAATACTTGAAGCCTGGATAAGACTCCTGGCCTTTTCCTTTCTGCACTTCATTTCCAATTAATTGATTAGGTGATCCATTTAATTAGTTGTTTGAGAAATATTGTGTTACTGAAGGAATGTTGAGCTATATTAAGGACTGGACTTATATTTTTTACTCCTGCTAGCTTATAATCTAAGTTTATGATTTTAGGACTTCTCTGAGCCTTGATTTCCATTTTTGTAAGAAGGTAGTCATGCAGTTGATTACAGAGATCCTCCCATCTTTAAAATGCTTTTACTCTTCTTTAGTATCCTACTTTACCTCCGTTACCAGCTTTCTCTTTTCTTTTTTAATTTGACACTAGGATTTATTTCTGGCTTGTTATATTAGCTTTTCCCACCCTTGATCTTTTTCTTCTGGTCAGTCCATCTAGTAGTGTGGTGTTAATGCTTCTAAAATACACATTTTATCGTGTCCTATTTCTGTCCAAGTAGTCAAGCATTCTTGTTTGCCTAATTGAGCAAATTCTACATGTTGATTTGTATTCAGAATCTCCCACAAGCTAGTGAAAGCCCGTAATTGGATTGATAAAACAATCCTGAAGTGTTTGAGAAAAGACAGGTTCAGACAGACTAAGTTAGTTTATCATCGTTAAATGGAAAATGAGATGTAAAGGGAGGTCATGTGAGTTGCTAAGTATCCAGTCTGTCTTATTTTGTTAATTACTTAGACAAAATAGTCTTCAAGTATTAGTGGAAAAAACATTAAATATGAATATTTGCCATTAGATATAATCCCCCATTCCAAACCTAAAGCTGTCTACAATTTAATGTACCTTTTTCACTTTTCTGTACATTTACAAGTATGTGTGAGTGTGTTTAAACAAATGGCATTGTATTATTTGAGTTTGTTGTTTTTTTAACTTGGAGAAGTTTCCAAATTAGTGGTCTATATTTTATTTATTTTTTAAATGTTTATTTTTGAGAGAGAAAGAGCAAAAGCGGGGATCGGGGGGACAGAGAGGAAGGGAGGCACAGAATCAGAAGCAGGCTCCAGGCTCTGAACTGTCAACACAGAGCCTGATGCAGAGCTTGAACCTATGAACTGGGAGATCATGACCTGAGCTGAAGTTGGCCGCTTAACCAGCTGAGCCACCCAGGCACCCCAGTGGTCTATGTTTTAAAAACATGCCTCTGTAATATTTCCTTATATGTCTGTTTCCTAAATTATTCAGTGATTATTAATATGTTCATAGTTTTTTGTTTTGGTGCACAGTGTGACGAAGTTTTTGTATGTATATCTTTGTGTACATTGCAGTTGTTGCTTTAGTTTGATGTCTTGAGAATATAAATTCCTTGATAGAAGGAATGATATTCTCGTACTGTTTTATAACTCTCTTTAGGATCTAGCTCATTTACCGAAGCAAATGTACTAAATACAACAAAGCAAGAATATTGCAATTCTTGAAGTAGTTACTGTGCTTAATTTCTATCACTGATTTATTCATTAACTTATTAATGCCATTAGTTTATACCTGGCTGTACACTAAAATGTATAGGCCAACCCTTTGATTTGTTCTATATTTGTTGATTTTGATATATAATTTCCACATGCCTCTGTTCCTGTTAGATTTTGTTTTGTCCAAAACTAAAGTGGCTTGATTTTTTTTTTTCTGATTGTAAGAATAATGCTAGTGTATTGCATTTTATTCAGCCAGTATTAAACCAGCCTCACAGCAGTGTCTTACATGAATTTACAAAAATGGTTTTTTATTACATTTTTCTTTGCCATCTCTTTAATCCACTTAGCATCAACATCTTCATTTCTCATGGCTATATCATGTATTAGATAGTTGTTCCATAATTCAGTTACTCAAACAACTGTTGCTGGGCTTTTAAAATGTTTCTTATTTTTTATATCAAAAACATCATTGTTAAGCTTTTGTCCATTTACCTTTGTGTATTTACTTCTTTGTTTCTCCAAGTTCTTAGAATTCCTTATGTTAAATCGTCAAGTTTATATAGTAGTTGTGGGTTGTGTAAAATCTGGTCTTTTACATAGGAAGGGATAAATAAGAGAAGCCATTTTCCTCATGAAGCTTAAAGTCCATTTAAGGAGGTAACCTTCATTTTTGGAATTTCAAAAGAACACTTAAAAAGCACAGAGGGGAGGCTGGTGGCTCAGTCAGTGAAGGGTCTGACTTCAGCCTCAGGTCATGATTTCATAAGAGGTTAGCTGTGCTGACAGCTCAGAGCCTGGAGCTTGCTTCAGACTGTCTCCCCCCTCTTCCTTTCCCCCCCCCAAAAAAGAAAGAAATATTAAAAAAATTTTTTTTCTTAAAGCACTTAACAGAATCAACTTTGTTAAACAGTAAAAGGTAGTACAAAATGTTGAGAGGTTGTAAGAGGAGTTACCAGAATCAGATACAGTTATTTGGTCAAGATTTCATGGAGGAAGTAGATTTAAGATGAAGAGATAAAATGCAGAACTGAATTTATCCAATTAAAAAATAAGCATTTTGGAGGACCCAGGTGGCTCAGTCAGTTGAATGTCTGACTCTTCATTTCCCCTCAGGTCATGACATCAAAGTCGTGGGATTGAGCCCCACCATCAGTCTTTGCACAGTGTGGAGCCTGTGGATTCGCTCTCCCCCGCTCCCTTCCCTCTCCACCGCTGGAGTGCTCTTTCTCTAAAATAAAATAAATAAAAAGCATTGTTTTTTCATTTAGAATCTGAGAATTTAGATGCCTTTTAATTAAAACATCAAGAGTAATAAACTTGTGGGAAGAATTTAATTATGAAGTCAATTACTTGTTAAATTTAAGACTCAAATCTCTTCCTATGGCTTTCATCACAAATGGAACCATTATAAGTTAAAATAACCAAACATTTTGTTTTTTCAGTTTGAAGCTTTATTATGTCACAAGAGAAAGAGGGGGAAATATCTGTGCACCTAATGTTCAAAGTACTCTTGAACCATCAGTGAAGAAGTCAGGATTGATTTGACTTTTTTTTTTCTTTAATTTTTTTAAATGTTTTGTTGTTGTTGTTTATTTCTGAGAGAGCGAGCGTGAACAGGGGATGGTCAGAGAGAGAGGGAGACACAGAATCCAAAGCAGGCTCCAGGCTCTGACCTAGCTGTCAGCACAGAGCCCGATGCGGGGCTCGAACCCACAAACTGTGAGATCATGACCTGAGCCAAAGTCGGATGCTTAACCGACTGAGCCACCCAGGCACACCAGGATTGATTTGGCTTTTGAGGTTGGTTCATAGTGGGTCATAGCGTGGTTCTTTCATAGTTCCCTTTTTGGTGGCTTTTTAATTAGATGACTGGGGTCATGGAGAGCATTAACATGGGCATACTTGCCTCTTATTCACTTTTACAGTAGCAGGTACTTGTGTTTGTTTTGGCTTGCTTATTTTTCATTTTAAATATTCTGATGTACCTGCTCAATCATGAGGACATAGGTGGAAAACAGATGACTAGTATCTAGAATTCTGAAAATTCTGCCTATACCTGCTGTCATGCTAGATCCCTGAAGAATAAGCACTGAGGCCATATACATATGTATAAATATAAATATATAAATGGAAGCCATTCCTCCTAGGGCTTTGGCCCCTGAATCTATTGTAAGCTAGCCTAGCCTCAGGGCTCATGGCCCTGATGGTCTACCTCCTGGAGGACAGTAGCACATAGGAAAAAAGAAGAGTAGCTTTAACTACTTAGGATGGAAAGGAGTCCCAGCCAAGTTGCTAATTCAGGGAGAGGCAAAGACCTTCCTCTCAAGAGCTCAGACCTGGAACTTTTGTGTCCTGGGTTACATTTTTTTTTTGATATTTATTTTTGAGAGACCAAATACGAGTAGGGGAGGGGCAGAGACCAGGAGACACAGAATCTAAAGCAGGTTCCAATCTCCAAGCTGACAGCAGAGAGCCCAGTGTGGGGCTCAAAATCATGAACCATGAGATCATGACCTGATGCTGAAGTTGAATGCTTAACTGACTCAGCCACCCAGATGTCTGCATCCACCCTTGTTTGTTAAGCTCAGGGCTCCCTGTGCCAAATGTTCTTTGTTGTCCTCTTTTACCAGTTTGTTTCATTGAAACGATATTTATTAAACCTTCTTATATACCAGGCACAGGTGCATAGTACATAAAACAGCTAAAAAAATCCTTGTTGTGGAGCTCACAGTCTAGTGAGGTAGCAAAAAATGTCCCCCTTTCACAAATCCTCCTCCAAGGCATACATTACCCCCAACTCTCCTCCTCTTACCAAAACTCCACCCTTACTACAGTGGTATAATTGTGTTCATTTTGTTCTTGACCGACATAGTTGGGTTTTTTCCTTTGGTTGGTTATATGATGTCAATTTAAAGATAAGAGTGGAGGAATGCCTGCCAATATTTAGTATGGGTGGGTAGCAGAGGTGTTTAAAACACAGTGAGACAAGATTTATACACTACTTTTAGATTGTTGTGAGAACAAATTGGGAATATAGTAAAGCAGAGGATAAAGATAGGAAGATAACTGGAGGAAAGGCAGTGTAGACAACTGCTTTGAGTATCTACAGTGTGTTGAACCTTGGTAGAGGTTGTGGGGAGTGATTGTTACCTAAAAATACTAAAAGATAAGTTAGTACTGACTTATTTGGAACTAGCATGGCAAAATACAAGTATTAGACTAGAAATCAGTCTAGCCAGATTTTCTAGTAAGTACCTGGAATAAAGCCATCTTTCTACGCCTCAATTCCTTTGTAGAATGGGAATAAAACTAGATCAGTGAGTGGTTCCCAACACTGTACATTAAAAACACCTGAGAATCTTTTACAATTCTGTCTTTGGAGGGTAGGGGTCGGACCTCTTTTCAGATGCTTGGATCACTATTACCCTGGGTCTAGATTAAGAACCACTGCATTGAATCATTGGCATTTCTAACTGTGACTTAATAACATCTTAGGAAATAAGCATAGCATCCCATTAACCATTATAGCTATAGAAATATGCATATAAAAGGAGTTGTTGGAGTGATTAATATTAAGATATCAATTCAGAGGGGCACCTGGGTGGCTTTGTCGGTTAAGCGTCCGACTTTCACTTAGGTCATGATCTCGTGGTTCGTGGGTTCGAGCCCCGCATCGGGCTCTGTGCTGACTGCCAGTTCAGAGCCTGGAGCCTGTTTCAGAGTCTGTGACTCCCTCTCTCTCTGACCCTCCCCTGCTCACGCTGTCTCTCTCTCTCTCTCTCTCTCTCTCCTAGAAATAAAAAAAAAAAAACTAAAAAAAGTATCAATTAAGAAACACATAGCAAAGATGTAACAGTGTTCTTTTGCAATTAACTTCTTTCATTTATTTTCCTGCAGTTTTTAAGAGTATTAAATTTTTTTCTATAGGTATTTAAAAATGCCACTTAATAAGCAGCTTTGAATTTCCACATCAGCAACACGTTTCAGTTGCTGTTTATTGTCATTGGAAGATTTCTTTGCTAACCCGTAGACTTATAAATGAACGTAACCAGTGGGGCCTGGAAAAATCTGAGCATCCTCATCAATGCAGTGGTACATGCTAGCCTTCAGGAAGTGTGATGAGGACTTTTATTATACTGGTGAATATTCCTTATTTCCCAAAGGATTGCTTCTAAGATATTGTCTGTATTTTCCCTTCATTCTTTTATGTAATTAAAAACCGAGGTAATAGAGGTTTACAGAGGAGCATGTTGTTTTTGGTTCTGAAATCTTACTTGGAAAGAAGTTACCTGATACTTGAATTTTTTCCTCAGTATCCTAGAAAAACAGTTGTCTAATCCATATTCGAATCTTTCCATTATCTGGGAACTCACTCTTGAATAAGCTACTTTTAATGTTTATTTTGTGTGTGTGTGAGAGAGAGAGCATGTGTATAAGTAGGGGCGAGGTAGAGAGAGAGAGAGAGTTCCAAGCAGGCTCCACACTCCGTCACCTGAACCATAATATCATGAGAGAGGGAGAGAGAGAATCCCAAGCAGGCTCCATGTTCCATCATCTGAACCATGAGATTGTGACTTGAACCAAAATCAAGGGTCAGATGCTTAACCACCTGAGCCACCCAGGTGCCTCTTGGGGAAGCTTATTCTATCTTGGGAATGCTTTGATCATTAGAAAGTGTCTTGCTGTGTTCTGTTTTTAATTTGAGAAAGAGTTAAAATCTGATTCGTCTCAAGTCCCTTGGGGCCATAGTAATATCTGTTTTTTTTTTCATTCTGAAAAATTCTTCAGTTGATTGATGACAAGGCTCACATCTTGGTTTTTCTCTGGCTAATTACATCTGTCCTCTGGCGCTTTTTGTGTAACTTGGTGTTGAAACACTATGTCTAATTTATTTATATCCCTTTTGAAATGTATTAGCATACAAAATGTATGGTTTTTTAAAAAAATTTTAGTGTTTACTTTTGAGAGAGAGAGAGAGAGTGTGAGTGTGTGGTGTGTTGGGGAGGGGTGCAGAGAGAGGGAGACACAGAATCTGAAACAGGCAGGCTCTGAGCTGTCAGCACAGAGCCCCAACACGGAGCTCGAATTCAACAGACTGTGAGCTAAAGTCAGATGCTTAACCAACTGAGCCACCCAGGTGCCCCAAAATGTATGTTTTAGAAGAGAGGGGTTTGCTAGGGGTTTGGGGGAGAGAGAAAGTTACTGTGCGTGCATACGCACGTGCACATGAGCAGGGGAGAGGCAGAGAGAGAGAGAGATCAGCATAGCTGACCAGCATTCTTTTAGCATAGAGCCTGATGTGGAGCTCAAACCCACAAACTGTGCTATCATTACCTGAGCCAAAACCGGGAGTCAGACACTTAACCAACTGAGCTACCCAGGTGCCCCTACATGCTTGTTAATAGGGTTAGATACTGGTTCTTTGTAGACTTATACTGAGTCTTAATAAATTTCTTTTTACTAGTTCAACTACAGTCTTGTCTGGAATCCATATTGAGGTTACTAGTCTAATGTTTTGAGGACTCCATCTTTATTCGAAAATCAGAATGTTCTTCAAAGAATACTGACTATAATTCAGCAATCTGATTTACATATTCTTCTTTATTTTAAATTAATGTTATCTCTTCTGTGTAAGTGGGTAAGTGAAATAGGTTTTGATATAGAAGCTAGAAGCTTTTTTTAGATTCTGGCAGTTATCCTTGTCTGTTTGTTCTTAAGTACAAAAGTGATCACTTCTTCCATCTGCTGGTAGACAGAATTGATGTGTTTTTTTTTGTTCCTGGCACCAAGTTTATACTTGTCTATGAAATTTTGTAATTTGGAAGTCTGTAAATAAAGAAGCACCTGTAAGACTTAATATGTCATTTGCAGAAAACTGTGGTATTTAATGAATTTTTTCAAAATGTGATTACTCTTTTAATAATATGACTTTTTCTTTCGCCTAGAGAATGGATCTTGGAGAATGCCTGAAAGTCCATGACCTGGCTTTAAGAGCAGATTATGAAATTGCATCCAAAGAACAAGATTTTTTCTTTGAACTTGATGTATGTGATTTTGCTTTAATGGGCTAGATTATTTTTTGCAGTAAAATATTTTGAATATGGATTAATATCTCTACAGGAAAAGGTTCTTAGCAAATTATCGTTTTGGTTATATGAAGGACAATGCTAAATTAAGATCCTGTGCTTTCTTGATTAGCAACATTTCTTTTTAAGACTTTTTATTTTTTTTTAAGTTTATTTATTTATTTTGGGAGAGACAGCACAGGCAGGGGAGAGACAGAGAGAGAAAGGGAGAGAGAGAATCCCAAGCAGACTGTGGTGCCACTACATAGCCTGACGCAGGGCTCAAACTCACAAAACCATGAGATCATGAACTGAAACCAGGAGTCAGATGCTTAAATAAGAGAGCCACCCAGGTGTCCTGATGAGGAGCATTTTTTTAAAAATATAAAGTGAAACTGGGTTTTAAGAAAATGTGTAAAAATTATGCAGTGCATATATTCTTTTGAAAAGTAAACTATTCTTTCCAGTAAATCCATAATGATTACAGAAACATCAATTTGAACATGAAAACCAACACATTTTTGATGTATATAAGGCCCTTTAATAATGTATAGAATTTTTACATTTTTATTTTTGTGTCTGTAAGTATATAGAAAGAGAGAGGATATTAAATACAGTGTGGATTTTTTAAAACTTATTTAGTTTGAGAGGGAGGGGGACCGAGAGGGGAGAGAGAATCCCAAGCATGCTCCATGCTGTCAGCGTGGAGGCCAACAGTGTGGCTTGATCTCACAAACCAGAGATCATGACCTTAGCTGAAATCAAAAGCTTTTCCTTTCCTGGGGAATTATTTAGATTTATTCCTTGCCAATTTGGTAGATGACGAATAGTATTTTTAATATTGAATCTTCTTTTGTTATTTTTTTAAATTCTATTTTAGCATTTAAAAATACACTTTTTGAATAAAGATATTTCTTAAGAAAATTGGTTTTTCTGGCAGTAATTATCTTTTAATTAAACTTTGCAGGCTATGGATCATCTGCAGTCATTCATTGCAGATTGTGATCGAAGAACAGAAGTGGCCAAGAAAAGATTAGCAGAAACTCAAGAAGAGATTAGTGCTGAAGTGGCTGCAAAGGTAAGAATTTCAGTAATTTCATTAGTACAAAGTATAGTTTCATCTCACTAATTTTAATTTTTTATTTTGAAATCATTACATGCACAGATAACAGAGACATAGATAGGGAATTCTCTGAACTCTTCCTCTAGCCTCTTGTATGTTCACATCTTACACAGCTATAGTATAAGATACTCACATTGGTCCAATTACGACAATTTATTCAGATTTTACCAGTTATGTGTGCTCATGTGTGTATGTGTAGCCCTGTAATTTTATCACGTGTGTAAGTAATTTGGGTAACTACCATCATAATTGTGTTACTTCACTGTAACATCAACCATGAGACTCCCTCATGTTACTTCTTCATAGCCACATCTGTTCCTCCGGTCTTCTCCATCTCAATAGTTATGTTATTTTACTGAATATTATATAAATGGAATTATATATCCTTTTGAGAATGGTTCTTTTCATTCAGCACAGCTTCCTTGATGCCAACAGGGTATTGTGTTTAGTAGTTTATCCCTTTTTATTTCTGAGTAGTATTCCATGCTATGGATATATTACAGTTTAACCACACATTAAAAGATGTTTGGGTTGTTTCCAGTTACTGGTTAACACCAGTCAGACTGCAATAAGCATTTCATTTCTCTGGGATGAATGCCCAAGAATGCAATTCCTGGGTCATATGGTAACGTTCGTTTTTAGTTTTGAAAATAGGTGCCGAACTTTTTTCTTTTGTGGCTGTACCATTTTATATTTCTGCCACCAGTGTGTTAATGATTTAGTTTCTTCACATCTGTATCAGCATTTGATGGTGTTGCTAATTTTCATTTTATCCTTTCTCAAAGATATATAGTGCTGTTTCTTGGTTTCAGTTTGCTTTTCCCTGATACCTAATGATGCTGAACATTTTTATCATGGGTTTATTTGCCATTTGTGTCTGTCTTTAGTGAAATATTTGTATGTCTTACACTCATGTTCCAAATGGGTTGTTCATTTTTTTAATGTTGACTTTTGACTGTTCTTCAGATTTTCTGTTACACCCACTACTTTAAAATAATATTTTGTTGTGAACTTACATGCAAAAAGTAGAAAGAAGGGTGGCTGCCTCAGTCGGAAGAGTATACACGTCTTGATCTTGGGGTTATGAGTTTGAGCCCACATTGGGTGTAGAGATTACTCAAGTAAACTTTAAAAATGCAAATAAGAAAAATGAAGAAAAGTACAGTAAATCTCAGTGGATTTGTAGTCATGAGTTTTTTATTCATTTCGTTATTTTAAAAGCAAATTCTGTATGTCATATGATATCACCTCTAAAACATAACCGTAAAATCACATCCACAAAGCTAAGGATAATATTTTAATATTCTCTAATAACCAGAATGTGTTCATTTTTCCTATATAGAGTTGGTTTGTTTTAATCAGAATCCAGAAAAATTCCCTGTATTGCAATTTGTTGATTTGATGACTTACTACTTTGTAACGTTCAAGAGAGTTTGTACATTTTATGAAAATGTAGAATGGAGGCAGAGTTACCCAGATAGTTTGGATAACAGCATTACATACAGTTCTTAGAGATGTTCATACAAAGGGAAATGCATTCCCCTCTTTGAGGAAAGGTCTTTTATTTTAAGTAATCTCTGCACCCAATGTGGGGCTCAAATTCATGACCTTGAGATGAAGAGTTGCATGCTCTGCTGACTAAGCCATGCTCTGCTGACTAAGCCACCCAGGAAAGGGTGATTTTTAATCAAATTTTTCTGAAAAGTTCTCTAAAGATACGATCCTAAAGTGCAAAGATCTGATAACTCATGGTTGAAAAAGACCCATCAGTGCTATCTTGGTTTATATAGCACTGTATTGGTTATTGATCACTACAGAAATGCTCCTTAACAAATTACCTCAAAATTCAGTGACTTGAAACAGTAAGTATTTAGCCCTTGAGTCTTTGATCAGTGATTTAGGCTTGGGGTGCCTGGATGGTTCAGTCAGTTAAGCATCTGACTCTTGATTTCTGCTCAACGTCATGATCCATGAGATGGAGCCCCACCTCAGCCTTCAAACCGATAGCATGGAGCCTGCTTGGGATTCTGTGTCTCCCTCTCTCTCTGCCCCTCCTTGCTCGTACTCTTTCTCCTTCTCAAAATAAATAAATACATTTTTAAAAGATGCTTTAGGCTGAGGTTGATTGGGAAGACTCACTCACATGTCTTCCAGTCATCCAGAGGCTACTGAACCCAGAAGCCTAGCCTAGCCGTGTTCTCATGGTAGTAGTAGAGGTGCAAAAAATGTCATAGCCCTGTTATACAAGTGGTTTACATGCCTTTCCTTCTCTCCTGTTTGCTGCTGTCCTATTAGCTAAAGCTAGTTCTGTGGCCAAATCAGAATCAGAATATGCTATTAGTAGTTATATAACAAAGAAATGGGTATAAGGAAAAGTGAAGAGTTTGGGGCATAATCCAGTTATTCTATGATGGATATTGAAAGGAAATACCACCTTGTTAAAGAGGTAGGAAAATGATAATAGCATTGAGAATTTCTTTTAGGGATGAGTATTTTGGATTGAAAGACATTTGAGAAGTTAAGATTATTGACATACTACTAGTTTGTTGGGACTGGATGTCCATATCATATTAAAATCTTTGCTAATATAATTGGCCACATGGCCTGAATACTTTGTGGCCAAAATAAAGACTGTACATGTATCATACACCAATAAACTAGTAGGAGTGAACTAACTACATTCTTAGGATGATGGTGAGGAGGAGGAGGACACGAATCCCAAGGAAAGAATTAATCCCAGTGGAAAGACATTTGCTAAGCCTAAGGGGGAAGGAGTGCTGTGGTTGTAAACGGAGTCAGTAATGTGCTGTGTAGTATATGTGCAAGACACATTTTCTCATTTCTCACAACTTTATGAGGTAGTAGTAGTCCTGGTTCTCAGATGAGGAAGTGGATTCAGGTTAAGTAATATGGTCAAATTTCCACATGTGATAAATGATTTGGCTATAAGCTAAAACTGTTGGACTAGAAAGTCACATCTTTGCCTTAAAGCATATGCACCAGTTCACTCCTATAACTCCTTTTTGAGCCTATGCTATTTTGGGGCATTGAAAATATATATATATATATTTTTTTAAAGTAGTATGATATGTATATAAAAGTAGTTGTTACAGAAGATAGAAAGATGATACTAAGGGCAGTTTGGTTCTCTCTGCTTATGATTAAGTGGGGTGAGATATGTTGATTGATCAAGAATGCTTCACATAGGGGCACCTGGGTAGCTCAGTTGGTTAAGTGGCTGACTTTTTTTTTTTTAATTTTTTTAATGTTTTATTTATTTCTGAGAGAGAGAGACACGGCATGAGTAGGGGAGGGTCAGAGAGAGAGGGAGATACAGAATCTGAAACAGGCTCCAGGCTCTGAGCTGTCAACATAGAGCCTGATGCCAGGCTCAAACTCACAAACTGCGAGATCATGACCTTAGCTGAAGTCGGGACTTAACGGAGCTACCCAGGCGCCCCAACTTTCTCCCTCTCTTTCTGTCCCTCCCCCTGCTTTCGCTCTATTTCTTTAAATAAACAAACAAACATTAAAGAAGAAAGAGGAATGCTTCACAGAATAACTGGATCTTGTTGAATGAATAGACATTCATGAGTTCAGACAAGGGGATGTAAGGGATTGTATCGGATGATAGCCCTCTCCAAAGTCACAGAGGCAGAAATTAAGAATAAATTTGGGAAACTAGATGTAACTAATAGATTGTGTTATGAAGTGGGGAAACAGCAAGAGATGGTTCAGAAAGGTACATAGGCCCAGATTGAAGGAAGAAAGGTATTTTATAGTTGGAATACACTGCCAAAGCAGAGGTTTGAAAGTAATAGTTTTTAAATTGAGATCATTTGTATTCCTGACGTCACTGTATTATATGCTCAGAAAGCATTATTTATACTCCTGTTACATTAGATAACTTAAGTCTTTTCTGAGCATTTATGAAATATTTTGAACTTGGATAATTGTGCTTTTTATTCATGATTTACTTTTCTGATTCTTTCTAGGCAGAACGTGTTCATGAATTAAATGAAGAAATTGGTAAGTTGTTGGCCAAGGTGGAACAACTAGGAGCTGAAGGAAATGTGGAAGAATCCCAAAAAGTAATGGATGAAGTAGAGAAAGCAAGGGCAAAGAAAAGAGAAGCAGAGGTAATGGTATTCTTAATGGTATTATCTAGAGTCTTACTGTCTATACTTCTAACATTTAATTAGAAATTACTGAAAATTAAAGACAATTAAAAACTTAATTAGCTGCTAGTGGATTGTGTATCAAAAGTTGTGGATTTGTTTGTTTTACTTTAGAGCCATTGATATGTTGAAATTTGTAACTAGTAAATGAAATGAACTGAACTAGCTAGTCATACACAAGTCACACACACATAACACAGAGTGTATAAATGTCACGATGATACCTTCCACTCCTACAACTTAACACCATGCAACCATTGCATTCTCTTCCCATCTTAGTACAATGTAGTATTTTGGGAGCCTCTTCTCATGCTTTCTTCACAGCACAGGTCAGAATCTAATATCTGCAGACAAAGTTCTATTTTGTTTTGCCCACCTGAAGTTTTTTTAGAAAGTTGGATGCCTTCAGATTGGGTTGTATTCTCCAGTTTTACCATAGTCTCCATTGTTCTAACTGTATCACACCGCGGTTTAATTTTTTCTTACTCTGTCCTTAGCTTAGATAACTGTTTTCAGCCCATTTAATGCTATAAATTTTCTTCCACACATCCCACAGATTCATATGTTATATTTTTATTTTCATTCAGTGCAAATATTTGCTGATATTGCTTGTGATTTCTTCTTTGACTTACGGGTTATTTAGGAATATGGTTTTATATATTTGTTTTTACTGAATATTTTTCTGTTCTCATTTTAATTTAGTTCTGTTGCAGTCAGAGAACATTNGGGAGTCACAGACTGAAACAGGCTCCAGGCTCTGAGCTGACAGTTAGCACAGAGCCCGACGCGGGGCTCAAACCCACGAACCGCGAGATCATGACCTAAGCGAAAGTCGGACGCTTAACTGACTAAGCCACCCAGGCGCCCCCCTAAATTTAGTCTTGATAAATGTTCCATCTGCATTTTAAAAGAATGATATTCTCCCTTGTTAAATGGAGTATTCTATAAATGTCAGTTGAATCAGGATAGTTGGTTAATTATTCGGTCTTACATATCCTTTTGATTTTCTATTTATTTACTGAGAGGATTATTGAAGTCTCTACCTCTAATCGTGGATTTGCCTGTGCTTTCTATTTTGTCAGTTTTTTCTTCATGTATTTTGAAAGTCTATTACTAGGTTAATATACCTTTAATTTTGTTGTGTCTTTTTGAGTAATTGAGCCCTTTATTATTTTGAACTGTTTTAGTAATGTCTTTTGCTTTGAAATCTTGGTCTGACTTATAGTCTTTTTAGCTTTCTTTATATGTTAGAGTTGTATACTATAAATTCTAGAGAAACCACTAGAGAGGAAAAAAGCGTAATAGTAGAAATAAAACGGAATCCTAAAGAATACTTAATCCAAAAGAAGGCAGGAGAAAAAGAACAAACAAGATTAGACATAGAAAAAATAAGTAGCATAATGGTAGACTTAACCTAGTGTACCAATACTTATGTTTAATGTAAATGGTCTAAATATTCCAACTGAAAGGCAGAGGTGGTGAGACGGAATTTTTTTTAAAAAGGAAGAGCTAGCTATAAGAAATCTACTTTATTATTTTTTTAAGTGTTTATTTTGAGAGAGAGAATGCATATGAGTAGGGGTGGGCCAGAGAGAGAGATCCATGTAACCTTTCTTGGTAAGTTTGAAGTCTTATTATTTAGGATTTCTTTATTTTTTTAACTTATATTTTATATTTTTATTATTTTTTTAATAGAATTATCAAGTTATCTAACATACAGTGTATATTGTACGCTCTTGGCTTCGGAAATAGATTCCCATTATTCATGGCATACATAAAACCACCCCTGTGCTCATTCCCAACAAGTGCCCTCCTCAGTGCCCATCACCCATTTTCCCCTCTCCTCTGCCCACCCCTGCCATCAGTCCTCAGTATGTTCTTTGTATTAAGAGTCTCTTATGGTTTGCTTCCCTCTTGGTTTGAAACGGTTTTTTTCCCTTCCCTTCCCCCGTGGTCTTAGGTTAAGTTTCTCAAATTAGGATTTCTTGAAATGTAATTAATATCAATCCAGAAAATAAACGCTATGAATTTTTAGTTTTCAGATGTTTATTTTGAGAGAGAGCACACACATGAGCAAAAGAGGGGCAGAAAGAGAGGGAGAGAGAGAATCCCAAGCGGACTTCTCATTGTCCGCACAGAGCTAGATGCAGGACTTGATCTCATGAACTATGAGAACATGACCTGAACCAAAATCAAGAGACCCTTAACTGACTGAGCCACCCAGGTGCTCCAACACTGAATTTTTAAATGCAGAGTATTTTATTTTTTTATTTAATTTATATTTTATTGCAGAGTATTTTATAGCTCATTTCCTCAAAAGACTCCGATAATGAATGTAGTGACATTATTACTTGCATATTTTGTTTTCATGAAATTTCATACATACGTTATTTGAAGATTTTCTAGTATCATACAGTGGCTTAACATCTTTAACCTGTTATCTTTTGTCTACAGTTGATTTTTTACTAAGGACAGTGCTTTAAAAAATGTGCTTGCCTGTTGTAGATTGTGTTCGACTGCACATAATAGAAAACTCAACGGTGGGTTAACCAAAAACACGGTTTTGTTTTTCTCATTTAGTAAATACTCGTGGTTGGGGAGTCTAGGGCTAGTACAGCAGCTCTGTGATTCCATCTAGTATACAGGCTACTTATAGCTTTAGGTTCGGCCATCCTTACTATATGGATTCATCTTTATCTTTTTTTGATGGCAATATGGCCACTATGCCTACAGCCTCTTCTTTGCGTAGCTAGAAAGAGGAATAACAAGGCACAAAAATTGAGTGGACTTGCCTCTGTGTCTTGCGTTTGTGTTTTTCTTTTTTAAAAACTTGTATTTTGAGGGGTGCATAGTTAGCTCAGTTGGTTAAGCGTCCAACTTCGGCTCAGGTCATGATCTCATGGTTCGTGGCTTCAAGCCCCTTGTCGGGCTCTGTGCTGACAGCTAGCTCAGAGCCTGGAACCTGTTTCGGATTTTGTGTCTCCCTCTCTCTCTGACCCTCTCCTGCTCACACTGTCTCTATCTCAGCAATAAATAAAAAAACATTAAAATTAAAAAAAAAAAACTTTTATTTTGAAATATTTCCAGGAAAATAAAAGAAATAGTGTAAGGAATTCCTCTAGATCCTTCACCCAGACTCCAGATACTAACATTTTACCACATTTGCTTTGTCTTTTCTCCTCTTGTACGTGTATGGACTCTTCTACATTAAGTTATAGATGTGATGCCTCTTTATCCCCCAATACTCCAATGTGTATTTCCTAAAAACAGGATATTTTATTACATAAACACAATACAATTATTTGAATCAGAAATTATCAATAATACAACACACTTAATCTGAAGACTTTACTCAGATTCTTCTGAATTGTCCCAATAATGTTCTTTCTTTATTCAAGTTTTTTTTCTTTGGGGGGGGGTCCCCTAGATGTCTCAGTTGTTGGTTAAGTGTTGGACTCCTGGTTTTGGCTCAGGTCATGATCTCACGGTTTGTGGGTTTAAGCCCTGTGTTGGGCTCTGTGCTGATGGCGCAGAGCTTGCTTGGGATTCTCTCTCTCTTTGTCTCTCTCTCTTCAAAATCAATAAATAAACATAATTTTTTTTCTTTGTTTAAGGTCCAGTTCAAGATCTTATACTGCATTTATTTGTTCATGTTCCTCTAGGCTGCTTTAATGCGGGACTTCAGCCTTTGACATGATCTACACAGTTTTGAAAAGGATAAGCTAGTTATTTTGTAAAATGTTCCTCAGTTTTGGTTTGATTTTTCTTCCTGGTTAGATTTTTGACAGGAGTACCACCGAAGTAATGTTATACTCCATCATAAGGCACATGCTAGTGATTTGTCCCATTTCTGGTGATCTTGCCTATTTTTCCACTGTGAAGTTGCAGTGCTTTCCTTTTTGTAATTAATATCTTGGTATTGACACTTTTTGTTTAATGTTTATTTTTGAGAAAGAGAGTGTGAGCAGGGAAGGGTGAGAGAGGGAGACACAGTATATGAAGCAGCCTCCAGGCTCAGAGCCTGATGCGGGCTCAAAGTCATGAATGGTGAGATCATGACCTGAGCTGAAGTCAGTTGCTTAACCGACTGAGCCACCCAGATGCCCCTTGTATTGACAGTTTTGAAACTAAATATTGTTTCCCATCACTTCTCATGTGCAGGTGATAACAGACATTAGTGATTTTTTTTTCTCAGCCTCCTGACTCCCTTTGAAAGAAATTTTCTATATATTCCCACCAGCAATGTCCAAATATCTCTATCTCTGAAGCCAGAGCTCCATGGAGGCTTGGAAATAGAATGCTTTCGTTTTTAAGTTTTATTTATTTATTTATTTACTTACTTATTAACTTATTTACCTATTTATTTATTTATTTAGAGAGAGCACAGCTGCATGCTCAAGCACAGGTGGGGATCAGAGAGAGGGGGAGAGAGAATCCTAAGTAGGCTCTGCACCGTCATCGCAGAGCCCGATGTGGGGGCTCTATCTCACAAAACATGAGATCATGACCTGAGCTGAAATCAGGAGTTGAACACTTACCCGACTGATCTACCCAGATGCCCCAGGAAATGTAATGTTTTTTAGGTGGCCATGTGGCTGCATCAAACAAAAAGAATATTTTCAGTAAGGAAAAATGGTTGGTTGAGTATAAGACCTCTTACTCTCATTAAGGTACCTCCTCTCATTGTTTATAGAACTATTCCTCCTAGTGGGAAGTCTTATCATTTATTTGCCCTGTCCACATTTCCAAAGGGGAAAGAAATGGCCTGTGGGGAAGAGGGGAGTGGAGGAAAACTGTAATAATACTGAAGACATTCATTCCCTCTCTGCCAGTGTGGGTGACTTCTTCCTTGATCCTTCACTGATGTATATAGTTTTGGGGTTGCTGCATCTCATTTTTAACAAAAACTGCAGAAAACAAAACCCAGAACACTGAGAAAGCCTTTCCAAAAGTCATTTTCTGTGTCATGGTAGAATTCTTACAGTGGTTCTTAGCAAAATACAGTTCAAGCTCTGATCTTTTACCTCTATTGTTGAGGTCCTGAGAACAGAAGATGGAGTAATGGGGAACCCATGATTTTCATGACAAAATAGCCATACTTTTGTGTGTTCATTAGAAAACTTTTTTTTGTATGTACCTAGTATATTTTGTGTAGTGGTATGACTCTCAGGTTTATATGAATATTGTTTTTCTCACTTTTGTTCAGGAAGTTTATCGGAATTCTATGCCAGCTTCCAGTTTCCAACAACAGAAACTTCGAGTCTGTGAAGTCTGCTCTGCCTATTTAGGTCTTCATGATAATGATAGACGACTGGCTGATCATTTTGGGGGTAAACTGCACCTGGGATTTATTGAAATAAGAGAGAAGCTTGAAGAATTAAAGGTACATTGGTAAATTAATATCTTGCACTTTTGTTTTGATATGTATTAGTTCTCATTTTGCAAAATATCCTGGCTGTAATTGTACTAACAATTCCTACTGAATAGAGAGTATTGTAAATGGAGAGAACAGTTGGTTTAATGGATGATGTCTGAGAAACAGACTTTAAGTACTGTCCCCTTATTTTGGGGGATAGTATTTTGTGTTGGATATGACATTGAATTAGGAATCTTGCAAATTGGGTTCTAAACTAATTATATAAACTCCCCGCAAATTTTTTTCTTTTCTATAAAATAAACAGTATAGTATTTCCTTTAAAGGAAGATTGAGAAAATGAGTCTAGTATTTATTTGAAACATTTTGCAGTTCTTCACGTAATAGCAAGCTAGCACCTCTAGTTTTACTTTATGCTCCGACTCCCATTTCAGAAAGAAATTAGAATGAAACCTATCTTTAAAAAAAAGACAGTAACTATCATTTACATATATATACATTCTTATGAATATACACTTATGTTCTTACTTATGGGCTGAATTCTTTTGAGAAGAAAGGCAAACAGCAAACATGAGGGTATTTCTAAAGAGGTTAAAGATCAGAATAAATGAATATAGTGAACTTAGTTTTGAACAATCTGATGCAGCTAATTTTTTTTTTTTTAATTGTGGCACTATAACATTTTGTTACAAGTGGAAGACTGGATCAAGGGTGGCAATCACTGGATAGTGACTTTTATTACTGAAATTAACCCAAGATCTGTAGTTTCATATTTAAAATGTGGTGTCAGAAACACTTAGGGACATCTCCATATTTGTAATTAACAGTGAGCTCTTCGAAGTATTTTGAGTGGCTGGATGATTTTGGGCAAGTTTTAATGACTTTCATTATTTCAGATGGTTACTGGGCTCTGAGTTAAAAATAAAAAATAGTACTGTTTGGGGATCTTTGCAGATACAGAGCTAGCAACAGGACTATTTAGCGTTATATTGGTACTTTCTGAAGCAGCAGAATTGAGGTGGTAATAGGAAGTGACAGAAGACATTTTTATTTTGAAAATTATAGAGAATGGGAGCTTATAATGATTTATAACGCTTCATGTTCTTTAAAAAATACAAAATAGGTGGACCTAGCTGGCTCAGTTGGCATGGTATATGCCTCTTCATCTCAGGGTTGTGAGTATAGAGATTACTGAAGAAAAAACTTGAAAAAATGCAAAGTAATGCTTGAAAATATTCAAAGGAGAAAATTCTTATAGAAATGATTTTGAAATATTAAGTCCTGAAAAAACATGAAATTTACTATTGTTCTCCAAAAGGGGGAAAGACACATTTTGGAAACTAGACTTGCATAATGATTTTACCCAGTAAAACTTGTAATTGAATTGTTATTAAACACATTTTGATGTTACTTGTGCTATATTGGGAACCACATATCGTAGAGTGTAGGATAATTTTTATTAAGAATGGACTCAGTAAATAATACTCCTCATTTTATATTTGAATTGTCATTGTCTTTTAAGAGAGTTGTAGCTGAGAAACAGGAGAAAAGGAATCAGGAACGCCTGAAACGAAGAGAAGAAAGAGAGAGAGAAGAAAGGGAGAAGCTGAGGAGGTATGGAGTGATTAATTGAATAGTCCAACTATCTGAAGTTGAATGTCCCTGGCTCTAAAAAGAGATGTGATTAATACAGGACTTTCAGTGTTAATAAATCTGGACATAGGAAATTTGTTGTTCTAAAAATATTATCTTGGAAACATGTTTATAAAAATGTTAACTTATGGCCCTTTAAGTCAAGGTGATTTCCTTCAACACGTGTGGAAGAGTGAATAAAGAGTCACATCCTTATTTTTTATAAGATTTATTACAGAGTTCTTTCTAGCCCTCTAGTTTTCATAATGGCTACGTTTGAACCAGATTGGTATAAAACTATTTTTATTTTTGTGATACACTTTATTCTTGATAACAGTTTGGGTTTTGTTTGTTTCATTGATTTTCTTATATCGTGCTTTGATCCTATATTTCTTCAATTCTAGGAGCTATAAAACTATCAATAATAGCTAAATGTATACAGTTTATATATTGGTATTCATTAGTTATATTCTTCATATTTAGTGAACATTTAAACATTAATGTTCTGAGCCACTTTTACCCATTGGCAACAAATTGTGTGGCATCATGGTGGGAACCTTCTTTGAACTCAAGTACATAACTTCTTTAACAATTTTAGGATGGACAGATAAGTCACAAAAGAATTATCTGTAGTTTAATTTATAGTGTAGTTCTAATTTATAGTGTTCCCTTAATTGTATTATACATCTGTGAAATTTAAATGCTTTCCAGAAGATTTTGTGCCTAATTAAAACCCTTTATGGTATGTGACTCGGTCATGCCACCTTCTCCCAAGCTTTGAGCATGTTTTACGTGGTCTATTTAAACTAACTTTGTGTTACATGGGTTGTAGCAGGTAATATTTTTGCACTGTAGTGAAGAAATGAAACAAACCTACACTTCCCTTTTTAAGTGGAGTGCTGTCATACATCTGTTAATATAGATGTTCTTCATTTACCGTAAAATTTACCTCATAGCTCTATCACTATTTTGTGTACACTGAGTCTGTGTGGGATTATTGCTCAGCATTAGAAGACCATATAAATGCCATTAAAAACAACAGTTAAAGTTCTGAATATCGTGCCACTAATTTATATAATTCAACTGAAGTGATAGTTGAATGAGAAAAAAAATTCTTTGCCATGACTACTTTTTCACTTCTGTAGGTGACAAGAAAGTTTATCACATCTTACTCCTTTGTTGCCAGCTGGCAAATTTCTTTTAA
This sequence comes from Crocuta crocuta, assembly GCF_008692635.1. Taxonomy (NCBI): domain Eukaryota; kingdom Metazoa; phylum Chordata; class Mammalia; order Carnivora; family Hyaenidae; genus Crocuta; species Crocuta crocuta. Next base: position 2,401,269 of record NW_027532820.1, on the reverse strand, counting down.
CATTGATGGTAAAATGTAACGCTATTTCAGAAATGTGTTTAAATTTTTCTTTTTTTTAATCTGTGAGCTTGAGGAAATATCAGAACTAAGAATGAAAGATGAAGAAATTACAAGCAAGTTTGGGGTTATACAAGATGGGATTCCAACTATGGTACTGAAAAGGATAATGATAAAAATTACTATTACTTACTGAGCGCCTGTTAGGTACCAGGCACTGTGCTATGAATTTGCCTACATCCGTTCATCTAATCCTTAAAACTCCCTGTGAAATTTATATTGCTTGCTTCTTTTGCAAATAACAAAGCTGAGGGAAGATATATAATATCTGTCCGGGTCACAGATAGTGGTACAGCTGAGTTAAAACTTAAATCAGGAGGAGTCCAGAGCCCTCCTTCACTTGTGCTATGTCTTCCCCACAATACTCATGGTTTCCGAGTAACCACAGTACTAGCTATTACTATTGATTGAGTGTTAATTTTGTGCCAAGAAATGTGAAGAGTGCTTTAATAGTATCGTGTCATGTTAGGAAAGATGTTGTAAGATTGAATTGGGTGTTTTAGGGATTATACTATGTATGAGGTTGTAGTTCAAAAGTGAATATATCTCAGGGGCGCCTGGGTGGCTCAGTCGGTTAAGCGTCCGACTTTTGCTTAGGTCATGATCTCGCGGTTCGTGGGTTCGGGCCCCGCGTCGGGCTCTGTGCTGACTGCCAGCTCAGAGCCTGGAGCCTGTTTCAGAGTCTGTGACTCCCTCTCTCTCTGACCCTCCCCTGCTCACGCTGTCTCTCTCTCTCTCTCTCTCCTAGAAATAAATAAAACATTAAAAAAAAAAAAGTGAATATATCTCAGATTATAGAAATTTTACTCTGTTCCCAGAGGGAAAGAAGAAATGACAGAGAGATAAATAATGAATTTTTTCCAGGTTGTGGGAAGTATTTTCTGGGGAATTAGTGAATGGTTATTTACTGTGTTTACTCCTAGGAACACATTTTTAAAAATTTATTATTGTTACTTTTTAATTAAAAAATTGATGTTGATGTTTATTTTTGAGAGAGACAAAGCATGGGTAGGGGAGGGGCAGAGAGAGGGGGACACAGAATCCGAAGCAGGCTCCAGGCTCTGAGCGGTCAGCACAGATCCTGCCACAGAACGATCCACGAGATCATGACCTGAGCTGAAGTTGGAGGTATCACTGACTAAGCTACCCAGGTGCCCCTCCTAGGAGCCTATTCTTTTAGAAAGCCAGGTATCGCAGATAGGGGATCTCTTATGCTAAGGTGGGGAAGTCTGTACAGTTTGTTGTGTATTTTGGAAAAATTTGGGCGCATTCATACGTGCCTTATATTTATAGGATTAATAAAAGGATTAGAAATCGGGGTGCCTCGGTGGCTCAGTCAGTTGAGCATCTGACTCTTGATTTTGTTTGGCTCAGATCACGATCTCATGATTTGTGGGATAGAGACCTGCATCGGGCTCTGTGCTGACAGTATGGAGCCTGCTCCGGATTCTCTCTCTTCCATTCTATCTGCACTTTCCCTGCTCTCTTTCTCTCTCTCAAAGTAAACATTTAAAAAAAGAAGACTAGAAAACAGGAAGAATGTAATTTTAACAGTGCGATGTACTTTGTCCTCAGTCTATTTTTCTAAAAATACTTACTCTTTTTTCAGGTCTCGATCACATAGCAAGAATCCCAAAAGGTAAGTTTTACACAAAATATACGTAAGTAGTGAAGTTGGATTTTTCCCAGAGGTAGTTTTTTTAGGTTAGGTATCTTTTTAAAATGAATGAGAATTAATAGTTTGGTACTCTTAATTCTTTTGTAGGTTCAAGTGTGGGCATTTTGTTTTAAGATGAAACTGGTCAGAACAACAACCTGATTTTTTTGAAGTTAAAATTATATACAGTGCCCTGGAGTTAAAGAGAAAGCTAGAAATATTGGGGCACCTGGCTGCCTCAGTTGGTAGAGCATGCAACTGTTGATCTTGGTTCAAGGTCCACTTTGGGCATAGAGCCTCCTGGACAAAAAAAGGGGGGAAAGCTAAAAATATTTTAGAATATTTCTTTAAAATCCTTAGAAGTGCAGGCTAAATATGCGACAGAATATATTTTTTAAATAATTTTGGGTGGTACATGTAAGAAACAGCTCTAAGTAAGGAGGGTGTAGGGTTTACCTCTTGAAAATATAAGGTTGAAGGTTGAATAAATAACTTTTTTTTTTTTAATTTTTTTTGTACTATTTATTTTTGAGACAGAGGAGACAGAACACAAGTGGGGGAGGGGCAGTGAGAGAGGGAGACACAGAATCTGAAGCAGGCTCCAGGCTCAGAGTTAGCTGTTAGCACAGAGCCTGACGTGGGGCTCGAGCCCACAAACCCTGAGATCCTGAGCTGAAGTTGGACTCCTAACCGACTGACCCACCCAGGCACCCCATTAAATACATTTTTGAAAGAGGGATCCATAGTGAGTTATTGAAGGGAAACTGAAACGTTTATTAGTTTATACCCTCATCTTCACTTTATATGTGTATTACTTATAACTTTGTACTGAGATCAGAAAAATCTTTAAAGGGACACTTAAATCTTTAAAGAGGACAAGAGAACACTTTTTTTTTTTAAACCTTTAGCATTAATATTTGAGAGCTTTTTGAAGACCTGATTTAAAATTTTTAGTAGTTACTAATTTTCTAACTGAGAAAGGTGGGGAAGCATGGTGTACGTCGTAATTTTTAATTTTTTGTGTGCAGTTCTCATTCCTCTGCTTGAGCCATTCCTGAGTCCATTGCCACCTAGAATGCCCTTTCTCATTCTTTGTCAGATCTTCGGATTTTTCCTGTTTAGATAACTTCCTGAAACCTTTTGAGTACTTTTATTTCTCAACAACTTTTTCCTGTAAACTACAGTATTCGCTCTTAAGAAAGAAAAACCTACATTTCTTTTAGATGCCCCATAGTATTTTTTAAAGGATCTTTCAGTGATGTTTCTGTTCAAAACACTAAAAAACTAATAAAGGGGACCAAATGTGTTAGCCAGTTTATATTGTTACTTCTGAAATCTAGGATGAGAAGTAGAAACATTAAATGGTGATACTGTTCTTGTTTCCCCGTTGATGAATGCAAATTAGTCCTTTTGTTGAAAAGATACTTAAACTGTTTGTAATAGAACATCTTCAGATACTGAGGCCAGAAAGTTAGTTTCTACCATTGTACTCCCAGGCACTTTTCTGTACTTGCTCAGTCCTCTTCTCTGCCTCAATCTGTTTTTCATACATCAACCAGAATGAGTCCTTTAAAAAGTGAAATAAATTATGTCAGCCCCTCTGTTCACATGCTCCAAAGGTACTCTGTTTCACTTACAAGAAGTGGAAATCCTCGCCATAGCTTTTAAGTAATCGATCTGAGACTGGGGTAGGTAGGTATCAGTTTATGTCTTGTGTCAGCAAATTTATTAAAAGTTCCCCCCTTGCTTTTTATATAATTTACCTTTGAGAGTATCCTAGTTTGAATGATACGGTACTTGGTCATTCTGCCCTTAAAACCCCTGAATTATTCCCCTTGCTTTCTTCATTCCAGCCAAACATCTTTTAGTTCTTCAACATGCTAAAGTTTCCCCTGCCTCAGAGCTTTTGCACCTGTGTTCCTTCTACCTAAAACACCCTTCTTTGAGATGGCTGATTATCTTATTTCATCTTTGCTTAAGTGCTGTATTCTGCCTATTCTGTAAAAAGATTACAATCTTCTCTGTCCATCTTTACCTTTTTAATAGAACCTTTCTTTACTGGCCACTTACCATTATTTACTGCTTACATATGTGTGGAATTCTTTCTGGAATAGAACCTTTGGAATTTTTTAAAAGAAATGAAAGTATGCATTGAAAGACAAGTTATTAGAGCTCAAAATGGATGACTAAACTAAATACCATTTAATTAAACTTGCATTGAATGAATTTTATGTTCTTTTCCCTGTGCTGCTTTTCAGAGAGATTTTATTCAGTTGTGTAAATACTCATTCAGCCATAGTTGATGTTGGGTCCACTCTGTATGCCTTCCTTTGACTATAAATGTTAAAATAAGTTGAATGCTTTTAAACTTGATTTAACAAAATAATCACTTGAAAATGAGCTCAGTTTGTAAATTGTATCAAATATACAAAGCAGTTGAATAATATGCTTTTGAATTTATTAAATTAAGAGAAAACATCACATGTTAGGGAGCCTGTTTCACATTCTGTGTCTCCCTCCTTCTCTGTCCCTCCCCTGCTCACGCTCTCTCTCTCTCTCTCTCTCAGAAATTAAAACATTTTAAAACATTATTTAAATGAACTACCAATCCGGATTATAAGTCATCTAGATAATACAATCCCTGGCATATGGTAGTGGTATAGATTGTTTTCTTAATTTTTATGATATTTATATATTGACCTTTAAGAACTAATGTTGCACTTTGAAGTTGTAGTATATAGTTATTTAATAGGTTAGCATTTTCTTTGGGTGTAGATTTAGCTGACTTGAAACAGAACTAGCATTAAGCTTACTGAGAGACTGTCTCTCTTTAAAGAGGCTTTAGCAAATGAGAAGTGCATTGCAAAGAAAGCTAGAAACTAAAGCAAATGGGTTTTGTAGGTCCAGGTCCAGAGAGCATCGCAGACACCGGTCTCGCTCCATGTCACGGGAACGGAAGAGGAGAACTCGCTCCAAGTCTCGGGAGAAACGCCATCGCCACAGGTCCCGCTCTAGCAGCCGCAGCCGCAGCCGTAGCCACCAGCGAAGTGGGCACAGTTCTAGAGACAGGAGCAGAGAACGATCCAGGAGGAGGTACTGAGGTGTCCATAAGAGGCTTTGGAACTACCTTTATTAAAGGTTTACACTTGGAATACTATTGGTTTGAAGCTTGCATCTGGTAACATGTACACATTTGTGTGTGAGTGTGTAACATTTTTTTCCCCTGATGATATGGATGAGTAGTTAAAAGAATATACTTAGGAGCCAGAGTAGGAAATTGGAACCAGTATGGGCAGAGGTTATTGCTTTTTCTCTACTTAGTGTGGCTTGGGGGAAAAAACTTTATGGACAATTTTAGGTACCAGTACTCAGTTTTTTCAGTATGTATTGGCGAATTAAGGGCTTTAAGAAGTCCTTTCATTTAAAAAGTTTAATCTTTGTTTGACTTACTGTTTTCCAAACTTCTTTTGAGCTGGTGCACTTTTTCAGAGCAGACACATTCTGGTATATTGTTTAATCTGTGCTATAGGTATGCGTTGCTATGTACAGTTAGTTTGGTGGGGCAGGTTTAGAATCTTAAGGAGGTTAGACTTTCTTGGCATGGAAATTTAAAGGTTGCAAGGATGTGGTATGTTTAAGGACCTGAAAATCTATTCAGGACAAAGGATTAGAATGGGGTGATGGAGCCTTAGCATACACAGGCTACATCGACCAAGCTCCCAAAACTTCTCAGGTCACAAGATGGTCTTTAAAAGCCTGGTCATTTCTACGGCACATAAACCATGCTTAAAATTGGTTTTTTCATGACAGCTCTTAACTATATACGCGATAAATCTTTTTGAGTGCCTAGCACCTACTGGTCTTAAATTTTCTATTGATTACTCTCCATAAAGCCCATGAGAGAACCCACAAAAAGTGGTAAAATTTTTTGTTAGGGTTGGGAGGGAGTGAAGCTTTTCCTTGAAATCACTCACAAGCAGAGATAATAGGCTTTCACTGAATATTTTCTTATATCCTTACGTTGTTCCAAGTAGGTCCCCCCGCTTCAGTGAGTTATGATTGACAAAATTATAAGATATTTAAGATGTACACTGTGGTGATTAGATGTATATACACATTATAAAAGGGTTCCTACCATTGGTTAATTAACCTTTTCTTCACCTGAGATGTTTGGGGTTTTTTTGTTTTGTTTTCTAAGTTCTCTTACTAGGAAATTAAGTAGTTCTTCAGTTAACTTTTAATCAGGAAGAGTTGTGTACTTGCTTCTTTACTAGGCCTAGTTTAAAAAGTGTAACAGTTGAGCAACTTTATTCAAGTAGAACACAAGACTAACATCTTGGACGATAGACTGATCTCTTAAATAACATAAAGAGTGCTAAAGTATACATCAAAATAATGGAGGAGTTTAGATGAGGAAAATAAAAAATGGGTTCAGATAGTAGGTAGGAAAAAGGCACATGCAGAGAATGAGGAGGGACATAGTTCCTAGAGTGATGTGCTTGCTGGCCATTCATCTCACACTCTTAAAATTGTGGATCCACAGTGCAGCGCCCAAAAAATGCATTAAAGAAAGGAATCACCCTAATGGTTGTTGGAAGGTCTAGAGGGTTTGTCTTGTGAACCTGCCCACCCGTCATTGTTTCTGGTATCTGTGATCTCTTTAATGTCTGTGTTGGGGATGGAGGGGAGGGGCGTGTCTCCTTACTGGGATTGTGTTACCCTAGTCTTTAATGGTTCCTGCATTTATGAAGTTGTATAGGACACTTTTCCACTATCCTACATGCCGCCCGTTATTTTCAGCATGTTCATAAACAGGTTTATTTTTGTAAAACTATTAAAAGTTTTTGCTTTTCTCAAAAGCACTTCTAATCTTGACAGCTTATTCTTTCAAAGCAACGTTGTGTTTTTACCAAAAATTAGCAGCCAATTGCTATTCAAACCTACATGTTAGTACATAAAACATCAAGTTATTGCTATATATTGAAGTTAAAATTTTAAGGTAAAAGTCCTAATTAGAAGTCTGATGATTTGCTGTTTCCCCACCCCAACTGTGAAATACTGGTCTGATATGATTCTGTTAGTGACATTTCCCTGGCAACAGTTACCTTAATAAATGAGGACTTGGCTTGCATTTTTCTACTTCCTGGTCTCTTCAAACACATGGTGCAGACTTCACAGATTAGTGGGGTTCAGTGGCTATGCCCAAGTAACCTAAATCCTTAAAAGATGGGAGAAGACAGGATAATTATTACAATTATTGGTAATTTGAAATGTTGAGTGTAAATAAACTGCTTATGGATGGGACATTGTAATCTCTCACAAGATCCTAGTTGATGCTCATCTCATGGTTATTTTCCAGTTACTACTGACCTTTAGAGACTTACCTACAACTGTGTCTTTAATTCTTAGGCATCTTCTCTCCATGTTGCATTCTTACAAAGATTCTGGAGAGGAGGAGTGTAACCAGACATGCGCTGTGATTTTTCTTCCCCCATCTTTTAAAAATTAAGCTTATTCTAACCTTAAGTAGAATGCTCAGAGTTGACATTAATCTTTCAACCTTTTTGGTTCAATCCTCCCTAACTTTATTTCTAAAACAGTATTTTCCCCCCTACATTAGAAGCTCAAAGTATCGCTTAACCCATGTTCAGAATTAGGATATGAGGTCTGGTTAAGTGAGATAATTATGTAAAAGTACCATGTCACCTGTGAAGAACCAGATATATGTAATACATATTACTAATTAATTCATTCTAGAGATGTATAGATTTCATATTCTGATCCCATAATATCTGATCCCTTTGGTGCTCCTTCTGATTGAATCTCTCATATGGGCTTATGATCACTTACCTTTCTCGTTGAAATCAATTATCGGAATGGAGAGATGGTATGAACAAAACCATTATGGTTAATCAAGATGTAGCATGATCATCTTTCTCTGTCTTCCGTTAATTTTTTCTGTTGGTTGAATGAGCTCACTCAGGAGGAGTAAAGATTTTAAAAATAATAAATGGTTTTCCGAAGCCATATCATTAATTGAGTATTTCTCTTATCTAAGTCAGGTGTTGGCAAATTGTTGCCTACAGGCCAAATCTGGTCCCACAGCCAATGAGCTGTGGGTGGTTTTTACCTTGTTAAAGCGTTGATAAAAAGGAAGAAGAATATCTACGTAAAATATTTACTCTCTGGCCCGACAGCAAAGAAAATATGATTTTTTGATCTAAGTCTTTAATTTCCATCTCATTTGGAACCTATATTCGGTTTATAGGTTTTTTAAAAATTGATTTAACACTTCCATTTTTAAGATATTGTCTACATACTATTTCCTTATTAAATATATTTGCCATGGCCATTTGCCATGTTTTATCATTGCCTCTGAAAAAATGAGAATATCCTAGAAGTCATCATTTTAGCTTATGGTTTTTGACCCTTAGCTATTTGTTTCCACCCATCTCCCTTGTCAGCTTGGGTAGTGCTCTTTTCAGTCCGAAAACTGGCTCCTCTGTCTTTCTTGGATGTAGTTTGTATATCTTCAGCTATCAGTACCTTAATATTTATCCGATTCTTTCATTTGGATATTGGGTTTCCCAACACATTTTGCTCCTCAAATTAATATTTTTCAGATCCTCAAAAGAAAGATTCAGAGACCAAGACTTAGCATCACGTGACAGAGACAGGAATTCAAGAGACAGATCACCTCGTGACAGAGACCGAAAAGATAAGAAGCGGTCCTATGAGAGCGCTAATGGCAGATCAGAAGACAGGAGGAGCTCTGAAGAGCGCGAAGCAGGGGAGATATAATTAGCTGTGTACATATCCTCAATCCTTAAGCTTCCTATGGAGTTACATACTATTGTTTAGTTTACAGCTGTTGGGGGTGACAGTGAGCAGTTCCAGACTCTGATCCAAATAGGCTAGATGCACAGTATCTAACTCGATCTGAACTGAACTTGTTTTCCCTGATGAAGCCTAAAACTACATCCATAGTTTCTGGTGAACCTGTAATGCGATTCTGAAAGTACAGTTTTATATAATAAGATGCCGATATCTTTATTCTTTCTAGTAGGAGTGATAGTGAACGAATTGTGTTGCTTGCCTTGGGAATTTTTGAACATTTGTAAAATGCTGTCTTCCTTTCTAGTCCACAAACAACAGCTATCAGAATTTTTCTTTTTAATTCTTCTTCCTCTGACTTTTGTATTCCCTTATACCTCCACCCTCTAATTATAGGAGAAAGGGGGACCAGGGAAGCAATATAACTAACTTCTGTTCTAAGGTTCTGTTCCATTATGAGCTGACTATAGAGCATTTATACTGGAAAGTGTGCTGGAGAAATTTAAATACTGGGAGTTTTTGTTTTGTTTTATGGTGCCTATTTAGAGTTGGAAGTTGAACAGCTGTTGCATTACATACTTTGCTTTTTTATTGAACTTTTGAAATCCAACATGTCTTGATTTTTCTGTTCTATTGAATTGCTATGTTCAGGATGTTTTGAAAAGGGGGGTGGGGCAGGGACTCTTTCATAAGCACTTGTTTTATTTTGTGTGTGTGTGGAGTATAAAGGCTACAACCTTATTGTAAAAAATAATAAAATGAAACAATCACCACCACCATCATTAATCTGTAACTTGTCTAGTAAATTGTCACTAGAACTATTTGCTGTGGGCATTTCTTCTGTTATATCATTATTAGTGCCTTAACTGTGCAAGGCACCAAAGGAAATAAACACATACTTGCCAAGATGTACTGTTGCTCCACCTGGTCCACCCAGGCCCCTTGCTGACTGGATCCCAGCGCTTGTAGGGCTGCCTGGGACAGTGGCCACAGAAGAGGACTAGACCTGCAAAAGAAATTGGGTTTTCTGGTTTTGTGTTTTTCATTCCGCAAACCAAAATAAAAACATGGTGTCATCAATGTAATGAGCATAACAATTTCTGCACTGAAGAGCTATGTACCTACCAGTGATTTTAAACAGTAGTGGGCAGGTTCCGCTTGTGATTCTTGAAAATCAAGGAACAAAAATACTTCAGTGAAATTAGGGTCTGTGTTACAGTTAATGAACATTACCTTCCAACAACTGTCTTTGGTCTCTTAAATGTGACAGATTCAAGATGATTGAGGTATGTGTGCCAAAGGGGAAGTAGCAAATTTGCTTCTGAAAGAGACACTCACCAGGTTTACCATGTTGTGCATCTGTAACGAAGGTTTTCTACCACACTTGGTTCCATGTATTCCAGTTTCTGTAGAATTTAATCTGAGACCCATCGCTGTCAGTGCCCCATTCTCTTTTATTCTTGGTTCCTAAGAAATTGTTTTCTATCTACTATGTTCCTAGTTGTCTGCTCTGTTCTAACTCCTTATAAGCACCGTGGATTTAATACCTTGGGGTATGTACTAAGACCAAAGAAACCGGTTAAGCCGGTGGGTGCAAGAATATTGTGACCAAACTCCAAAACGTTGGAAAATAGGTTTTAGCATTGTTTCTGTAGCTGGAATTTACTACCTGGTATCTAATTGTAGAAGTGTGTGTTACCTGTTAATGCACTTGTGATTTGTAGGCAGGATAGGCTACACAACCATCCACAGGGCAGCAGTAGTCCATAAAGTACATCCACATCCCAGGCTGGGCTGCCATGGTGGATCACGTGAGTTGCAGGACTCTCTAAATGAGCAATCCCATTTTAAAAATCCTTTTAGAACAATTCTGTTGCTTAGGTACTTCTCGTATTTGGACTTTGGGGCGGGGGGAATCTACAGTTCTTATCATCACCCTTAAGTCAGAGCGGCCTCTCTGAATTAGAATAACCCTAAACCTCAGTACCTTTTAGAATACTGTTATGATTCAGGTTACTGAGCAGATGTCCTCCACCCCTATTTTCTAAGCTGTATGCCCCACAGCTACACAGACCTTAATCCCCACATTTTCTAGAGCAAGGAACATGATGGGGAAGTCAGTGTTCTCTTAAGTGGCACCACCTGGTGGGGGGGTGGGGGAGATGGTAGCAGAGTTGTATTTGCCTCGTCCCACAAATACAACTAGGTAACTAGTGAATCATCTCCAAATACCCCAGAAATCAACCTCGAGACTGGCCAAAAGAAAAAAAAAAATGCTAAAGATAAGATAAGGAAGATACCATATCGAAGGTAGGAAGCACAGAGCTTAGTTTGGGGGAGAAATGGATCCTGGCTGCTGTGGAGGGGAGTATGAAAACGGAACATTTCCTCATAGCTATTGGTTTGGGAAGTGAGAGGGGATTAATCTCTCGACTTCTTGCACTGCTTTGGGGTTTAAAGCCTGAAGTTTTTGAGTGTTGGCAGGCTGGGCTCCTGGGGAGTCCAGTCCAGTGGCATCAAGGCTACTCTTGGAGAAGGCAGGCAAACAGTCTGGGGACATACAGCTTGGAAACAGCAATTTGAAGAGCGTCAGTGGAAGCCAGTGGGAAGGTGATTTGTTCTTCTCAGAGTGGGCCCAAAGGTAATGTTCACAGAGACACCTCTCCAATAACAAAGGAGCTGGCTGGTGCTGTTACCCTCCCGTGCCCCTCAGTATAAATACAAGAGTCACCTGCAGGAATGAGTGAAGTATAGTCACTGGCTGCGGAACTTGCTCATAGTCCCATCCCTCTCGTGCTCCAGTAGAACTGCCCCTCTCAGTCAGGATTGTTTCATTCCCAGGCTCATCATGGGCTCCCTCGTCCAGAAGACCAGCACAACGCCCTGCCCACACCGTGTGTCCCAACCACAGTTTTGCAGGGTCTCCGTTCCACTGCAGGTGGTGACAGGTTTCATCTCACAAGGAGACCGGAACACATCTAACTGAAACTCGACGGCTAAAACATTCAGGTCAGGGACCAAACACTGTCCACAGCAGACAAGGAAGCTTCTGCAGATGATGGGCCCCAAGAACAAAGGAGCCAGAACACAGTACATGTGAGAGACACCCTGAGGCACCAGTCCCTGGAAACTGCATGATCTCTTCATAACTCCCAGTATTCTCCGCAGCCGGAGACCTAACAGGCTAGTCCACAGAAATGAAAGACAAATTTATCCCAAATGAATGAACAAGTTATGGTTATGGCCAGAGATTTAAGCAAAATAGATCAAAGTAAGACACCTGTTGAAGAATTTAAAGCAGTGATCATTAGGGTACCCACTGGGCTTAACAAAAGCATGATAGAGATCAGTGAGACCTTTATGACAGAGATTAAAAAAAAGTTTTAGAACAATCAGCAATGCGTTAAAGATTTAGACTAATGGAAAGTAATCAAGTTAAACAAAAGAAAAAAATTCTGGAAAACAAGACTAGACATAAGGAACTCAATGACTCCATCAAGCGAACTAGCATTCATATTAGGAGTCCCAGAAGAGAGAGAAAGGGAGGCAGAAAATTTCTTTGAAGTAGTGGCTGAAAACTTCCCTAACCTGAGGAAGAAAACTTACATCTAGATCCAGGAAGCACAGAGAGAGAACTCCCATCAAAAACACAACAAAAGCAAGCCAACACCAAGACATACTGTAACTTGCAAATTAAATTTGCAAAATGTAGTGATAAAGCAAAATATCTTAAAAGCAGCAAAGGACTCTTAGTTACATGGGAAAACCCATAAGGCTATCAGATTTTTTCATCAGAAGCTCTTCAAGCCAGAAGGGATTGATGGTATATTCAAAGTGCTGAGTGGTACAAATCTGCAGCCAACAATGCTCTATCCAGCAAGGCCAACATTAAAAGAGAAAGTTCCACAAAAACTAACATTCATGACCACTAAACCACCCTTGTGAGAAATACTAAAGGGGACTCCGTGCATAGAAAAGACCCAAAATGACAGTATGAAGGTAGGAAATACAAATGTAGTAAAAATGACTATTTAAAAAGAAAAAAAGACCCTGGGTGGTTCAGTTGGTTGAACATCCGACTTGATTTCAGCTCAGGTCACGATGTCACAATTTGCAGGATGCGAGCCTGTGTGGGGCTTCACACTGACAGCACAGATCCTGCTTGGGATTCTCCCTGTCCTTCACCCCTACCCCCACTTGTGCTCTTGCTCTCAAAATAGGGGCGCCTGGGTGGCTCAGTTGAGCATCCAGTTCTTGATTTTGGCTCTCTCCCTTTCTGCCCCTCCCACACTTGCTCTCTCAAAATAAATAAACTTAGTAATTAAAAACTTGAGAAAAATGAGTCAAGGAGTTCACAAAATAAAAGGATAAAAGAATGCAAAATATGACAGCATATATCTGAACTATGTGGAGGACTGGAGTCAAGAACAGGTCAAACTTAAGCAGCCAGCAAGTTAATATAGACTACAGTATGTGGAAGATGTTATGTGCAAACCTAATAAAGATGCAAAGAATAAAGAGAAATCAAAATCATTGAAGAAAACCAGCAAACCATGGAAGAAAAGGAATCAGAGAAAATCTCTACAACCCCAGAACAAGTAATGAAATGGCAATAGATTCTTAGTAATAATAACTTTCAGTGTAAATGGACTAAGCACTCCACAATCAAAAAAGACATATGGTGACTGTTTAAAAAAAAAAAATACACAGCTATATGCTGCCTACAAGAGACTGATTAAACATTTAAAAAAAAAAATGTTTATCTTTTGAGAGAGACAGAGTGCAAGCAGGGCAGGGGCAGAGAGAGAGGGAGACATAGAATCCAAAGCAGGCTCCAGGATCCGAGGGTCAGCTCAGAGCACAACATGGGGCTTGAGCTCCCCAATCGTGAGATCATGACCTGAGCCAGAGTTGGACACTTAGCCAGCTGAGCCACCCAGTCGCCCTAAGGTTTTTTGTTTTAAGTAATCTCCACTACCCAGCATTGGGCTCAAGCTCAACCCCAAGCAAGATCAAGAGTTTCATGCTCCACTGACTGAGCCAGCCAGGTTCCCCAAGAGACTCTTGCAGACTTAAATATATTTGCGGATTTCAGAGTGAGGGTGTGGAAAAATATTTATAATTAAAATGAATACCAAAAGAAAGCTGGAGTAGCAGTACTTACATCAGACAAAGTAGACTTTAAAAGAAAGACTCTTGGGGTGCCTGGGTAACTTAGATGGTTGAGTGTCTGACTCTTGATTTAAGCTCGGGTCATGATCTCACAGTTTGTGAGATCGAGCCTTATGTCAGGCTCCATGTGCCTGCTTGGGATTCTCTCTCTCCATCTTAAATAAACTTAAAAAAACTTAACAATTGTAAATCTTTCTGCATCCAACATGGGCGCACCCAATTACATAAAACAAGAATATAAAAGAACTAATTGATAACAATACCATGTTAGTAGTTAACACTTCACTTTTATCAATGGACAGATCATTTAAACAAAAAATCAGTGTAACAACGAATTTGAATGACACACTGGACCAGATGGACGTAACAGACATATTCAGAACATTCCATCCTAAACCAGAATACACATTCTTATCAAGTGCACTGGAACATTCTCTAGAATAGATAACTTATTAGTCCACAAAACAAGCCTCAACAAATTCAAGAAGATCAGAGTCCTACCATGTACCTCATGTTTCTGACCACAACACTATGAAACTACAAGTGAACCACAAGAAAAAATCTGGTAAAACCACAAACACATGAAGGTTAAATAACATACTACTAATGAAATAGAGGTGGCAAAAACAATGAATGGGTCAGCCAGGAAATGAAAGAAAAAAAAAAAACACCATGGTAACATGAAAATGAAAACAATGGTCTAAAACATTTGGGATGCAGCAAAAGTGAGCAGGAAGTATATAGCAATTCAGGCCTGGCTCAGAAAGCAAGAAAATTTCCTAAAGAAGCTAATAAAAAGAACAAAACAAAGCTTAAAGCCAGTAGAAAGAAGAAGATTAGAGCAGAAATAAATGATAAAGAAACTGGAAAAAAAGAACACATTAATGAAACGAGCTGGTTTTTTGAAAAAATTCATTAAAATTGGTCAATATCTAACCAGACTTACTAAAAAGGAGAAAAGACCCAAATAAGTATCACAAATGAAAGAGGAGAAATAACAACCAACACCACAGAAATACAATTTTAAGAGATTATGAAAAATTATATACCAACAAATTGGACAACCTATAAGAAATGGATCAATTCCTATAAATTACCTATAGGTAATGTATAAATTCCCAACACTCAACAAGGTTTAGAAAACTTAGACAGATAATCAGCAAAGAAGTTCAATCAGTAATCAAAAAGTTCCCAACAAACAGAAATCCAGGGCCAGATGGCTTGACAGGCAAATCTTACCAAATTAATTTAAAAGAATTAAAAGAACTATTAAAAAATTCTAAACAAAAGAATAGTTTAAAAGAATACCTATTATTCTCAAACTACTCCAACAAATAGAAAAGGAAGGAGAACTTTCATATGCATTCCATGAGGCCAGCATTATCCTGATCCCAAAACCAGATGAAGACATGGCTAAAAAGCAAACAAAACAAACTATAGGCTAATATCCCTGATGAACAAGGATGCAAAAATCCTCAACAAAGTACTAGCAAACCAAATCCAACAGTGTATTAAAAAAAATCAGTCACCACAAGTGTGATTTACTCCTGGGTTGTAAGAGTGGTTCCATAGTCACAAATCCATCAGCGTGATACATCACATTAACAAAAGGTTAAGAACCATATGGTCATCTTGATAGATGCAGAAGAAGCATTGGACAAAGTACAATTCAGGATAATGGGTACAAGGCAGGTTTAGAGGAACATAACTCAATGTAATAAAGGCCACATGTGAAAAGCCCACAGCTACTATCCTAAATAGGGAAAAACCAAAAGCTTTTTCTCTATAGTCAGGAACAAGACGGGTGTCTGCTCTCACCACTTTTATTTAGCATAGTACTGGAAGTCCAAGCCACAGTAACCAAACAAAAAGAAAAAGCATCGAAATCCATAAGGAGGAAATCAAACTCCCTATTTACACATAACATGATACTATAGGTAGAAACCCTGAAAGACTCCACCCCAAAACTCCTAGGACTGATAAATTCAATAAAGTCACAGGATACAAAAATCAGCATACAGAAATCTGTTGCATTTCTATATACCAAAACAAAGCAGCAGAAAGAGAAACTAAGGAATTAATTCCATTTACAATTGCACCAAAGATAATAAGATACCTAGGAATAAACCTAACCAAGGAGGTGAACGACCTGTACTTTGAAAACTAAAACACTGATGAAAGAAATTGAGGATGACACAAGGAAATGGAAAGACATTCCACAATTGTGGGTTGCAAGAATAGTATTAAAATGTCTATACTACACAAAGCAGTCTACAGATTTAATGCGATCCCTAATAAAACTTTTTTCACAGAACTAGAACAAGCAATGCTTCAATGTGTATGGAACCATAAAAGACCCAGAGTAGCCAAAGCAATCTTGAAAACAAAAAGCAAGGTTGGAGGCATCACAATTCCAGACTTCAAGTTATATTACAAAGCTGTAGTAATCACAATAGTATGGTGTTGGCATAAAATAGATACACAGATAAATGTATCAGAGTAGAAAGCCCAGAAATAAACCCACAATTATTTGGTCACTTAATCTTCAATAAAGGAGGCAAGAATTTGCAATGGGAAAAAGACCATCTCTTCAACAAATGTTGGAAAAACTGGACCACTTTCTTACATCACACACAAAAACAAACTCAAAATGGATCAAACACCTAAAGGTGAAGTCCTTGAAGAAAGCACAAGCAGTAACATCTCTGACATCAGCTGTACCAACTTCTTTTTTGATAAGTCTCCTGAGGCAAAGGCAACCAAAGCCAAAATAAACCATTGGGACTCTTTCAAAATTAAAAGCTTTTGTACACCGAAGGAAACAATCACCCAAACTAAGAGGGAACCTACTGAATGGGAGAAGGTATTTACAGATGGTATATCCCATCACAGGGTTAGTATCCAAACTCTATAAAGAACTTATTAAATTCAGCATCTAAAATGGTAATAAACCAATTAAAAGTGGGGAGAAAACACGAACAGACATTTCTCCAAAGAAAACATCTGGATGGCCAGCAAACACATGAAAAGATGCTCAACATCACTCATCTTCAGGGAAATGCAAGTCAAAACTACAAGAAGCTATCACCTCCCATCTGTCAGAATGGCTAAACTCAGAAACCCAAGAAACAAGGGTTGCCAAGGATATGGGCAAAAAGGAACCCTCATGCATGGTTGGTGGAAATGCAAACTGGTGCACTGTGGAAAACAGTGTGGAGGTTCCTTTAAAAATTAAAAACAGAACTACCCTACCAGCAGTCACACTACTGAGTACTTTTTTTTTTAATTTTTATTTATTTCTAGGAGAGAGAGAGAGAGCGTGAACAGGGGAGGGTCAGAGAGAGAGGGAGACACAGACTCCGAAACAGGCTCCAGGCTCTGAGCTGGCAGTCAGCACAGAGCCTGACGCGGGGCTCGAACCCACGAACCGCGAGATCATGACCTAAGCGAAAGTCGGACGCCTAACCGACTAAGCCACCCAGGCGCCCCGGACACTACTGAGTATTTTAACCAAGGAATACAAAACACGAATTCCAGTGCATCTGGAATGAATACATGCATCTCATGTTTCTAAGAGCATTATTTACAATGCTCAAATTATGGACAGAGCCCAATTGTCTATTGACTGATGGATGGATGAAGATGATGAGATATATAGAATATTACTTAGCCATACAAATGAAATCTTGCCATTGCCAACAACATGGATGGAGCTAAAGAGTACTATGCTAAGAGAAATAAGTTAGAGAGGAACACATACCACATAATTTCCCTCATATGTGGAATTTAGGAAACAAAACAAGCAAAGGGAAGAGAGAAAGGGGCAGACCAAGAATCAGACCTTTAAGGTACAGAGAACAAAGTAATGATAACCAGAGGGGAAGTGGGTGGGGGAATGGGTGACATAGGTGAAGGGAATTAAGGAGGCCACTTGGGATGAACACTGGGTGATGGATGAAGTGTTTAATCACTATCTTGTACACCTGAAACTCATACTGTGTGTTAACTGGAATTTAAATAAAAACTTAAAGTGTCACCACCTGTGCACCAGAGGGTAGAACAAGATGGAAGGCTAAAGATGGAGCTGGAGTCTCAAACTCCTGCACTCCTCTTCCGACCCCTTTATGGCCTATATAACACTTATGTGCCATTCTCCCTCTGTGACCCTACAGCCAGAGATTGGGAAATCCATTGCAGCCCTGAGATACAGCAGCAATATAAACAGCCAACAGGAGATTCCCAGCCACCTTTTCAAGAGGTCCTTTCCTCACCCAGCAGTTGGGGGAATTGTGAACTTCAGCATAAGTGATGATGGTCCAGGACAGGAAGACATTTCCTGATGCAAGAGGAAGGAATATTAGCGCAAGGCTAGGGGTGATAAGACTAATGTTTTACAGACAATAGCAAATTTTTCTTGAGCCGTATTTGGTCCTCATAAGCTAATAACAGCCCTGGCTTTCAACATTCTTCATTTTTGAGGAATAGGGGCTATGAACACTCTAGCTACTTCCTGCTGAAAAGGGACGCAGATAGCTTTGACAAATGAAACTGCCTGGCATCTAATTGCAGACATTCCCTAGTACTAAGTGGAATCCCCATCCTTCATAGAGCCATTATTTTGGAACTCTGGTGTACTGACCTAACCTCTTACTCTGCATTTGTAATGAGGCCACTTAAGTTAGTTCATTTACACAGTGGTGTCTTTTCAGGAGGCTGCCCTGCCGGCGGGCTTTCAAAGTCAAGCCTATCACATGCATTCGAGTAGAGAATTAGCCAGATACGCAAGGAAACCAGAATTCCGGATCCAGCCTAGTTTTATAGGTAAACCATCATTCAAGGGTCATCAGAACTAGAATCTAACTCCCGTAAAGGCGGCTACAAAAACAATTTCCACTTTTCCTCTCTAAAATCAGTCTGTCAAAGATAGCCAAATTAAGAGTCGTTTGTAAAGCAATGCAGTTTTAACAATGGCCAAATTGTTTACATAAGTGCAGCAAGAATAGTGATTGATTGGGTTCTTTTATATTTGCTTTGCTAGAGCTTCTCATAAGGAGTTTCAGACTGAGCCTGCACTAGCTTTTCAATGCTAAGAGCCAAGCCAGATACTTGCCATCAGACTTGCCTACAATACCTTTAGGTCTACGTTACTTCTTTCATGAGGCTCCCCAAGAAATCCTGAAGTTTTGAGCCTGCCAGGAAGTGACCCTCCTTACTCACCTGGTAGGCCTCCTAGGAACACTTGTAAGCAAGGTACCAAGCCAGTTATTTCCAAAGGGCTTCATGGGCTCCATAAAATCAACCTTACTTCCTTAATGCTGTCTGGTCATATCTGAGCCAATACAGGTCTCTCTCAAATAAGGCATTGCGGTCAAAGCCTTGACAATATAACCAGTATTTCCAGTGGTATCCTGTCACAAGGAGGACAGATTCTTCCTGAACTTCTTCAGGTAACTTTGATTTCCCATGTTGTCGCTGCTGCAAGCCCCAGCCAAACCCTTCTGGGTAAGAAGTTCCCTCAGATTCACAACTCACATCCAGCATTAAGACCCCTAGGTCCCTGGGGGCACCTGGGTGGCTTGGTCGGTTGAGCGTCCGACTTTCGCTTAGGTCATGATCTCGCGGTTCGTGGGTTCAAGCCCCGCGTCGGGCTCTGTGCTGACTGCCAGCTCAGAGCCTGGAGCCTGTTTCGGAGTCTGTCACTCCGTCTCTCTCTGACCCTCCCCTGCTCACGCTGTCTCTCTCTCTCTCTCTCTCTCTCTCCTAGAAATAAAATTAAAAAAAAAAAAAGACCCCTAGGTCCCTGTACTTGTTTTACTATCATTTGTCCTTTAAGAAAGCTTCTTACTGGTTAGCAACTCAGTCCAGTCCACTTCCCTTCTTAGCCAAGGCATATGAAGGGTATTTAAGGCTTTTTACTTTTAAGATCTCTACATCCAACATGAAGCTCGGACCCACAGTCCCAAGAGTCACATGCTGTACTGACTAAGCCAGCCAGGTGCCCCTTAAAGGTCTTGATATCTGGATTAGATGGGAAATAAAAAGGTCTTCAGTAACCCAGTAAAGAAAAAAAAAAGCCTGTAATCCCTTTCCCGTTTTAGAGATTGGGAAGGGTTTTTTTGTTTTCTGTTTTTTTTAATCAGTAACTACCTTAGCATCACTTTTGGCTTACACAACCAGATGATGCCCAGGAACTTGACCAATTGAGCCAGCCTTGGATCTGGTAGGTATTTCCCTCCCATCCTCATGGGAATGATGGTTTATTAGGTATAGGGCTGCCTGAGGCGGCGGATAAATCACAGGTTAACACCATCTACTTAATGAGGGAGCACCATCTCCTCAGGCCATAGTCCTCTTTATTGCTCTCAGGGACCAGCTGTATTGTATAGATACCCATTTTGCGTGACCCACGAGGATAGGTTTCACTACTCAGCTACACAACCTGAATTCACCTGTTGTAATTAGTTAGCTCCAGATCTGGTAGATCTCTATGCCCAAAATACACTCCAGAAGGGGGGAAATCTGCACCAGGAAACAGGAAGCCTGCTGATCTGTGGATAGAGACTAGTTTGTCTAATCTTGATAATTTGTCTCTCATGGCTATCAGTAGCCTTTATTTCTCCCCCAAATTTTGAGGGGTTTCCATAGATCATTGTGCATTCAGCCCCATTTTCTATTAGAGCTAGTACAGTCTGTTAGTGGGGCACCAATAAATGGTTAATTCAGCCTGGCTCCGCTGCTTGCCACCTACTGCACAAACTAGAGAGCAAAGCACTAGAGGGCAATGTTGGCCTAACCCCCAGTTCACAGAAGGGCCGGCAGTGACACACCTGGCTCTTTTGAGCCTCCCTTCAAGGCAGTAAACTACTTTCCCTTGGGTGATGTCTTCCATAGGTCTAGCAAGACCGAACTGGGTTGTATTTTCTCTTGGGGTCCCAGATAATATTAGATCTTGCCACAGTTCACAAGCAACCTTGATGGGCCCCCCTCTCCGCCATTTTGCCGTGGTCGGAGTCCTTGGATTTTCAACCTATTTCCCTTCTGAGGGATCCTTTCAATTTCACTTAAGTCAGTCAACATGAAGCCAGTGGAGAAATGGGCTGATCGATAGGGTCCAGAACAGATCCTGAAGTCCTATTCCACACCCTTGGGGCTGACTGTAAGACAGAGTTCTTCGTACCAGAGCAAACTAATCCTTCATCGGGGCCTCTCATTTATGCTGGACATAAATGGCATGTTTCGTTCCCACTTCATGTATAATTTCTTGGAGTCCTTCTATAGAGGCCAGGTTATCTTAATGCTGTCAGTTATGCAGTCAACCAACCGAGCTAAGTGCCTGCATCTCTCACCCACGCTTGAGGCATATAACCCTTGTTGCAGTGACTGTGACTATTTTCTTTTTATGTCGCACTTAACCCATTTAACATAACACCATCTCCCCCGGTACCCCACAGCTGTAACACCCAAGCTGCCATCCCTTCAGCCCTTTCGCTTCCCCACCATGTCAGGTAGGATACCTAACAGCTCTTTGGGCGTTTTTAAGGCCTCCCCATACTCACGCACTGGTCCGAAACGCTCCAAAGACCTGGCCAAGTCTCCCCATGCAGCCAGGGCTGGCCAGCTTAGGCTGGAACCCCAGCGTCTGGCTCCTCCCCTCACCCCCAAATGCTTACCCCCTCCCCCAGACAACCCACTCTTCCCCGGCAAGGACCCTTTACCCAAACTTGTTTTATCTCGGGTATCCTGTTGACTACACCAATTGTTAAAAGGTAGAGGAGCCTTAGAGCGAAAACCGAAGCAAGCCCCGCCACCTCCGGGTGACTTACTGACACGGGCCGGCCGGCCAGGGCGCTGTGCTGGGATCCTCCGCTGGTGCTCTCTGCGCCGTAGCCCCGGAAGCCACCCAGACCTTAATCGCCAGCTCCAGAGCGAGAAGCAAGCTGGCAAGGTCCCAGGGTAGTTACCTTGAGTGGTGTCACCTGTGCACTAGAGGCTGTCCACCGTTACCTAACGAGGGACCGCCTGTGTGCCACAGGGAGCACGGATGGGAGGGCCCAAGATGGAGTCAGCGCAGTCTGCACTCCTACACCATCTTCCTCTCACACGGTTCTCAGCCCTGTTGTGTTCGCTGGGGACTGTAGCGGAGAATAGTCACAGCTGCAAAAACATTTGGTCCTCTGGGGACATCGTGCTTAGCGTTTCCTTCGTGGGGGCCTTGGTTTTTGCTGTCATCAAGCATTTCCCCCAAAGCTGAAATTCAAGGGAAAAACCTCCACTTCTAAGTAGACTTGTTTGTATTTTCAAGACAGACTTTCTCGCTCCTCCGATAACCCTAAAAATTAAGGTTGACTTTTCTTTATCGGTTCCAAGTTCTTGGCTTTTTCTCTCCAAGTCTCATTTTAAGAGTCTGCTTTTATATAAACAACTTTCCGCATGATCCCATTATCCCAGCGAGTCAGAGCCAAGCGTGTACCGCGGTGTGAACACTTCTGACAATTAGTGTGATCATTCAATGCGGTACCTGGTAAAATGGTAGTTGTAGGCAATGGCCCATTTCATAAGTCACTTTTGAAAAGTTACTTTTTCATAAGTAAGTTTTTATAAATATTGGTGATGGTTTTAAAAATCAGAAACCTTTACGGGATTTTCCACATTAAAAGTTCAAGTAAGGGGCACCTGGACGGCTCGGGTCATGATCTCACGGTTGCTTGAATCTGAGCCCCACGTCGGGCTCTGTGCAGACAGCTTGGAGCCTGGAGCCTGCTTCAGCTCCTGTGTCTTCCTCCTCCCTACCCGATTCATGCTCTCTCAAAAATAAACATTAAAAAAAATCTACGTAAGTATCATACAGTTTAACAAATGTGTGTACACATCCAAGATGGATACTCAGTTGGCATTTATTGGTAGGACAGTTAAACCACTCAAACATGCCCTTCCAACTGGTAATTAGGTAGGTGCCGCCCTGAAGTTGAGCACCTTCCTCCCCACCCAAGTCCATGCCCACATCTCTCAAGGTTGATGTCTGGCACACTGGTCCACCACAATATGCTATACTGACTCAAGTATTTTGAAAGACATTCTTTGGGGCGCCTGGGTGGCTCAGTCAGTTAAGTATCCAACTTCCTCAGGTCGTCATCTCACGCACGGTCTGTGAGTTTGAGCCCTGCATCAGACTCTGTGCTGACAGCTGAGGGCCTGGAGCCTGCTTTGGATTCTGTGTCTCCCTCTATCTGCCCCTCCCCCGCTTGCACTCCATCTCCATCTCTCCCTCTCTCTCACATATAAACAAAAAAACCTTTAAAAAAAGAAAAACATTGTCTGTTTTTCCCATCTGAAAAAAAACAAAAAACAAAAAACAAAACCAGCTGTTTACATCATGATTTTACCATACCTTGACTGTTGAGATTTAGATTTTCCCAGAGTATAAGTAAGGCAATACGAGTTCCCCCTTGTGTTCTTTTCCATTGCTTTTTCTAATTTGGAAAAAAAAAATATATTTTTTTTTAAATAAAAAATCCCAGCTGCAGGGTAGGTAGGAAAGGCAGGAGAGAGCCGAGAGGTCAGGGTTTCACAGCAGAGCAGTGCAGCGGGGCCGTGCGGGGGTACCGGCACCCACAAACCCCAGGAAGTCAGATGTTCTGGGTGTACAAGTAGATATGAAGACCAGACCACACTCACAGCCAGCATGGTAGCGCTTAGGCTCAAAGCAAGGCCCTCAGCCTCACAGAACTGGGCTCCCAGGCATGGACCCAGCAAGACACAGCCACACAGGAGCCCAAAGCTGGCAGCAGCACCGCAATCTGCCTCCCTGCTGCCTTGGGAGAGTGGCTCTCCTGGGTCCCGATCTGTGCACCTCCGTATCTGGGTGCTATTCACTGCCGGTGACAGAACACTCTAGGAGAGAGCTGGCTTTGTCTATTCAAAGAGTCAGTGTTGGGGCACCTGGGTGGCTCAATCAGTTAGACGTCTGACTTGATGTCAGCTCAGGTCTTGATCTCAGGGTTGTGAGTTCAAGCTCCACACTGGGTGTGAAGCCTACTTTAAAAAAAAAAAAAGCCAGTGTTACAAAAAAAAAGTTCTAGGTTTAAAGAGATTAAAGGAACCAATAACAGTGCTTAGACCCTGACTGGACCTTTGTTTAAAATACATTGGTGGAAGAACCAGAAATATTGGAACATGGATTGAATGTGAACTTAACATTCATTTATTTAAGTGTAGTAATGGTGGAGTTGCGATTACATAGAAAAGTGTGCTTATTTCTAGCAGGTGCATGCCAAAGAATTTAGGGGTGAAGCATCAAAGTGTCAAAGTCTACAGCTTATTTTTAGATGGTTCAACAAATTGATATATATACATATACACACACATAAGTAAGGAGTAAATATGGCAAAATGTTGTCAGATCTAGGGAGAGGGCATAGAGCTGTTGATCTTATCTTTTTTTTCCCCAACTCTCCATTTTGAAAATTTTCACCAAGTTGAGGGATATCTTAGATCTTCCATGTAGGGGTGCTTGGGTGGCTCAGTTGGTGAAGCGTCTGACTCTTGACTTTGGCTCAGTCATGATCTCACAGTTTGTGAGATCAAGCCCTGCGTTGGGCTCTGTGTTGACAGCTCTCTCACTCTCTCTCTCTCTCTCTCGCTCTCAAAATAAATAAATAAGCTTAAAGAAATCATCACTTTAAAAATGCTCTGTCCGCCAGGCACGTAGGTCTTTCAGGTAGGGTTTCTCCATGTATAGTCTCTCACCATCAGTATCAGAATCAACAGAGAAAATACAGGAATGGCCCACGAGCACATGAAAACAGACTCCACATCCATCATCAAGAAAATGCAAATACAATTATGGGCTTGTGGTGTCAGTGCTATGCACCTGAAACTAACGTAACATTGTCAACTACATGTCAATGGGAAAAAGTACAGAGGGAAACCACACAGAGAGCAGCACACACCCACTAGAAGGGCTGAACAACATCAGTGTCAGTGAAGACATGGAGCCACAGGAACGCCTGTATTTCAGGGACAGGGGGTTCTAAAATGGTACAGCTACACTGGAGAACAATGTTCCAGTGTCTTACAAATTCGACATAACCTCGGTTAAGAGTCCGACCCTTGATTTCAGCTTGGGTCATGAGCTCACGGTTCATGGGTTTGAGCCCCACGTCGGGCTCTGCGCTGGCAGCACAGAGCCTGCTCGGGATTCTCTCTCTGCCCCTCTCCCGCTCACGTGCACTCTCTCTCCTTCTCTCTCTCTCAAAATAAATATTTAAAAAAATAAGAAGTTCAACGTATCCTGCCCATACAAACTTCCTCTCAGGTCCCAAGAGAAATGAAAACCTACATCCCAACACTGGTATTCCAACGTTCCCGGCAGCTGTATGCACAACAGCCAGACTCTGGAGACAGCCATGCAGGGTGTCACCAACTTGAGCGCAGATAAAGTGAGAGACAGCCCTGCACGGACAGGTGCAGCACCACGAGCAAGTGATTGAAACCGATCACAAGAGTACACGCTATACGATTCTCTTCTTACGAGAGTTCCTAGAACCAGCTGAAGCTTCCTGCAGACTGAACAGACTTGCCTGGGGCTGGAGGTCAGAGAGGATCGGCGGCAAAGGGACACGAGAGAACTTTCTGGGGCCTGTGGAATGTGTCTTGGCCGGCAGTGGTCACGTGGGTACCTACATCTGTTTGAAAGTGCTCCCGAGAGAAGTGCATTTTCTTTCGGGCAAACTCCCATCTCCATAAAGTTGACTCAAAACACATTTACACAACTTTTTTCCCTGCCCCGGTGGTGAGACGGGCTCTTTCAGACAAGGTTTCTCAAAATGTGGTCTCTGGACCTTGTGCATCAGCCTCACCAGGAAGTCTGACTCACTGAGTCAGAATCTCAGGACTGGACCGGGGAGGAGTCGTGTGCACCTGACACACGCGGCCGCGCCTCAGGGGCCGGTTGTCACAGCTCGGGGACACGAGCCAAGGCTGGATTTCACACGAGAGTGCTGGGGGTCCCTGGCGGGAAGAGAGACGTGAGAAATTATCCAAGAGGAATTCCGTGCCGACCGACCAGTCGTGTAACCTTCCTGCTTCTGTTCTGGAGGAAGGGAAAGGCAGCTCCGAAGGCCAAGCCGCAACTTGTGACAAGGGCCCCCCAGCGAAGGAAGGCTGTGAGAAGGGGTGGCCACAGGACTCCCTTCCGAAGCCCCTGCTCTCCAGCCAGGCTGCGCCTTGGAATCTTGTGGACCTTTTTTTAAAAAGTCTAATTCCTCTCTCTCTTTTTTTTTTTTTAGTTTATTTATTAAGAGAAAAAGAGTGCAGGGGAGGGTCAGAGAGACAGGCAGAGGGAGAATCCCAAGCAGGCTCCACGCTGTCAGCAAAGAGTCCGATGTGGGGCCAGAATCCACGAACTGTGAGATCGTGACCCGCTTAACTGACTGAGCCACCCAGGCGCCCCATCTAATTCCTCTTTTAATCACAGTAGTACATAAATACAGGCCCTTAAAAAAAATGTGAATATGGCTTTAGTAATACTAAAGTCGGCATGTTTAAAAAAAGAGACTGGTCCTTCTGTAAACTTCTTCCTGCTTCTTGGAGACACGGACGAGCTTTTTACTCTTAAGTGTGCAGCCTCATGAATATTTACATGCATGCCCCCCCGCCCGCCACGCCCGCCCAGACCAGGACCCTGACCATTTCCAGCACTCTAGAATGTTCCTGGCGCCCCTGCTCTGTTCCTACTTCCCCAGATAACCACTATTCTGACTTCTGCCACCACTGATAAGTTTTAAGGCAACCACTTTAAATTACTTTTGTATGGGGCACCCGGGTGGCTCAGTCACACTTCACGTCAGACTTCAGCTCAGGTCATGATCTCAGGGTTTGTTTGTTTGTTTTTTAATGTTTTGCTTTTTTTTTTTTTAAATTTCTGAGAGAGAGAAAAACAGCGTGAGCAGGGGAGGGTCAGAGAGAGGGGGAGATACAGAACCTGAAACAGGCTCCAGGCTCTGAGCTGGAGCACAGAGCCCGACTCGGGGCTCAAACCCACCAGACTGTGAGATCATGACCTGAGCCGAAGTCGGACACTTAACTGACTGAGCCACCCAGGCGCCCCTGATCTGCCTACTTCGGAGAGGACCTTGCAGCTGCTTAGGACGCTAGATCCCAAGTTCACTCTTCTTCCCCTTCATTACCAAGAGAAGCTAAAATACTTTCCGATTTCCAGGCCCCGCCACGAAACCGCCATACCCCGGGGCACCTGTAAGCCTGTGTCAGCGGTGAGCCGGGCGCCTGACACCACGGACTCAGGACCTTTGCAGAGAAGGGCTCCGCCTGTTAACACGGAACCTGTGACCAAGCTGCATGTCCCACTGTAGCTGGAGCAAGCAAGCCACGAGAAAGCCCAGTGTTTCTCAGACTTCGTTTACTGCCTCTCAGTTGCCCCCTTGGGACTCTACCCCTTTCTGCCCGGCGGCCCATCTGCGTCGCACCAACAGGTGGTCTGACCGGACCCTCAGAGGTTTCTGTTCGCCAGGAGCCTGAATGCACGCCCGCCTCCGGAGAGGAAGGTCGGTCTGCACGGGGCGGTGGTGCCCAATGCTCAGCGCCAAGATGCGATGCAGGCACAGCCTCCCGTCACTGGGAGAGAGGTCTGTGTGGCCGAGACACGACCCACCCTGCGGCCACTCCCTCGGGCCCCAGCTCAGACCTCTTCAGGCCCGTGTCCTCACCGCCTGGATCCCTGTCTCAGCGGGTCCCTGTGCCGTGCAGCCCCCTTGGCTTCTCCAGCCCAGGCGCCACAGACCTCACCCCTGCCAGCCCCTGCCCAGTGCGCGCCGGCTAGGAAACCTCTTCCCTCCCCCGGGGGCGCCCACTTCTCACGTACTGTCCTCCAGACAGGGCTGGTCGGACGCAGCCGCCGCTTACGGGACCGCACTTCGGCGGTGCTGTTACCGCCGCCAAGGCCCAGCGCCGCAGCACAGGGGAGGCTCGCTCTGTGCGCTCAGGTGAGAGCGCACGGCAGCACCTGGGAGCCTGAGGCCCCTCCTGGTCCTGAAGGCTGCAAGGGCGTGCACGTGTGACCAGACAGGTGCAGGGACAGGGTGCGGAACGCCATTTTAATGAGGGAGAAACCCAGGCTCAAAAGTGCTCAGAAACCATCCCAAGGTAACCCAACGAATCCACTTCGGAGGCTGGAGGCTAAAATACACACTCTGTCCAGGGCCCCAGAAAACCTCCATTCCCCTGGACGTGATCTGCTCGCACCAGAAGTCCAGTCCCGGCTTCGCTCAGAGAGGGCCCCTCAGCGCGGAGCGGGGACACCCCGAAGCCTGGGTCCAGGGAGGGGAGTGGCTACCCCAGCCGGCCACCTGGCCTCCGCTTGGGGCCGCACGCCCCCGAAGTCCCTGGACGGGCAGAACCCCAATCACTCGATCCGCTTGGCGCAGACCCAGGGTCTTGGAGAGGCACAGTCCCAAGCCACAACCTTGCCTTCCTCCAGGCCCCCGCACTTGAGGCCGGGCTGGTCCTCATCTTCCTCCGGGAGTCTGGGGAGGGGGAGAAGAGGGGACGGGGCTCAGGGTGACGGGCTCTGCCAGCCTGTGCGCCCGATGCCAGTGCCGGCGTGGGTCCTGCTTGACCACTGCTCAGAGCCAGGAGAGTCTGCAAAGGGCTCTGGCATCGGAGTCATGAGGATGCCCCACAGCTTGGGAGAACCACCCACCCTCCTGCGGGCGCGCCCCTCATCTACCGAACAGGGGGACGGACAGTCCTGCTCCGGCGAGCTCTGGGAGCCCAACAAGGGATGGGGTGACTGGGACTAAATGAAACCAGGCCCTGAGCGGGGCAGTGGGGGAGGGGTGTCTCCCAAGAGGTACCCCCAGGCTGGTGGTGGAGCAGGGGCTGAAACCGGGAACGAAGGAGGCTCCAGTGGGGGAAGATGTCAGCGGAGGGGAAGGCCCGTGACCCCTCGTTGGTGCCTGCTGTGATGTCATTCCGGTCATACTGGGGACAGAGGGGCCACCCACCCAGGCCCGTGGTCACTCACAGCTGGGGCGGTAGTGGAGCCCCGTCGATCCAGTGCCAGCCCTGGGGGCCTCGCCGGGCCCCCAGCCAGGAGTGTTTGGTGAGCGGGTATCTGCTCAGGAAGTCCTGAAGGAGAAAAGCAGCCGGTCACCCTTCTTCCGACACTAGACACCGGTACGGCTGCCCCGGGGGATTCTGCGCCCCACGCTGCCCCACCTCCCGCAAATTCCCAACTCACCCAGCCAGAGACCCGGCTCGGCTCAACCCAGCTCTCCCCAAACACCAGCAAGTGGAAAGCTGTATCGGGCCCTGGCTGGTTGCCAGACACTGTGTTCAAGACTGGGGACCAGAAATGTTTCCATGGATATGAGCGGCCAGACAAGGGGGAGAAAGCCGGGAGGCTACAGAGCACATCCAGGCAGCAGACGGCCTGACCCGGCAGGAGGCGGCCTGGGAGCAGATGGTCAGCAAGGGCGCACCTGTCGGCGACAGCGTAAGGTACCCTGCAGCAGCGCGGCACCATATCACAGCCACTTACACAAAGAAGACAAGTACGAAGGCCACCGAGCAGTATGGGGAAAGCTCTCCTACGTGAGGGGCTACCGCGCGCGCGAAGGCGGACTCCGCCGTGGCAGGATCGGGTCCTGAACTCGGTGTGCGCACCAGCGCAGACACAGGCAGCACCAAAAACCCAGAGTGCGTTGGAGAGCTATTAGAGGCGATTTTTCTCTTTCTTTTCAATATTTGTCCTTGAGGTCACATTGTTTTTGGCAACAGAATGAATGAAAAAAATGTGCTTGAAAAGTTTTAACTTGGACAATGAGGGTCCAGCTCTGTAAGTCCCGGTGTGGGGCAGCGACGCCGGTGCATCTTCCAGAACATACCTCAGTACCACCTGACGGGAGCAGCGACATCCTTCCTACCACTTGGGTGAGTGATTCCACTTTGGAGAATAAATCCAAGGCCATAAAGGGGGAGAAAATGAACTCCGAAGATAGCACAGTGTTATGTTTAAAGAAAAAATGGAGGGGCGCCTGGGTGGCTTTCGCTTAGGTCATGATCTCGCGGTTCGTGGGTTCCGCCCCGCGTCGGGCTCTGTGCTGACTGCCAGCTCGGAGCCTGGAGCCTGTTTCAGTCTGTGACTCCCTCTCTCTCTGACCCTCCCCTGCTCACGCTGTCTCTCTCTCTCTCTCCTAGAAATAAATAAAACATTAAAAAAAATTTTTTAAAGAAAAAATGGAAACCACCCAATGCTCAGCAATCAGGAAATAGCATAAGCAGGCATGTTATGGGACAGCAACCCCATGGAAAATTACAATGCCATTAAAGATGACAAGTACGCAGAAAATGTAATGCAAGAAAATGTAAATAGAACAGGAAGAGCAGACCGACCACACCAGCAAGGACGCATTGCTCACAACACCCACAAGCATATATCCATTAGTGAAAATTAGAAGTGGACTCTTAGGAGTCTGATGCATGTGCAGATTTTCCCTAGAAAACTGAGAAAGCCAAAACCTCTACACTTGCCCCTGGTTATTAGAAAGTAAGCACTAGGGCCATGACCGTCCCCTGTTTGTCCTTCAGGTCTGTTTAAAGGTCATTTCCTGTAGGGACACGGTGCTGACTGTCCTCTCCTCTCCCACACACCCCCCCCCCCGTAAGGTGGGCTCCCTCCCCTGTGCTGTGACCATAATTTGGAGCTTGATGCCCAGAACTAAATAGCTTGTCAGTTTCCAACATTGGGCAGGGACCGTGGTGAGGACCGGGGGCCTGTCTGATTCACACCGGCCCTGAGAACCCAGCACACAGTAAGCCAGCTCAACAGAACTGGCTCCCTGTGCTCCCTGCCAGTATACCCAGCAAGGGCCACAGCTCACACATGTGCCATCAGGCCACCCGTGGGCCCCAGAGGCGCCAGCACAGACCCAGCTCCTCTCAAGGAAGCGCCACCAGTCAGCAGCTGAGAGAAGCCAGAAACAGCTTTCTGGCTGAGGGCTGCTAACCTGACCCCTTCTGAAACCTTAAAGGTCAGACTGCATATGAAAGAGGAGAGTTGGCGATGACAGGCCACACCTTGGCTGGACC
The DNA here is from genome assembly GCF_008692635.1 of Crocuta crocuta. Lineage (NCBI taxonomy): Eukaryota > Metazoa > Chordata > Mammalia > Carnivora > Hyaenidae > Crocuta > Crocuta crocuta. Next base: position 2,370,444 of record NW_027532820.1, on the reverse strand, counting down.
GCAGTCCGGGAGCTTTGGAGAGGATGAGGAGGAGCCTGGAGCCAGCTCTGAGGGGAGTCGGAGGACAGAACAGCCCAAAGCATCTCAACAGTGGCTGCAGCAGACCCAGGACCCCTTCTGGCCAGCACCCCCTCCTGGAGGACACACCAGGGCCGGGAGCTTCTCCCGGGGCCCAGAGGCCACTATCACTGTGGAGAGCAGAGTTTTGGGACCGGGACACCCCACATTCAAATTCTGGTTCTGTGACTTTAGGCAAGTTCCCAACCTTTCAGAGCTTCAGTATGGTCCTCTAAAATGGGGGGGGGGGATTTGTGGGGTTTTAAAAAAATTATTATTAAGTTTGTTTATTTTCAAAGAGAGAGAATCCCAAGCAGGCTCCAAGATGTCAGCACAGAGCCCGACACTCAACCTCACAAACCCTGAGATCATGACCTGAGCTGAAATCAGGAGTTGGATATGGGGTGCCCGAGTGGCTCAGTCGGTTGAGCATCTGACTTAGGCTCAGGTGATGATCTTACTGCTTGTGAGTTCGGGCCCCCGTCGGGCTCTTTGCTGACAGCTCCAAGCCTGAAGCTGGCTTCAGATTTTGTGTCTCCCTCTCTCTCTGCCACTCCCCTGCTTGCCCTCTGTCTGTCTCTCTCCAATATAAATAAAGATTAAAAAAATAATATTGGAAAAAAAAGAAAGAGTTGGACGCTTACCTGACTGAGCCACCAGGGCCCCCCAAAACTGAGGAGACATTTGTAATGAGGCCTGTGATAATACGTATAAAGCCAAGGTCAGGTCGTATGTACTCACTAAAAGAGAAATCTCCAGTCTGTGCATGGTGGTGTGCAAACATAGTCCCCAACACAGGTGACCTCAACTGATGTCTCCAGCGTTGCCACGAGGCTCCTGCCCTTCGTCCAGGCCTGGCCCCAGCCCGCCCGGCCCTCCCCAACTTCAGCCCCCGGGGCCTCCATGACAGGAAGCAGGGCCCACCCCTGCCCAGGCACCCCTTTCCATCCTTCTTTCCTTGCAGCTCTGACTACATTGCTGTCACCGCTAGCAAAAATTATGGCATGGGAAAAGTAACATCCATGGATTAAGTTCCAGAAACTTCTGAGTCATTTATGGTCCAAAGAACTTCTGTGTATGATGCCACCGAAATCCCGGGGCCTCCACGGTCTTCAGCTGGTGCTTCTCCAACTTTGCCACCGATGCGGGGACATGTGGGAATATGACCCTGAGCAGAATTTCCTTGAAATCCCGTATTTTCCATCTTAAAAGTGAGCTAAGTTATCTGCTGTGCCTTCAAACATTTCTTTTTTAAAAACTGTGGATAAAATACGTATCATGAAATTTGGCTTTTTCACCATTTTTAAGTGTACAGGTTGCTGGCATCATGTGCATTCACACCGCTGTGCAGCCATCATCCATCCCCAGAGCCTTTTCCTCTCTCTGCACGCAAACTCCAGCCCATTAAACACCCTCCTTCCCCGGCCCCCGCCGGCAGGCACCACTCTCCCTTCTGCCTTCACACATCTCTGCTTTACTATTCAGGTGCTCCCATTAGTTAGTCTTCGTAATCCTATGATGGAAAGTTCTTCATGTTTTTTTCCTTTTTTTTTTTTTTT
>NW_027532820.1:2359773-2368794 GCF_008692635.1 Crocuta crocuta | reverse complement strand
GAGGGTCAGAGAGAGGGAGTCACAGACTCTGAAACAGGCTCCAGGCTCTGAGCTGGCAGTCAGCACAGAGCCCGACACGGGGCTCGAACCCACGAACCGCGAGATCGTGACCTGAGCGAAAGTCGGACGCTTAACCGACTAAGCCACCCGGGCGCCCCATCTTCATGTTTTTTTTCACCTTTCTGTGGTCGAGTGTGGCTCCTTGCTCCCTCCGCCCTACAGAACACAGCCATTCTCGAACTTTCTCCTGGTCTCTAAGCCCAGCTCTTGGGGAGGCCGAGACCCGCTGGTCTGAGGGCCGTGCGTGTTACTGGCACCTTGGAATGTCCCTGGGCATGTGTGTCCAGCTCCTGGAGCCTGGCCTTTGCCAGCTCCCTCTGCCAGCCTGTCCTCAGCTGCTCCTCCTCGCCCGGTGCCTCCTGGAATTTCTGGCCGTCATGCAGCGCTCCACAGTCATCACATTCCAGACGTGAAATCTTCACCTTCGTCTTTTTGCAAGGAGTTTACCCAGACTTTATGGTATGTTTTCTGTACACTTATGTTTCAAATAACTGATCCTGTATGCTTAGTTTTACAAGAATTCTTGGGGCGCCTGGGTGGCTCCATCAGTTGAGCGTCCAGCTTGAGCTCCGATCATGATCTTGCGGTCCAGGAGTTTGAGCCTCATGTCCAGCTCTGTGCTGGCAGCTCAGAGCTGGGACTGCTTCAGATTCTGTGTCTCCCTCTCTTTCTGCCCCTCCCCCACTCACGCTCTGTCGCTGTCTCTCAAAAATAAATAAATGTTTAAAAAAACATCTTTTAAAATTCTTTATCTGAAGCTTGAAATTTGGTTAAGCCCATCTCCCCCTTGGAGGACCCACCAGCCACAGGGAAGTTTTTGCTCAGAGGGCTAAGGTCATTCTCCACTGAACCTGTCTGCTTAGAGGCTGGAGGGCAGGGACAAGGCTTTCGGAGGACACTTGCTGTGCTCAGTGGGTCACTGCCCAGCTCGGTCCCCTTCCTAGCTCCAGTCACTCTCTAGGGACCGACCTCCATTCCCACTGGCCTCCATTTTGCAGACGCAACTAGGGGCCTGAGAATGTTCTTATTTGACAAACATAAGAACTCAGGGCCTGACGCAGGCGCCCGACAAAAACCCTTATACACCGACGTCCTGCTTAATGGGCTACTGTCCCACTAGCATTTCCTCCTAATTATGTAGCACACATTATTTGCAGAACATTTAGAAAATTAGAAAAATTAAAACTTTAAAGAAGGAGAAAAAAATCACTCGCAGTCTTCAGTGGTATCCACGATTAGGATATTACTATACATACTTCCTTTCTGTTTTTTCTTTGTATATTTATTGTTACTATATTGAGATCACAGATTTCATGGTTTTCAATCTACATTGTATCTTTTTCATTTCTCCATGTCTTCTGAAACCTAAGTTATTCCTGGCAATGAAATAACTCCTGTTCACTGTAAACCATTTTCTCCAGCATGGTCTTCTCTCCACCTCCAGGGACCTCTCCCAGAGAGAAAGGAGGCAGAAGCCACCTTCCCTGTTGTGAGGCACAGAACAGCTTTGTGTCAAGACTGGGCAGGAACAGTGCAAGAAAACAAATTCATGGATATGAAATCTTAAGTATTTTAACAAGTCAGATCCAGAAGTATTTGGGGAAGAAGAAAATCACGGCTAAGCAAACTATCNTGACACCTAGCTCAGAGCCTGGAGCCTGTTTCAGATTCTGTGTCTCCCTCTCTCTCTGCAGCCCCCCACTCCAGTTTTGTCTCTCTCTGTCTCAAAAATAAACTATAAAAAAATTTTTTTTAAAGAAAAAGGGGGGGGTGTAGGGAGGGAGAGGGTACCTGGGTGGCTCAGTCGGTTGAGCACCTGAGCCTTGATCTTGGCCCAGGTCATGATCTCAGCTCAGGTCACGATCTCACGGTTTGTGGGTTTGAGCCCATGTCAGGCTCTGTATTGACAGTGCGGAGCCTGCTTGGGATTCTCACTCTCTCAAGTAAATAAATATTTAAAAAGAAATAAAGAAATAAAACAGACCACTGTAATTCACCACAGAGATTAAAGAGGAAACAAAGGTATCATTTCAATATACACACAACAAAGCAACCCATGAAATTAAACTCATTCATGTTGAAACCTCTTCAAAAAATAGGAATAAAAAGGAACTTCCTTAAATGCTAACATTTAAGGAAGGGGCTGTTCTCATCATGGACTCTCGGTGACAAACACAGTTAGGTGATCAATAAATATGTTACCAAATCGCTGACCGGAGGAACGCTCACTGTGAAGGGCTTGGCCATGGGCAGGCTGGGAACATGCCCCACACGTGCTCCCGGCTCTGCCGCTGCGTCTTGGAATCAAGAGTAATTGAAGACCTTGGGAGCCCTGATGTCTGGTCCTCCCTCATGTCACTTTATTTCCTCAGGCCTAGGTGACTTTTTCTGCAATGCAGAGTTGGACTAGATCTTTGAGATTCCTTCTGGCGCTAGGAATGGGTGATCTGCAACGCTGTGTTCATCCCTGACCGCCCGCCTCCTTCTCACCTGGGTGTGGTCCGGCATGGGGAGGGTGGCGCTGCGAGCCGAGCAGAAGGCCTGGCTGGCCTCCCAGGCCCGAGCCTCGGCAGAGACGTAGTAGCAGTGCTCCTCACGCCACATCCAGCCCGGCGGGCACGGCCGGCACGTGGCGCCTGCAAGCAAGCACAGAGACCACTGTCAAGAGCTGAACGGATGCGCAGTAAAAAAAAAAAAGAATCAAAATCTGGCCATGGCCTTGACGGAAGGGACAAATCTGGAGCATGGAAGAGGTAAGCCTTGGGCCGGGCAAGCAGGGTGGGCAAGGACCTGGGCAGGCGGTAGAGTCTGCGCAACGCCCCAAGCTGCCCAAGGTGGGGGCCGTCCACCCACTGCTCATCAGAGCACAGGCTGTGTCCAGCGGAAGGAAGGTGCTCCCTTCCCTCTCTGTGCTCAACAAGCCAGATGTCTTCACGCTGCCTCTGCCCGGGGGGTGGCGAGGGGGGTGTCTTTTTCGGATTCTCACAAAGCTGCTGTAAGGACTAGACACCCTGGTGGTGGCCAGAGGGCGAGGGGGGACCAGGAGGCGGCACCATACCTGTTCTAGAAGCCAGGGCCACAATGGCGACCGCGGACACCGCCAGAAACACAGCCATGACCGCTAGGGCCCAGCGCAGGGACTTCATGTACAGAGGCAGCCCTGGGGGAGGGGACGGCCGGGAGAGACAGGTCAGAACCCAAGTCAGAACCGCACAGCGTCGCACGCCAGCGTCACGCCCGCCCTCGCACCCCACCCCCTTGGCCCAAGACACCACAGAAACCCACTCAGTTTAGGTTAGAAAATTAATATTGGGGAGAAAAACACTAGAAGATATTCTGCCGCTTTAAAAAATGGAAGATGTGAGAGTCCATTCAAGAAGGAGAACAGACGATTGGCTGACAACCATTTGCTGAGCACACGCAGCGCATGAGACACCAGGTACAAACACCACCAGGAACAGGGCAGGACCCCCACACTCACGGGGCTCAAGGACCCAGCAGATAAAGCTCCAAACGGGAGGGATGGGGGTTCGGTTTAAGCATCGACAGACCTGGGTTCCAGTCTCGGCTCCGTGGGTCCCCCAAGAGTTTCTGGTTCTCCCCGCCCCCCATCTCTCCAGGCCACCGGAGGCCACTGAAGCACGGTGCTTCCGGGGACAGATGCGAGCTGTCAGCAGCTCACGGGCCCAGGGGACCAGGTAGCTGGAATGAGGCCGCGGAGGGGAAAGGGGCTCCAGAGACAGGCAGGAGGAAGAGAGAGAACATATTCGAATCATCCCGCCCTGGTGACAGAGGAACCAGGGAGACCAGAGCGGAAACGTGGGGAATAAAACACAGTAAATGGTTCATTGTGGCCACTGACAGCTCACAGCAGCTTTCCACCCAGAAATATCTAAACTAACTGAGCACTCCTGGGGCGCCTGGGTGGCTCAGTCGGTTAAGCGTCTGACTTCGGCTCAGGTAGCGATCTCAAGGTTTGTGAGTTCAAGCCCCGCACTGCGTTCTGTGCGGACAGTGTGGAGCCTACTTAGGATTCTCTCTCTCCCCTTCTCTCTCTTCCCCTCCCCCACCCTCAAAATAAACAAACTTAAAAAATAAATAAATGAGTAACTGAGCACTCCTGAATCTGCTCCCTGCCAGGACACAGAAGCATGAAATCAATTAACGCAAAAAGAGGCCTCTCCTCTCCCAGACACTTGGGTGCAAGGGGCCATGGGACCCAGCCACATCTCGGGGACGAGGGCTTCGAATGCTACATATTCAGCGTAAGGGTCTCAAGAGCTCAGCCACCATATTTGCCAAAGCCTGAAAGAGCAGAGGTAGTTCTCCAGCAAATTTCTTCTTATTTTGAAAAGACTAACGCCATTTTTAAAACCACATGCACAGTAGGATACACCGCCCTCTGAATACACATTCGTGTGTATGGTACACACAACACACACACAGCATTGGGGCACATTTCCAAGGTTTTTAATAAAACATGTTTTCAATCATAATTCAACTTTAAAAGTAAAGGCACTTTTGAAATCCTCAAGTTCCCTTTTCTGTTAGGAAAAACACTTGCTTCAAAGACTGAAAAGGGATGCGTGTTACTCTGATCTATGAAGAGTCACATTCCATCTATGACCTTTTTGGAATTTGCTCCCCCCACCTTTTTTTTTTTAATACTTAACCTGCTTCTTAAAGGGATGTGACCCAAATTTTCATCAACTGATAAATGGATAAACAAACTGTAGCACATCCTTACAAGCGCAATATTCAGCCATGAAAAGGTATGAAGTGCTGGTACAGGCTGCAATTTGACCAAGCACCCAACAGTTTATGCAAAGTGAAAGAAGCTAGTTGCAAAAGGGCACATATTATGAGTCCATTTATGAAATGTCCAGAATAGGCAAACCCACAGGGACACAAAGTAGCTTAGTGGTTGCTTGGGGGCGGGGTGTGTGTGTGTGTGTGTGGGGGGGGGTGATGGCTAAAAGATACTGTGTTTCTTTTTAGGGTGTTGAAAATATTCTTTTTCTTGGTAAGGTTATTTATTTATTTTGAGAGAGGGACAGAGAAAGCAAGCAAGCAGGGGAGGGGCAGAAAGAGAGAGAGAGAGAATCCCACGCAGGCTCTGTACTGCCAGTGGGAGCCAGATGCGGGGCTCGAGCTCACCAACAGCGAGACCATGACCTAACCCAAAATCAAGAGTAGGATGCTTACCCAACTGAGCCACCCAGGCGCCCAGAAAATCTTCTAAAGCCAAGTGTAGTGATGGTTGTACACCTCTGTGAATGTACTAAGCCCACTGGATTGTACACTTGACATGGGTGGATTGTATATGTTACCAAAAAACGTGATTTGAAAATGCTTGGAATAAAAGATACATATGTATTGACAGTTTTAAAAGCAGAACTGAAAAACCTGGAGAAAAAAAGTAAAACAAATCTACCAATCACCCCGGTCAACATAACTACCGACCTTTCAGAAAAGAAATACAGCGGGTTACATAGTCTCACACACCTTCCACTCAGGGCTGCACGGCTGACCTTGGGAATGCAGGGGCCTCCCAAATTTCCAGGCAGAAGTCCCACCTACCCCCCTTTCAAAAGCAATTCTTTTCCTTTTTTTTAAGTTTATTTATTTGAGAGAGAGAGAGAGAGAGAAGGGCAGAGAGACAGTGAGAGAGAATCCCAAGCAGGTTCCACACTGTCAGTGTTTAGCCAAAGAGGAGCTCAAGGCAGGGCTCGAACTCATGAACCACGAGACCATGACCTAAAGTGAAATCAAGAGCCCAACATTTATGGATGGAGTCACATAGGAGCCCCTCAACAGCAATTCCTAATTACACAGGTAACACAAATACATTCTCCCTGTTAAAAAATGAAAATACAGATCAAGCTAAAGTCCCCTCTTGCTAAAATTTTTTTTTACTGTTTGTTTATTTTTGAGAGAGACAGAGCGTGGGGGGGGGGAGGGGAAGTAAGGGAGGGAGACACAGAATCTGAAGCAGGCTTAACCAACTGAGCCACCCAGGGGCCCTGCTAAAGTCCCCTCTAAACCCAACTTCTCCCTATTTCCGATTCCAGACCTCGCTCAGGGTCTGGGAACCCACCGAGGCAATAACACACAGTCCTTCCCTCTGGCCCCATTCTCTAGCTTCTACCCAATTCCCTTTTCAAATCTTGGATGGACATCTCTGATGTTCCCTCTGTTTACTCTCTCACTTTGAGCCCCATCTTAACTTGCCATCGTTCCGACGCGCGACTGAAACACCGTCTGCTTCCTCTTAGTCAAATCCGGTCACCAGGGGGTGGAATTAGGTTTTGCGGGGCTTAAAATTTATTCAACTTGCCCGTCCCTGATCAAACACTGTCTCTCTGTCTCTAAGTATACATAAGCATTAAAAAAAAATTTTTTTTTAAGGGGCTCTTGGGTGGCTTAGTGGGTTGAGCATCCGACTTTAGCTCAGGTCATGATCCCGCAGTTCATGGGTTCGAGCCCTACGTCAGGCTCTGCACTGACAGCTCAGAGCCTGGAGCCTGCTTCGGATTCTGTCTCTGTCTGTCTCACTCTGCTCCTTCTCTGCTCCCACACACTCTCTCTCTCTCAAATATAAACACTAAAAATTTTTTTAAAAATTTATTCAATTTAGTGGGCGAGGGAAGGGGTCTCAAAAAACATAATAGAAACCTCCAAATACACAGTTTGGCATAGGAGTCAGAGGGCTCCTGCCAGTGAGGCTCTGCTTTTGTGTCATTGCCTGCAGGCAAATCTATTACAGTTGCCCCAGCTCCTCCCGCTGGGGCTGACCTTGCTGGGCGTCACCCTCTCTGGGCCCCACTTCCTCCACGCACCCAGCGCTGATGAGTACATTCTTCCTGCCCGTCCCACCAACATTATAACTCCCTCTGGAGTTCTCAGGCTGCTCCCCCCCATCTCCAAAAGACACCTTCTACCCCAGCTGCTGTTCCCACTCTCAGCTCCAGAGTACCCCTGCCCACACGCCTCCTGGCTCCATCCCAGGCTGACCTGCACTTGAACTTCAGTCCTAGACTCTTATTAATCTGATAAAAAGCTACTGACTTCAAAAGACTCAATGTGGTAGATGGAATAATGTTCCCCCAAAGATGCCCACATCTTAAGCCCTGGAACCTGTGACTATGTTAGGTTACGTGGCAAAGGGGAATTAAGGTTCTGGATGGAATGAAGGTTGATCATCCATTGACTTTAAGATGAGGAGACTCTCCTGGCTTTTTTCTTTCTTCCTTTCTTGTAAAAAAAAAATTAATATTTTATTTATTTCTGAGAGAGTGAGAGTGAGAGCGAGAGAGAGAGAGAGCATGAGCAGGGAAGGGTCAAAGAGAGAGGGAGATACAGAATCTGAAACAGGCTCCAGGCTCTGAGCTGGCTGTCAGCACAGAGCCAGACGCAGGGCTCGAACCCACAAACCGTGAGATCATGACTTGAGCTGAAGCCAGATGCTTAACCGACTGAGCCACCCAGGCGCCCCTCTCCTGGCTTTTCTTGGTAGGCACAACATAATCACCAGGGTCCTTGGAAACAGAAGAGGGAGGTGGAAGAGGAGAGTCGAGGGGGCCAGCGGCAGAAGGAATCAGACAGACATTGCCGGATTCTGAGGGGTATGAACTAAGGAATTCTCCGTAGTAGTCTTCTAGCTACAGAAGGCAAGGAAACGGACTCTCTAGCGCCTCCAGGAAGGAACATGGTGCTGCTGACACCCTGGCTTTAGACCAGCCAGCCTGCATCAGACTTCTGACCTACAAAACTGTAAGATAATAAGTTCGTGTTGTTTCAAACCACTAAGTTTGTGGTAACTTGTTACAGCAGCGATAGGAAACACACCATCAGGCAGAAAATGTGCTCACACCAAACTCTGCAAAAAGCCGGGAGTGACGTGAGTCCCTGAACCCTACCCCTGACTGAGACAAAACAGAGACCCTGGGGCTTAGTGGCCTGTCTAGCTGGCCTGGTCTTCCTCCCACCTGGCCAAGCTTTTGGCACTTTGCCTGCTGGGCAGGTGGCTACTCCCTCCTGGGGGCTGTTTCTGAGCTTTCCAGCTATGAGGGCGCCCGTGCCACCCCCAAACCCTACTCGCCTTTCAGCGCTTAGCTCCAGGAAGCTTTCCCATGCCCCCAGGGTTCAGCACCCACTGCCCCTCAGTTCCCTGTCCAGGGTTGTTTATATCTTTTCCAGGCTCCTTCTTCCCTGACAAGAGCCCCCACTCTTTTTTTTAAAAAATTTTCAATGTTTATTTTATTTTTGTGTGAGAGAAAGACAGAGCACAAGCAGGGGAGGAACAGAGAGAGAGGGAGTCACAGAGTCCGAAGCAGGCTCCAGGCTCTGAGCTGTCAGCACAGAACTCGACGCAGGGCTCGAACCCACGAACCGTGAGATCATGACCTGAGCCGAAGTCAGACGCTTAACCGACTGAGCTCCCCAGGCGGCCCGAGCCCCCACTCTTTCAAAGGGAACCTTCTCCCCTCCCCCACCCCCACCCCAGCAGTCTGATCCGTAGTCCCCACGCGGTGGCTGCTGAATGTGGGAGTGTTGGTGGACAAATGCTCCTCAACACGCGGTGGAGGGACCGAGGGAGGCTGGGCCTGAGAGAGGAGCCGGGAGTCCGGGGACCTGTGTTCCCATTCGGGCTGCCACCACCGGCACGTGATCCTGCAAGACATCCCCAGTCCCGGAATTCCTCCCTACTTCTCGACACTAAGAGGGGGTGAGACAGTTCTCACCGTGGGACGGCGGAGCGGGGGTGGAGACACTGGTTTTATTCATCCACCGCAAACAGCTCAAGCACAGTCACGTAGCCCCGAACGTTACCGACCCTAGCTAGGCGGGACCGGCCGGGGGGTGCGGGGGCGTCGGGGTGCTCAGCCGGGCGCTCAGGCTGCGTTGCGTCCTCCCGGCCGCGCGGGGCCCCGGCGCGGGCGGGGGCTCACCTGGGGGCTC
>NW_027532820.1:2359619-2359762 GCF_008692635.1 Crocuta crocuta | reverse complement strand
CTCGCCGCCGCGCGTCTCGGCGCGCGACAGCAGCGCGGCGTCCTCCTTCTTCTCCAGCCCCAGCTCCCTGCAGCGGCCGCGGCACGTGGTGGGGGAGCCCGGGGGCTCCGTGCGCCCGTCGGCGGGGCTGGCCCGGCCCTCGG
>NW_027532820.1:2346821-2359561 GCF_008692635.1 Crocuta crocuta | reverse complement strand
CCCAGCTGAGACCTGAGGCTGCTGCGGCTCCGCGACCTGGCTCCCCAGCGGGTTCATGGAGAACTCGGCCTGGTCTCCTTCCGATGCCGCCTGGGCCCGCTCCATCACGCGAGCCAAGCAACCGAGAGACGCAGAGCGGAAAGCACCTGCGCCCAGGTACGGAGCTACCTGCCCCTCCCGGGTCTGGATTGGTCCAGCCTTTAAAATTGTTTTCAGACCACGCCCCCTCCTGTCCCCCCGCCCACCCCAAGTACCCCGCTGGGATTGGCTGTGGCTAGGACTGTTGGCCACGCCCCTTTAGGCTACCAGCGCCTCCCTCACCTGGCACCGGAATGGAGCGGGGCAGAGGACCCTAGCGGACGGGTAACCCAGAAGGACTGGGAACAGAGACAGAAGGAAGAACGCGGAGCCACGCCTGACTCCTCCCTCTTCTTTGTACCCAGTCCCACGGCCCTCTGCCATTGCGCTGACTTTGAGGGTTACAGCTTTGCGCTGAGAGTGGCTGGCCGGGCCTGTGAGAGATCCTGGGACTCCGAAAGATCATCGGTGCACAGGAAATTGGGCAGCGTGAGGAAAAGTAGCAGAGCAGGTTGTCCTGACAGTGTAGTGGGGGAAGGAGCACCACACCCGAGAGAGCTCCGCCACAGCAGAAGTCCCAGGGACTGCTACTCTGAAGGCCTGACTCCTACTGGCTTAACTCATTCAACACTGATGGATGAATGAGCATGAATGTGTGTTTTTCACGGAGAGAGAAGCCTGGTCCCCACGCAGCCTGGTGTGGCGCAATACAAGGTGCCCAAACCTGGCTAGTGATCTGAATACCATTTAAAAATACATATATTCCCAACTGGGCTCCACCCAGACTTACTGAATCTCCTAAGGGGATGATGCCACTTTTAACAAGTGCCCTCAGGTAAAACTGACAAATAAAAGCCACTCTGTTAAATCTGAATTTCAAAAAAACAAGAGTTAGGTTTTTAGCATAAGTATATCCCAAGCACTGTGTGTCCATTTAAAAATTATTCATTACCTGAAATTAAAATTTAATCTGCCTCCTATATTTTTATTTGCTAAATCTAGGCAACCTTACCCCAAGGACTTATACTGGATTGGTCTTAGGAGCAACATCTGGAAAGACCAGGGACTTGTTACTCCTAGGGGAGAGGGAAGGAAGGAGGATGTGGATGAGGGATGCTAGGAAGGGATGCTGCCCCCCTCCCCCAGGACAAGTAATTGAGAGAAAAGGTCCAGTGGAAAGAAAGTGCTATATGCAAAAGTTATGTTTACGGGCTCTTGAGTGGCTCAGAAGGTTAAGCATCCAACACTTGATTTTGGCTCAGGTCATGATCTCATGGTTCATGAGATCTAACCCTACAGCACAGAGCCTGCTTAGGATTCTCTCTCTCTCAAAATAAATAAACTTAAGAAAATATATATGTTATGTTTAATCCCTTCAAAAACCAAGACCATATATTTAATGTGGGGACATATCCATGCATGAAAATACATTTTAAAAGATGTGAAATGATATGCACCAACGTGGTAATAGTGGGTTCTGCTGTAGGTTGTTTGGGGAGACAGACTAGTAGACTTTAATCTTACCTATAATCTTTCTACTTTCTAAAAAGAGAATGTATGCATATTCTTGAATAAAAATCCATTTTTACAAAGATGGCATACTGTAAGGTTTTTTAGAGCTGAAGATTACTATAAAAATTAAACTAATGCAGATGTATATAAAATATTATTTTTGTAAAATTTTTAAATTTATTTTTAAGAGGGAGCAAGACAGAGTACTAGCAGCGGAGGGACAGAGAGAGAGAGAGAGAGACACTGAATCTGAAGAAGGCTCCAGACTCCGAGCTATCAGCACAAAGCTCAGAACCTGACGCGGGGCTTGAACTTGCGAATTGGGAGATCATGACCTGAGCTAAAGTCAGATGCTCAACAGACTGAGCCGCCAGGCACCCCAGAAGTGTATAAAATATAAAGGAAAGGTCTCTACCCTCTTTTTCCCCTCTCAGAGGTAGCCACTGTCCCTGCTGAGATTGGTTGCTTGTCCCAGTTTAGAGTGACCTGGGGTAAGAGAGGAGCACCCTGACTTTGCTTTGCTGTTTACACACCTTCTCCTGGAATGATGATTATCAAATAGCTTATAACCTCAAGCGTCTCTAATGTCCCAGGTGTTTGGGCTCAGAGTCAGTTAGGAAAACACAATGTGCTTCACATTTAGACACGCTCCCATGACCTTGTCGGAGATACCCCCCAGGCCTGGCTCCCCTGGCCACAGCCCACCCCACTGGACTGGGCTCCTGACTCAGAGGCACTCAAGGGCATCTAAATTCCATCTTGAATTCGAACCGTGGTTGGCACGGGCATCAACGGTGCCAGAGGTGGGGCCATCACCGGCTGCAAGAAGTACGAGCAGAAGGTGCAGTGGACTTAAGATGCGGTCATGGCCAGACCCTCCCACCTGNCTGCACCCGTTTACATTCCCACCAACAGTGTAGGAGGGGGCCCGTTTCTCCACATCCTCGCCAGCATCTCTTCTCCCGCCTGTCTTCTGTCTGCTCTCGTGGGCAGTCGCACTTTCATTTTGCAAACACTCACCAAGCAGGGTGCCGAGCCTGTGGGTAGACAGCTTTGGCACATTCAGGGGCAGTGGTGCCATGATGATCTCTTCCCCTTTAATCTCTCCCTTTCTACTGGTTCTTCCCCATCAGCTGTAAACATGAGCAGGTTGTAAAGGCCTCCTAGGACCCTATTTCCTCCTCAAGCTAACACTCTTTATTTCCTCCTTGCACGACCAGCCTTCCTTAACACTCACTTTCTCATTGCATCTCATCCCGAGCCCCCCTTAAACCACTGCAGTGTTTCCTCTCCCACGAGTCTGGGAGAAATTTTCCTGGCCAAGGGCACCACACATCACAACTCCAGCAGATTTCTTCAGTGCTTGCTTGCTCTCTCAGAAGTGCACACCTGTGGCTTTCCTGACACTGCACTCTGCTGGTTTTCTATCTGCTCCCAGAGGCTTCTAACTGTCCATTAGGTCACTGGCTCTCCAGCCCAGATCTTTCTCTGGATCTTGACCACACAGGTAAGCTATGGGTTGAATTTTGTCTCTGCAGCCTGCCCTGCCCCAAATTCATTTGTTAAAGTCTTAATCCCCAGAGCCCCAGAATGCGACCTCATTTGGAATTAGGGCAGTTACTGGGATGACGTCATATGACTAGTGTCCTTATATAAAAAGGGGAGATTTGGACACAAACACACACACAGGGAGAACGCCGTGTGAACATGAAGGCAGGGATCAGGGTGAAGTGCCTACGAGCCAGGGAAGGCCAAAGATTGCTCGCAAACCACCAAAGCTAGAAGATAGGCCTAGAACAACTTCTCTTCCCACAGACCTCAGGAGGAACCAGCCCTACCAATGCCTTGACCTTGAACTTCCTGCCTCCACAACTGTGAGAGAATGCGTTTTGTCCTCGAGCTTCTCAGCCTGTTACTTTGTTACCGCAGGCAGCCCCTGCAAACAGGTCACCCGTGGCTGCCTGCCCTGGGCCATGGGCAGGATGCAGGTGGTCTCTGGGCCCCACCCTTTGTCACCTCGAACAGCTGTGCCAATCAGATTCTCCCTCTCGGGAATCTGGCACTTGATCTGAGAGACCCAGGGCTGGGAGGTGTCACAGCTCCAGGAGGGCCGCTCCCACAAACTCCTCTTCAGGCCCCTGCAATTTCTCTGGTTTCACCCCTTCCTAAAGCTTGACTGTCCATTTCTGTGGATGTCATGTGACCCTGGAGTCTTTCCCCTACCTCCCTTTTTTTTAATCTCGAGTTAGCATGTATCATTTACCACTCTAACTGCAAGTAGCAGAAACCCCAATTCAACCAGCTGCGTTGGGCCCCGTGGGGCTCCCATGGGGTGAGGCCCAGGCTTTGGAGGAGTCTCCATTGCACCTTCAATGGCAGAGCCAAGAGCTTTGTCAACAGAAGGCCATTTACGGGACACCTGGGTGACCCATGGGTTAAGTGTCCAACTCTTGATTTCGGCTTAGGTCATGATATCATGGTTTGTGAGATCAAGCCGTGTCAGGNTGGGTGTTATATGGAAACCAACTTGACAATAAACTACTAAAATAAAATAAAATAACATCTTTTTCTGCTCACAATAGCAATACATGCTTGTGATACAAAATTTAAATATTATAGAAATACATGCTATAGAAAGTGATTTCATGACTCAGACATCTTTATGATTAACATTTCTTTCAATATAGAGTCTTCTGGATTTTTTTCTATGCCTACCTTACCTGCATTGTTATTATACGTATGTGTATTTTATTTCCAAAATGTTGCTCATACTAAATACATACCCATACAGGATTCATGTGAGCAGTCTCCTGCTGGTGGACATTTGAGTTGTTTCCATGTGGACAAGCAGTCCTGTTTGAGCAAAACCAGTGCAAAACCTACAGTTACAATTCAGTGGCATCCTGTGCATTGTTTGTAAAAATCAAACCGATGATATCTTCAGATAGCTTTGTTAAAATGGAACTGCTGAGCCAAAGGCTGGTCACAGTTTTGCATCTGATGGACAGTGTCAGCAGTCCCCAAATTCCTCATGAGAAGCTGAACAAACAGGGGATGAGGGGCCGTTCCCCATAGCCTCCCCAGCACTTGATATGATCGATTTTCTTAGTCTTTACCAATCTGAGGGGTGAAATTGTGAAATTTCAACTTGCATTTTTTAGTTATGGATGAACTTGAACTTGAAGAGGTTCATTCTTTACCTGTCTTACTGAGCAGTGTCCTTACCAGCCTCAGGGTCTGTGTGCAGGGCCTCTAAGGTCAGTTCCAGAGCATGGGCTGGTTCCCGGAAGTGGCTTAGGAGGCACTCTTGTCACTCCTACCTGTCCCCACACCGTGGCATCCACTGGCCCAGGGACAGTGATGGTATCTGACCTGTCTGAACAGACCCGAGAGTTGTAAAAGCATAAGCGAAAGCACGGCTCGCTTCTCCTAGGGAGGAAGCACACACAGCCACCCCAGGTTCCTGGCTGATGTCGCCCCCTCTGGCATCTGGAGCCCTGCCAGGGCTTGTGGACACCCAGAGGAGAGGGGGAGGGGTGGTTTCTGCATGGCCAGCTCCCTGGCACAGTCATCCTCAGCTCACATTCCACCTGCTCAGAGGCCCAGGGGCACCCAAGCCAGCGAGTGGCACTCCTGTCCCTTGCCTGGGGACGGTCTTCATAGCGCTTCGGGACGATCTCTGGCTCACAAGTTCACATATTTGTTTCATTGTTCAGTGTTTGTCTCTGGCCTTCTAGAAATCATTGCCATATCCCTGGAACAGTATCTGGCATGTTCATCTCTGGTTCTTGGCTGATGTCACCCCCAGTGGCTTAGTGAATATTATAAGTTTGTTTGAATGTTTATTTATTTTTGAGAGACAGACAGAGCATGAGCGAGGGAGGTGCAGAGAGACGAAACACAGAATCTGAAGCAGGCAAGTCCCTCCAGCCACACACTCACTCTGTGCCCCTGGCTTTGTCTCTCTGTTGCTCTCTGAAACCTCAGCCGTCAGTGGGGAGTGAAAGGCAGTCCTGTCTCTGCCTCAGTCAGTGGAGGACCCACCTGCAGCTAACCTGGGCAGGGGAGACACCAACGTGGCTCCCGTGGGGGAACGTAGGAGGCTTTCAGCCCCGTGTGCCGGTACAGCCGCAACAGGGATGGAGAAAACAGCGAGCTCATCCAGGGAGACTTGCAGAAGAGCAGGAAAACATCTCCCTGAGTCATCAGCTGCTTGCTTTCTGCAAGTCCGAACAGAGGCCCTCTCTTGCTGGGAGCGCCACCCCTGGAATGTGCTCCTGTAGAGAGCAGTGCATGCGTGCTGGATGGTGAGTAGCTAGTGTGTGTGTGTGTGTGTGCGTGTGCATGTGAATGTGCATGAGTGAGTGTGTGTGCGCACACAGAGACCCTGAGGCTGGTAAGGCTCCTGTGTTACGATTATTTTATAAGCAAGCAGACCCAGCTCTCTTGTGGATAACGGCCCCCACCTTCGCTGATCTGTATGTGTCTGGGACTCAGCACCTGGAAACGATCTGGATGCAGCAGGTGCGAGCCCCAGGGAACCAGGTGGAGAATGGACAGGGCAGGCACAGGGACCTGAGATCCCTCCCCTCACTTGTGTGTAAAAGACTCCACCAGGCTGGGACCGACCCCCGTCCCCAGCCAATGCCCTCGAGCACCTTGGTGAGGAGGCCCCAAGTGTGGCCTAGTGGGTCTCCAGCCTGCCAGCTATAGATTTTCTCAGCCTCTATCATTGGGTGAGCCACTTCCTTATAATATTACATGACATGTGTCACTCCTTATAATATATAGAAGGAACTGGCTCACCCAATGACAGAGGCTAAGAAATCCGCCGAGACCCCTCTTGGTTCTGTTTCTCTAAAGAACCCTGACTAACACAGCCTTTGTTGAGTGGCACATACTCCTCTTCCAGAACTGTGCCGCCCAGCGGCAGCCTCCACACACCCCGGTTCACCCCCTCCCGCCGTTTGGGAGCAGGCCTCCGGCGCTGTGGGGACACCTGTCTCCACCCTCCATCCTCCAGCCCTGGGCTGTTCTTTGGACTCAACCCAGACTCCTCCTCTATCCCAAGTCTCCTGTGTTATGATTTTTTTATAAGTCTAAGCTTTTAAAAATAAAACACTCAACTCTCCCCTGGGACTAGGAGCTCTTCCATGTTCAGGACAAAAAGTCCAAACGCCCCGGGAAGAGGAAAAGCAGAAGATCCCTCTCTTTTTGGGTAACGAGTCAGTAGGAGAACAAGATGGCTACCTCTGAACCGGACTATTCCTGCCCATCGGCTTGGCATCCTCTCTGCCGTCAGGGGCAGGCGTGACGGGGTGCTCTGCCCCAGGGGGCTGGGTCCTCACACACGTGAGAATCTAGGTTAGCGGGCAGCCCGAGGCCAAAGCACTTCACAGCCTGTGCTGCCGGCGTTCACCCTGCTTGAGAGCCCCTCTGCTGGACCCTGTGCCCGGGGCCCCAGGGGGTGACTCACTACAGAGAAGATGGGGGTTCACTTCAATCCCCCCTGGATCTAAAGGATGGGTCCCCCCAGGGAGGCTGGGCTGCTCCAGCATGGCCAGGTGCCAGGCTAGATGGTGGCGGCAGCCAGCAGGCAGCCCTGGGCTGCTCAGGAGGAAAGATCAGACCCGGGGCCTTGGCAACCCCAAGGCCAACATGGGGGTCCCTCTCCCCTGACTGTCCTGGGCCCAGAAACTGGGTCTTTCCGGAATTGACCTGGCTGCCTCTGCCTGTGAAAGGCACGGGCTCACCTGTCCAAGGCGTGCACCTACCTGTCCGTGGCACGGGGTCACCTGTCTGAGGCGTGGCTGCCTATCTGAAGCTTGGAGTTCCCTGCCCTCCTAGGCCCTGGTCCTTCCCAACCCCGTTCTGCTTCTGTGATGGCCCCTCTCAGCCGCCTCCAGCTGTCTCTTCGGTCCCCTCTGCTCACCTCAAGGTAAGTGGGCCTGCTTCCTGAAATCTGTCTCAGATACTGGAAGGGTCCTGAACCCTCAAGGGCTTCTCCCTGTGAGAGAAAGGAGGGTACTGCGTGAACACTGTGACTCCCCAGGGAACCCCACTCCCCTCACAAGGGAACAGCCCCAGAATTCAGGGGGTCTCCACATGCTGTCCCCACGTCATGGCCACTGCTGCCTGCAAGTCCCAATGCCAGCACACCTCACGGCCAGATCTTCCCTCAGGCCTTAATCCAACCCTGTGTCCCTTTTCTCTAGGGGCTCAGGAGGCTGATCCCCCCTCACCCACAGATCCAGCCACACCCCAGTTTCCCCAGTGACCCATGACTGTCAGCAGCAGCCCAGGGCCTGGACATTGCTTGACCACAGACATTTGTGCCAACCTCTCCTGCACCTGCTGAGACCCCCCTCAAGGCGTAGACTCTCCATGTCTGACCAAGTATGGCCCAGAAAGAGTTCGAAATCCCTTTCCTGCCCCAAAAGTGGGAGTTGCAAGGACCTTCCGTGGCCCAGGTTAACAACGCAGGTAATGCCCATGTCCTTTAATGGAGACCAGGAGCACTCGACCGATATGACACTGATGCTAACACTTCCGCCTAAGGTTTGGCCGGGGCGGGGGTGCCCCTAGGCCACACTGCTGGTGGTGGTGTGCAAATGCCTTCCAAACAGCGAGACCATGTGGGCAGACCATGTTCAGTCCTGCACAGTTAGGAGCATGACACGATTGCCTGTCAAACACAAGGAGAGGGAAGGCCAGAGAGAGTCGGTCATGGCGCGCAGCAAGGTTGAGATCTTCCCTGGGGCGCGGTACATGTGGGTCAAAATGACCCAAGCTTTCTAGAAGACACTGAAGTGAAAATGCAAGCAAGTAGAGGAAAAGCAGTTTCTCTCCCCAAAGTGAAGGCCAAATTCATCAGTTATGAAGAAGTGATGTCTGACGGGGATGCTACTGAAGATCTCTGGCTGTGAAGGGACACTATTAAAGAAAATATGTTAAACCGTTTGTGAAAATTTCCCATTTTATTTCTGTAAAACTTGATATCTGGTTGTCCTTTATATAATGCAGGCAGAACTTTCCCTACTGTGTACCATGAATATTACTCATTACATGTAGATACATACATATAAAATCCATATATGTAATAGGGTAGAGTAGTGGAGGAGGGTCAGATAAATGGGAGCATGACTGAGAGAGAGAGAGTATTGAACCAGTTTCTGTCCTAATTCTAAACATGTGAGTCCTTTGGCCAAGTAGAAGTTGTCTGCCACTGAGCTCTAGCCAACATGAACAAAAACCCTCCAGAGAAGCAAACTTCTGGCGGAAGGGCCTTACATCCCTAACAATCTTGGGACCAAGTCCATGGGCCCCATCAAGGTCCCCTCCTCCATAAGAGAATAGACACTTCTATTAGCAGGGACCCATCAGAGGCCCCAGGCCACAGGGGACCACATCATATGCCAATTCGTGGCCACAGGGACAGAGCCTGTACATTCCAAATTATAAATTCATATATATAACCCCAACAGGAAGTTCAAGGTCCAAACTGGGAGATCACCCATTGTCAAGCTCACTTTGTTAACAATTTTAAAGTTCATGATGAACTTCTACACATTAGAAGAAAATTGAATTTACTATTTTACCATAAGGATGTGTGAGGTTTACTAGGTTTGTATACAGGCTTCCTCTGAGAGTCTAAGGAAAGCTGGGAACCTTTCTCCTGTGTAGTAAAATACACAGCTTGCCGTTCTGTTTTACAGGGGTCACAGATTCCCTGAAGGCCACCTATGAGCAGAAACGTAAAGACCTCTGGTCTATTGGGTGAAGCTCTCACCAGTGGCTTATTGATTCCACCACATCTTTGCCCGTCAAGTTTTCACAGGCCACCAGGGTGCTGTTCTCCGCCTGTCTCATCAGAGCCCCAAACTGGGATTATGGATGACTTCAGATGCGACAGATTTAAATAACTCAAATACCATGATGCAGACAGCAGGAGAGCCACTCTGGCCACAGGGCTTGAGAATTAAACACTGATTTTCAACCAGAATGATAACATTTCTGCAAGCAAAGCATATCAACTGAAACAGGCATTAAGTTACTATGAACCTGAAGGGGATTCACAATGATAAGTAAGAAAACTTATGAGGGGCGCCTGGTGGCTCAGAAGGTTAAGCATCCAACTTCGGCTCAGGTCATGATCTCGAGGTTCACGAGCTTGAGCCTCATTTCAGGCTCTGCACTCTCTCTCCCTCTCTCTCTGTACCTCATTGGATTCTCTCTCTCTCCCTCTCTCTCTCTGCCCCTCGCTCACTTGTGCTCTCTCTCAAAGATAAATAAATTAAATAAATAAATAAATAAATGTTAAAAAGAAAAAAGGAAAGAAAAATTATGATTTGGGGCACCTGGGTGGCTCATTCAGTTAGGCATCCAACTTTGGCTCAGGTCATGACCTCACAGTTCATGAGTTCGAGCCCCACGTCAGGCTCTCTGCTGTCAGCATAGAGCCCACTTTGGATCCTCTATCTCCCTCTCTCTCTGCCCCTCCTCTGCTCACACACACTCTCTCTCTCTCAAAAATAAATAAAAACATTAAAAAAGGAGGGACAGCGCCCTGCAAGGTCCACGACCTCACTCAGGCCAGGTCTGCCAGGCCTTGTACAGGCTCACATTTCTCTGGCTACTGAGGCAGCTCATGGTCGTTCCAGCTATTGAAACCTCCCTTTCCTTTGTGGTCTCGGAACATGTAAGTAAGAGACCCTCTGACTTGTTTGTCTGTCTTAGAGATTTCATTGTTACCTGGGGATAAGACGCAATCCTGATACAAACCTGATGCAGAGAGAAACACTTTCTTACAGCTATTTTTTAAATGTTTATTTATTTTTGAGAGAGACAGAGAGAGCGCGAGCACAAGCAGGGGAGGGGCAGAGAGAGAGGGAGAGACAGAATTCGAAGCAGGCTCCAGGCTCTGAGCTGTCAGCACAGAGCCTGACGCAGGGCTCAAACTCACGAACCGTGAGATCATGACCTGAGCTGAAGTCGGACCCTTAACTGACTGAGCCACCCAGGCGCCCCTTGCTTGTGGCTTTGGTGAGCTGAGCTTCCCCTTCCCTCCAACATCCCATTTCCTGTCACCATGGCAGTGGGTAGAAGATGAGGGTCTCAGTGCCATCCATCTTGTTTGGGGTTCTTAACGTTAGTGGTCGAATTGTGTCCTCTCAAGCTCCTATGTTGAAACCTCAACCTCAAGCATCTCAGAACATGACCTTCTTTGGAGACAGGGTCACCGCAGATGTAATTAGTTAAGGTGAGGTCGTTAGGGTGGCCCTAATCCAGTATAACTGCGTAAGTACAAAAGGGGAGATCTGGACACAGACATGCATCCAGGGAGAACACCGTGCGAGCACAAAGACAGACCGGGGCCATATGTCCGCAGGCCAATAACCGCCAAAGATCACCAGCGAAGCCCTGGGAGCTGCGAGTCGGGAGCAGGTTCTCCCTGATGGCCCTCAGGAGGGGTCAATCCTGCTGACCCACTGCTCTTGGATTTTTAGACTCCGAAGTCTGTGGTCTACACCACCAAGTTTGTAGGACTTTCTCACAGCAAATGACTACATGCACCTGGGTCTCCGGTAGGCTGTGAGGAAACAGCTCACCCATTTCAAACATCAAAAAGTGCTTCACCGCTCAGGTTTCATAGACCAGATGGATGAAACATAAATCTGTCTTTGGACTCACCTTAATCTCCGTCCACTGGGACTGCAGTGACCTTTCAGTCCAGAGGTGCGTCTTTGCGCGTGAAGTATTCTGGGCATAAGAGAAAGGAAGCCTGGCTTAAGGAACCAGAGCAACAGAATGGGGCAAATACATGTTTTCTGCCTGAAAAACCTTATCAAACGCCAACCACTGATGTCATTTCCCAGCAGTGCCCCAGAGAGACCACAAACCCCAGAAAAGGTGTGCCCCTCCGGCCAATCCACCGTGCGCCTCCAAGGTAGTTTCCACTTGTGGGAGAATACCGTGGAGTTGTGGCCCACACCAACCAAAGAATCCTGGCCTGGGGCTCCATGCAGGAGTCTTTTCCCCAAAGTCAGTCCCCTAAATCCCTAAGGACTACAGGCTGCTCCTATCTGTGCCTGAGAAGGAAAAGGGGACCCCTGTGGGCAGGCTCACGGAGAGCAGGTAAATTTGAAGACTGTTTCCCTTCTTCTTGGGAGACACAGCCCCTGTGAGGCTGCATGGCTTTGTGCTCAATCAAGTGCTGAATTCCAGCTCCCAGGGTCCCACCCCTAACCAGTGCCCTTGTGCAGTGAGCAACCTGCACACACATACATGGCAGCTCTGACGGCTCTCTCTGTCCCCAGTTTGCAGCTGCTCCTATTAATGACCACATCCCATATGGGTAAGGCTACTGTCCTGTTGCCCAAGAATGGCAGGGAAGGTCCAAAGCTGTGGATAAGAGATACTAAATACCCTATATTCTAAATCCAAGGAACCCCTGCAGTCAGACTAAGCCCACCTGCAGGGTTATTGAGTGGTGTCTTGAGAACTTTCTTTCCCTCCCAATATAAGCGCACAGAGGAAAGGACGTTGTCAACCTTGGGGAATAGAGTGCCTCTAGAGAGAAGCTGTTCCCTTAAAGGGGTGAGTGCTTTTGTGACAGCTTTTGTAACAGGTCTTAAGCATTACCTTGCTTCAAGCTTATGCACACTTTGCTTGCTGACCTAAGTCCCTTCGTCTGTAGCAGAACTAACTTTCTTTGAGATTTGCAGACCACTGGCCTTGAGGAGTGAAGGACCAGACTTTTCCAGAAGAGAAGTCCTGACCACTTTTAAAAACAGCTGCCGCAGATGCCAGCAAGTCTGGTCAGGATCATGCCAACCATACAGGACTAACCACTGGGCACCTGCTTCTCCTGCGCGCAGCCCCCTTCTCTCCCCTCCTTTCCCTTCCACTCTAAAACCCTCAGGCTTCTCCAGGACAGAGACTATGGTCTTTGACACATTAGTCCACCATCTACCCAGTTGTTGGCTTACTGAATAAAGCAACCCTTCCTTTCCCGCCACCACTTGTCTCTGAGTACTGATTTTTTTTGTCTGAGGAGTGATTTTTCCAGCGATGAGAAGCCCAGCCTCCACTGGGAAGCGGTTCTCTGTCCAGTAGCACGTTCCCTCCATGAAGCCACGCTGGGGGGGGGG
>NW_027532820.1:2288817-2346782 GCF_008692635.1 Crocuta crocuta | reverse complement strand
TAGTAAAGTTTTGGGGGGTGTCCAAAAATACGAGACTGGAGTCTTGTCCCCATCTGAATGTGTGCTACGGGATGCACTCGTTCCTGGGGTCTGTGCGTGCAGACCCAAGGAGTGGGGGGTGGGGTGGGGAGTGAGTTGGCTCTCCCGGAGGCTGTTTCAGGAACCCAAATTCTGTCTTCTCCTGCCCTGTCTTCTGGAGGTGACACTCAGGGAGGGCAGGCCTGTCCTGAGCTCTTAGTCACTGGTGGAGCTCTCTCCGAGACCCCGGTCTCCCCGAATACCTTTCCCCGCTCGCTCTCCCCGCCCCCCAACCCCCGACAAAGAGCGGGCTTTCCTAAGCCACACAGGTCTTCTGCAGAGTGCTCCCAGGGCCAACCTCACGGGGGCCACGGGCCTCCGCTTTCGAAGCCCAGGGCACTGTTAACACGAGGCCTTACTCAAATGTGGCCAAGCCCCACCTTCCTCTGCGGAGGTGGGCCCGGGGCCGCGGGGTGCAGGCGAGCGATGGGCCCCCCATCAGCCACCACCCCCTTCCCCCGCAACAGAGCCTGGGATTGGGTCCGCTCCGCACCCTAAAGCGTTCCCGCACTAACCAGAACGGTCCACACTTGTAGCGTCGGCCGGCTTCGCGTCCGAACGCAGCAGTATATCCTGCTGTCACTAGATGGCGACCCTGCGTAAAGGTAACGCCGAGAATCGCTACTTCGCGTTTCCAGCCCGGCTGCGGGAGGCTGTAGCGGGGGACGCGCAGCGCCTTGCCGGAGGCGGGGTCNCTCCGCCCCCTGCCCCTGCCCCTTCCCTCCCGTTTGGCTATCCCTGTGGGATTTCCGGACAGGTGCCCTAGATGGGGAGAGAGCCGCACCGGCCGGCCGAGCAGGGGCGCCTGAGGCGTAAACCCCGGGCTCAAGACCACCCAAGGTGGGAGCTGAGCGTGAACTTCAAGATCCGACCTCCGACCGCGGAACAGTTTCCTCGAAAAACCGGAGAGGCTCCCCACCTTGGTAGCTTCTTGTCTTCCCTCCCTCTCCGCGCCACTGTAGCGTGCACTCCAGGAGCAGGTGCTCAGGAAATACTTGGGCAGTGCCTGAGGTTGCCTGCAATTCTCCAGACTGACCCCCTCACCCGGGGTTTCTCCCGTAATCTCTCCCTGGGCAGGACAGCCCCAGAGTTTCCAGTTTTCTGGAAGGGCTCCCTGAAACCACAACCTTCTGCTTCAGAAACCAAGTTATAGGTTTCTTGTTTGCGGGGCTTCTGGTCCTCTGAGGCCACTTCCCTTCCATATTAACTACTCACTCTGCCCCATGGTAGCTGAATTCAGGCTTCCGGTCTGGCTGAGGGAAAACAAATAATAACTACCAAAAGTCCCAAGTGGTTCCTGTGACTGGGGGCAGGCTCCATGGCAGCTGCTTGGTCTTCAAGAGAGATACTTCCCAAGAGCTTCTTGAGTCTCCCAAAGTTCACAGATGGCAACAGTTCATGAGACATTGATGATGCCATAAACTGAGCATCTGGGGTTGTTTGTGCCATCTAGTGGTTAGACACCAGGGATGATGCTGAACATCCGACAATGCACAGGACAGTCCACCAGGACAAAGAATCATCCAGAACAAAATGTCAACAGTGCAGAAGCTGAGAAAACCTGGAATATGGGAATGTTTATTTGGCTCCTGTGTGGCTCCTTAAAAAAATCTCAGGGGCACCTGCGTGACTCAGTCCGATTAGCTTCTGACTTCAGCTCAGGTCATGATCTTGTGGTTTGTCGGTTCAAGCCCCCCGTCGGGCTCTGTGGTGACAGCTCGGAGCCTGGAGTCCGCTTCAGATTCTGTGTCTCCCTCTCTCTCTACCCCTGCCCCTCTCATGCTCTGTCTCTGTCTCTCAAAATTAAATAAACATAAAATTTTTAAAAACATCTCAGTCCAGGAACGCAGAATTGTCCCTGTGCTTATTTTCATCCTATACATTAACTACCTCTTCCTTGTCTGCTGGTTTTTTTAAAAAAATATTTAAATGTTTATTTATTTTTGAAGGGGAGAGAGAGAGAGAGAGAGAGTGTGTGTGTGTGTGTTAGTGGGGGAGGGGCAGAGTCCGAAGCAGGCTCCAGGCTCTGAGCTGTCAGCACAGAGCCCAACTCAGGGCTCAAAACCATGAACCCAGAGATCATGACCTGAGCTAAATTCCGACACACAACTGACTGAGCCACCCAGGCGCCCTTCCTTGTCTGCTATTTTGTTTCTTATCTCATGACCCTCTATGGCACAGTTGTGCTCCTTCCTACCACTTCTGGTGCATTGCTGACTCGTTAGCGATTAGGGACAACAGCAGACGCGGTGAGAGCTGGCTAGCTGGCCAGCCCTGCTCCCCGGGTTGAGTGTTCTCCCACACCACTGTCTGAAACACCGCACACGACTGCTTATTCACACAACTATAGCACGAAGACTTGCTCAGACTCCCTAAGCCTTACCCAGAGTCCTATTGTATTATACTGTATTACTTTTATTTAAGCAGAAGTCTAGACAGCAAATATTTACTGGGTGACTTTAAGAATAAATGAAGGATCTGACCCCCAGCTTATTGTGTCTCCAGGCAGAGGATCAGTCCTGTTGTGGGAACACAGGTGCTGATAACCAACGCGTCTTGGGGGCGCTAGTTTACCTCGCTCTGTATGATCCCGCCTCATGTGGGATCTACTGATGTGTTCAGCTCATGACGAATCCTGACGCTGACATCGAAATTTTTCCCGCCTTCATATCACCTCAGGAAGACACTGACTCCAGACCCTGTTCTGCTGATTTCCAGTCCTAATGAGGACACTGGAACATTTACTTTTTAATATATTTTTCAATGTTTGTTTATTTATTTATTTTTAATGTTAATTTAGTTTTGAGAGGGAGAGAGACAGAGTGTGAGCAGGGGACGGCCAGAGAGAGACACACACAGAATCCGAAGGAAATTCCAAGCTCTGAACAGTCAGCAACGCAAGGCTTGAACCCACGGTGAGATCATAACCTGAGCCAATAGTTGGACGCTTAACTGATGGAGCCACCCAGGCACCCTTTATTTATTTATTTTTAAGAAAGGGCGTGGGTGTGCGTGCACACACAGGGGAGGGGCAGAGAGAGAGGGAGAGAGAAAATCCCAAGCAGGCTCTGTGCTATCAGTGTAGAACCTGACTTAAGGCTCAAACTCAGGAAGGGTGACATCATGACCTGAGCTAAAATCAAGAGTGGGATGCTCAACCGACTGAGCCACCCAGGTGCTCCCGAAGAAAAGGTATTTTAAAAATGTATATGTTTGCACAAGAAAAACCTAGGTATTACTTTTGTAATAAGAAAATATGCGTTTATTCTTGTCCTTAGAGGAAAAACAAAATAAGATTTATTTCCCCCCCCAGTCTGTACACGTTGAGTTTTCTGTCACTTGCTGGTTCCTATCACCCTCTCGGGAGAGGGCTAATGCATGAGGCAGTGGTTTTGGGCAGGATTATTATTGAAGACATCATTCTCATCCAAAGGTCAGGGTTTGGCCAGGCCCCACTTTTCCTGACAGCAGATTCTGGTTCCATCAAGAAATGCTAAACATAGCTGTCTCGGCATTCTCCGAGCGGGTACCCAGGACACTCACCCTGGTGGCAGATGACACCCGGTGGTCTCTTACTCAGGAACTTCTAGAGAGCAAGGGAGACCACCGAGAGGCTCAGCTTCTGCCCATCGGTGCAGGCCTGGGTTGCTGTCGACCGGGTACCATCAACTTCCCTCTTCCCAGCAGCCGGCACAGCACCCAGCACTTGGTGCTCGATAATTGTGGACTGAACTTGTTGAAGGAGGAATTTTTTATTCCTGTCGACTTGATGTTCACGTATCATGGGAAAAGGAGTGTCTGTTAAATGGCTGGCAGCTCCTGGCTGGTGAGTCAGCGTTGTCTCCTAGATCCCTCATTTGGCACAGTTGTGAGCAGGTGGCCTGACCACCCAAGTGGCCCCCGAAGAAGATGTCACACAGGAGCAGACACCATCCCTGGACTCAGAGACAATACCATGGAGTTGATCTGACACGTCTTGGTGATTTGCAGAATGCTTCTAGTGTTAACTACATATAAACATTAGCACCCTATACTGGTAGGTGGTGTTAATGACCAAAGCAAAATCAAGCACTTCTGGGGCATCCTTGGGGGCAGGGTGCCAAAAAAGGGCCCTAACAGGCATGAGATCCCCCCTAAAGACCCTTTGGACCCCAAAAGCAGGCACGCTCTGTTTCTGAAAAGGAGTAAAGTCCCCAGCCTTTAGCCAAGGCTCAAGGCCCCAGAGAGCCAAGCCCTCTGCCCCCCTCTCCTTCTGAAGGTCTCCCCCAGTCTCTGTTCCTGACCAAGGCACACGACAGCTCTGTTTCACCCAATTCCTGCTCTATGGCCTTGAGGTTTGCTATCCCAGGCCAGTTGTCTCTCAGTCAAAATCTCAGCTGGCTCACAAATTACGTGCACCCAGTAATCTTCCCCAGTAGATACGAGGCAAAAATTCTAACACAGGTGCTCTGAATACAACTTAAAGGTGACCTTTAAGAAAAATGCGCAGGTAGTTAAACATTCAGAAGGATAGAAAACAAACAAAAAGAGTCTTCCTTCCATTCTCCATACCCAGTTCCACTATTTGGAGATAAACACCCATTAACTGTTTCTTGGGCATTCTTGCAAAAATCTTCATACAAGCACGTGCGTGCACACACACATACACACACACAATCTTGGTAGACACAAATGACAACACACTATACACACTCTTCTGCATATTGCTTTCTTCTAACTTTTTTTAAAGTTTATTTATTTTGAGAGAGAAAGAGAAAGAGCATGAGTACGCAAGCAGGCGAGGGGCAGAGAGAGAGAGGAAGAGAGAGAATCCCAAACAGGCTCTGCACTGTCAGCTCAGAGCCCACCTGGGGGCTCCATCCCACAAACCATGAGATCATGACCTGAGCTGAAATCGAGAGTCAGATGGTGCCCCTGCTTTCTTCTAACTTAATTTATCTTGGAGATTGTTCCAAATCAGGATACACTGATTTATCTCCTTCTTTTTAAATAGCTGCATATTATTCCAAATATATGGCATACATTTGATGTTTTTTCTTGCCAGCAGCCTTTCCTCTTTCTCCCGGGAATAGTAACCTGCATTTCCTTTGGGGAATCATCTCTTCTTCACGGTCAGTCCTGCGACGGGTGGGGGAGACGACCCTGACCCCATCTCCAGGCTTGGACGTGTGTCCTGGACCTTACTGCGATGATTGATTCAGTGATGGACACGTGACCCTGGTTTGGGGCAATGCCAGTCATGGCCAGGAGTTTATTCAGACCTTTAAGGAAAGAGAAGTCAGTAAGGGACAGAGATAGGACTGTAACTTGGGCAGTTCATGGCTTTGTGACCATTCCAATGTACTGGGAAGCAGAGAGCCTAGAAGCCCCCTGAAGTCCCCAGGGAACAGTGTTATCAGAGACACCGGCATGTGACTCACGAAGGCTGGTGTTGGCTAACCCACACGGGTATCTCCAGCCCTGCTGCACCGGTGAGAAGCAGGCTGTGCCTCGATCCCAGGTGCAGAAATGGTGATGTGGGGATTTACAGGCATCCACCATGCCCACTCTTGTCATAACTGTCACAGTCTTTAACTCTCATGGACTCTCTCCCTTCCTGAGGACAATCTTCGGAGCAGCTTAGGGAACCCCCTGGCTGTGCAAAGTTATTTGCTGCTTCAAAGATTTCTTCACCACAGTCCTCTTTTGGAGTGCACATGCCGGAGAACTAACCAGGCTCGTGCTCATTTCTGGGGCCACAGTATCATTGACAATGTGTCTCACAGCTGGCTCTGAGACTGAAAAATCTCTGGGCCAGAGACATTTGATAATCCCCTCTATTTTTGCTCCGAACATTCTATTTGTGTGCTCTCATTAGGTCTGCAAACATGGGCTGCATTTTAGGGCTAGGCTGAGGGTGGGAAGGATTCTGGGTTGTCCCCTGGCCTGAGAAGGGGCTGATACAAGAGGATGAATCACACGCATCACTGGGAATGGTGGTCCTTTCCTCCTGGGAAGACTTATTCCAGCAAGATGAGCCACGGCCCAGAGAGAAACACTTGACAGTGGGCAGGCTCTGCCCCAGCAGAGAAGCATTTCTTCAATAGAAAATGCCTGCCCCCCTCATCCCTCTCATTTTCCTGAACCTAAGGGAAAAGGACCTAGAAGACCCTTGGCTCCGATCGGAGTTGTGACTCATATAGCAACACTCACATGGACTTGGCGATGAGAATTTGATTGTTGACAGCCAAGAATAGGCTCTGTGAAGGGGACTATGCCAAAATACAACCGTGTAAAAAAATACGTTCTGCTACCAATACTTAGTTTTTCTTCTTTATGTGTGGTTTTACAATTTTTCCCCTTTATTCATTTGTGTATAAAGTGAAATGATTATAAGTGATCTGTTCCTAGCCCTCTTTCTGCCAAGAGCTAAGACCTCCCTGGTGTCCCATGGTAACGTGCATTCTCGTTGCAGATCTCAGGTGATTTCGTTGACTTCTGGGTGTAGTATGGTGGGAATGCAATCTGATTTCTCAAGCCCAATCTGAAAGAAGAAGCTGAGAAACCTACAACCTATATGTAGGGTAAGCCCTCATCCATATGGAAATACAGGAGGAGTTGAGAATGAGGAACCATTAATGAGACAGGAAACAGGCTGAGGACTGGGGTTGGAGAGGGAAGTTCAGAGCTAGAGCCTCCGGTGATTGACTGTGGGGCAGCCCGGGAGGGGTACAGGCTGAGTGAAGGCCATGGAGGAAGGGCTGGCCTGGGAGTCCAAAAACTCACCAAGCCACGGCCCACAGGGTGCAGCCTTCCAAAATGCTGTTGACTTGCAATTTTCAACTTAAGCTGGAGATGTCAGCTCACGTATGTGAGTCCCCAGCGCTTAGAGGATGCTCACCAGTATGAACGGAATCAGAAATTTTTTCTCCACTTGTCCCCTTAGACTTTGGTCCTCCCTTTCCTCTCCAGTGTCATGAGCTTGGCAGCCTCGCCCCCGTGCCCTGACTCCAGGACAGCCTAAAGGAAAGCCCCTCATCTTCCTGGAATTGCACCGCGTCATCNCACCAGCTGGAAGGCGGCCTTGGAGGGTAAGCGCCGAGCGGCCCTCCGTCTCCCCCGGCCTGGGACCCCGGGGAGGCGGGTCGGAGTCACCTTGGCCGAGCTCCCGGAGGGGAGGGCGGGAGCGCCGGGAGGATTGATTTCAGGGCAATCAGATGCCACATGGCGGAGTTGGGGAGGACGTAGCTAAGGACCACCTTCAGTTACAGCCTTGACCCTGCCTAGGCAGCTAACCCGTTCTTTGACCTTGGGAGCGGGTTTCATGCTCTGAGCCCCAGTCTTCTTCAGAATGAAGGGGGGCGGTTCCTGACCGGCTCTCACCTGATGTGCATGTTGAGAGGGTGGCTTAAATCTGCACCGGTGGAAGTGTTTTGGGCAAAGTGACAAAAGCTGTAGACCCCCAGAGACGGCGCCCCTGCGCTGTGGGAAGGGATGGGGGCGCTGGCGGTGATGGGCCATATAGGGAGGAGAGAGGTGGAGAATATGCCTCAGGCTCTTCCTTGCAAGGTCTTGAGCGCCACCTTCCCCTTCCAGTCAGGTGGGCTCAGGGAGTGACCCTGGCCAGCCAAGGCAGCAGTAACCAAGTGGAAAATAGAATTCAAGTTCGTGAGCTCATTGGGGAAACTTTGTGTTTCGGGGGAGGAGGGGCTGGAGGGGTAGATGCTAGACTTGTCAAGGGAGAATAGAGCTGGCTCTCTGGATTTCTGGATTCTCCTGACATCCTTGGTCCAAAGGCTGAGAATCTGGGCAGCATTAACTACCAGAGCCCAGAGCCTGGGTCACCCAACCCTTGGGGGCAGAGTATTAGAAAAGGAAGGCTTCTGGGGTGCCTGGGTGGCTCAGCTGGTTAAACATGGGACTCTTGATTTCAGTTCAGGTCACGATCTCACAGTTGGTAGGTTCGAGCCCAGCATCAAGCTCTGCACTGACAGCATGGAGACTGCTTGGGATTCTTTCTCTCTCTGTCTACCCTTCTCCCTCTCTCTCTCTCTCTCTCTCAAAAAATCAATAAATAAACATAAAAAAGAAAAGGAAAGAGAAGAAAGGGAAAGGGAGGCTTCTTGGAGTGGGTGACCTCTTAGGTGCGGAGGGAAAGCAGGGTGCCCCAGGCTCGAGGAGTGACGTGTTCAGGGCCCAGGTGGGCAGAACCAGCTTGTCCCTTGTGGCAAAATGAACTCCAGAGAACCAGAATGGAGGGGAAGGGATGCGACGAGATGAATCTGGAGGGTCCAGACTGTGAATGGCCACCCAGGCCTCGGACTTTGTTCTGAAGAAACAGTTGAGAGTCAAGCATAGAATGAGACAGTGGATTTGCCCTTGGAAAAGTGGTGGTGACCAAGAGGTCACCCAAGGGGTCAGACCAAGACCAGGTCAGTGAGGAAGGTGGGGTGGTGGTCAGGGGTGAGACCTGGCCAGCACTTGCTAAGGCAGGCGGCTTGCCGAGGAGGGAGAGGCTGGGGCTATAATGTTAGCGTTTGGCCCCGGGCTGGTGGGCTGGGGGTCTGGACCACCTGTGTGGGGAAGGGGCTGTGCAAACTCTGGAGGGAGGGGTGGTCAGATGCCTGGGTGGTGCTTTGGGACAAAGGAAGCAAAGATGATGGATGGCAGAGTAGGAGAGCCATTGCAGGCAGAGAAGAGTAGAGTTGAATAAAGGTGGACAAGCCCCTCTCTCTGTCGGGCATTGTCGGATTTGCCTGTGATTCGGGCATCCCTCCCACCCAAGTTATGTCTTGAAGTTGCTCACTCCTTTTGCCTGTAAGTCTTCATTCATTCATTCATTCATTCATTCATAGGCATTCCTGCAGGGTCTGCTCTGACCTAACTCCAGCCCTCTGATGGTCAGGCCGGTTCAGGGGTGCTGTGGCCTCATTCAATGCCTCTGGCTTGCTGGTTCCTATTTTACCTCCAGCCCTGACTTTGACCCGTTCTTCTTCCTGCTCCCCACTGGGGCTGGGCCGACCGCCTGCGATTAGGTTGAATAAGGCCCAGGCCGATTGCTCTCTTGGGACATGGAGTCTCCCACCCCTCGCAGAAGCTCGCTGATCTGTTCTCAGTGTCTCCTTGCGGCCCCAGCCTTGTCTTGCCGGCCCCGGTGGGGGTCCTCTCCAGCCTGGCTCTGCGTCTCATGCCACCTCTGGTTCTCTCCCTGGTGCCCCCAGAAGCAGCCCCGCCCTTGATGGCCTTCCTTGGTCCTTGGAGGCCCAGCATCTGAGGCCTATGGACTTTTTCTACAGGAATCTTAGTATCTGGGGTCTGAGTCCAGGGCCTCACCGGTGCTCTGAGGGGCTGCTGGGTGCTCCCTTGGCACCCCCATCTCCTGTCAGAAGAGGGGAGCCCAGGGACCAGGCCTGGTCTCTCCAGAGTGTTGCTGTGTGGGCTGAAATCTCAGGACAAGGGGCCGAGGCACCTTGGTGAGGTGAGAACTCAAAGTCAGGTAAGCCCAAGCCAGATCTTTCCATCACCATGGGCTGGCCGTTTTCAAACTTGTTTGAACCTCAGTTGCCCTATCGACTAAGCTAGATAATTCTCGCTGCCTCTCAGGGCCACACAAAGGCACAGGGGTGTGGGCTGTGCAGGTGATCCCTCTGGCCAGCTCTCTGGACTCGACATCCTGCCCCCGTGATGGGGGGGAGGGGGAGGGGGGCACAATCACCTACCTTGAGTCTGCTCCCCACCCACAGCTGAAGTCCACAGAATGAGCTGTCAAGTGACACTGAGAAACACCCGAGATGGGATGAGGGGTCTGCCCGCCAGCACCTGTTCTGAGACAAGTGAGAGATTTCTTGCCTTGACCAAGCTGAACACTCAGGGGGGGGCCTGTGCTGCCTCGGTATTAAGTGCCAGGCGCTTCTCAAGCACCTACTGTGTGCCAGACGCCAGGCCGGGGGGCTTTCCCCACAGTGTCCCATTTAATCGCCCCACACCCTTCAGGGGCTGGTGAGTGTTGTATCCGTTTTGCAGCAGAGGAAGCCCTCGGACAGGCTCAGCGTCTTGGACAGGCTAAGCGTCCTGCCCAAGAACACGCGTTGTTTGCAAACTGTTTGCTAATGCACGTTCACCAGGAGGGCCCTCTGACCTGGGAGTTCTCGGGCTTCGTGAGGCTAATCGGGAAGAACTGAGTTGTGCTCGTGACGCGCGTAGCTCCCCTGCCCAGGCTCCCCAGACAAGCCTGCTACCTCCAGCGCGGACGGTTTTTTCTCCAAACAGGTTAAGTGAAATTGAGGACTTTTTAAATTTAAACCAGAATTAGAGCTCATGACTTCACGGCTTCCCTTAGATGAACAATTAGCTTTA
This sequence comes from Crocuta crocuta, assembly GCF_008692635.1. Classification (NCBI taxonomy): domain Eukaryota; kingdom Metazoa; phylum Chordata; class Mammalia; order Carnivora; family Hyaenidae; genus Crocuta; species Crocuta crocuta. The sequence goes on along the minus strand of NW_027532820.1, from coordinate 2,336,369 downwards.
TAAAAATAGAAAGCCAGACAGAAGTTCTCCAGATCAAGCCTTCTCTCGCTGGGGCTATTAACCTTTCCTTCCATGCCCTGGCCTCGGGGAGTGGGCAGGAAAGGTGACCCAGCACTGCTGAGGCCTGGGTTCTAGAAGGACTGGGGACAACTGGAGCTGGGGATATTTCTGGCAGTGGGGGTGGGGGTGGGGAAGAGTGAGCAGCCTAGGGGTTCGAGAGGGGATGGAGTGATTCTGCATATCGCAAACTATGGATTTTTCAGAGCTCACCGACTCTGAATTTTTAATGTTGAAAGTTTCTTGATTAGACATAAACCCACAACTTCCTAGTCAAAACCACACACATGCATTTAGCAAAGCCTTTTAAAATTTTTAAAAATTACCAACCTCTACATTTGATAGTTTTGAACAGTCAAGACTATGCTCTCCAGACTATGGCCCTGACAACTTAGAGAGAGGTCAACGGTGAGTCTCTTTTGGGCTGTGGATGTGAGGGTGATGGGGCTTCTGTCCGGGTTGGAGCCAGATTTTCAGCGGTTCCTTCTAACATGAGGCTAATTCATATATATTTATAAACACGAATAAACACCCTCAAACCCCATCTGTTGTGGAGTATTGCATAGAAGGAATGATTGTTGAGTTACACATTTGTTATGGCCTGAATTGGTTTTTTACTGTATTTTTAAAGATATTTTTAAACGTTTACTTATTTTTGAGAGACAGAGAGTGTGAGTGGAGGAGGGGCAGAGAGAGAGGGAGACACAGAATCTGAAGCAGGCTCCAGGCTCTGAGCCGTCAGCACAGAGCCTGACACGGGGCCCAAACCCATGAACTGCCAGATCATGACCTAAGCGGAAGTCAGACACTTAACCAACTGAGCCACCCAGGGGCCCCTGTTATGGCTTGAATTGTACCTCTCCCTGCTCTCCCAAAGAGATATGTTGAAGCCCTAACCACCGGCACCCGAGATTGTGACCTTATTTGGAAATATGGTCATTATAGATATAATTTGTTAAGATGAAGCCATACTGGAGTGCGTGTGCTTCTTTTTCTTTTTATTAAAAATTTTTTTCTTTTAAACCTTTTAGTTTTTGAGAGACAGAGAGAGACAGAGTGTGAGCAGGGGAGGGCAGAGAGAGAGTGGGACATACAGAATCCGGAGCAGGCTCCAGGCTCTGAGCTGTCAGCACAGAGCCCGATGTGGGGCTCGAACCCACAAATGTGAGGTCATGACCTGAGCTGAAGTCTGATGCTCAACTGACTGAGTCCCCCGGGCGCCCCATTCTAAAGGTCACGAGCAAACCCTCAGAAGCCAGGAAGAAGTGGGCAAGGACTCCCCTAGCTTTCAGAGTGAGTGTGTCCCTGCTGGCACCTTGACTGAGGACTTCTGGTCCCCAGAACCGAGACATAATAAATGTGCTGTGTTCTAGGCCATGTGGTTTGTGGGGCTTTGTCGCCCCAACCCTAGGAAACTAATACAACGTTGTTTTGGACTGTCCGGCCCCACAGCTGTCCCCTGTGAGGGCAGCAGTGAGCGATGAGTCAGGACTCCCTGGAATGTCCTTTTTCTGTCCCCGGTGCGGCGTCCAGAGCGGTTATCCCCATGAGAGTACGAAGAGGCTCCCCGGTTCTGGTGATACTGGAGCTGCACGTGCAGAGTGCATTTGTCATTCAGTGTAGCTAAATCCCCCTCAGGTTTTTGAGTACCAGTGGGTGCTCTGTAACATGCGAGGCCATGGCTGAGCCCTACTGTAGGGAATCCAATGGTGAGTAAAGCACAAGCCTTTACCTAAAGCAGCCTGTGGGCTCATCATCATCATCGTCATCATCGTCATCATCGTCATCATCATCATCATCACAATTGCTAACACTGAACTAGAGCTTTCTAAGGCAGACACATGCTAAGCACTGAACATTGACTTCTCATAAAATTTTAGTAGAGGCAGACACTACTATTACTTCATTTTAAAGGTGAAGAAAATGAAACAAAAATAGAAGCTAAGTACCTTTGCCATGAAAATGTAACTAAATCGTCTAGAAAGTGGCAGAGCTGGGATTTGAACCTAGCGAAGTGGTTTAAGATGCTGTGCTCTTATCTTCAGGGCACAAAGTGTTATGGCGCCAGAGTGTGTCGGCCTAGACGGGCGAGTAGAGAAGGGAGAGGAAGGATGCACACAGGGCACTTGCTGCAGGCAGTCATCAGGCAGGGGGGTGGGGGGTTGGGGATCAGCCCTCCGACAAGCTGCCATTGATGACAACAGAGAACGTACAGAAAGAGCAGAAAGAGCCCAGCCCAGAAGGGCAGGCATTATTCTCCGCTCTTCCCTGCAGCCACCTGCTCCTGGGCTCCTGGCCGTCTACAAGCCCTGGCACAGAATTTGCTCCTAGGACATGTACCCCAATGTTCACAGCAGGANAAAAAAAAAAAAAAAAAGAATTTGCTCCTAGGGAGGATTCCAGAATGCCAGCTGCACTTGCAGGTAAAGATGGCAAACTGAATGCACACGTTTATCCCCTTTCTTCCCAGAAGCTCACTAACACAACAGTAAAGGGATTTTTAAAAGGCCATAAGGACAACGAGATAGCAACACAGTTGGGAGCTAGGGGTCAGTGATGAGTGCTGGCTGATTCCACCGGCCTGAGAAGGCTGGGAAAGCAGAGGGATGACCTGAGTCACACGCCGGAACCCTAGAGTATGGAGATGGGGGCACCGGTCATCACGGCGGCGAATGAAGATGGAGCTGAAATGGGAGAGCTGGTCGAACACTTTAGAAAGGATTTAGCTCCCCAGATCCTCTTTCCCAGCTGTCCAGCGTCTTCCCAGCCTGGGCAGCAGCCTGAGGCTAAGTCTTAGGAAGGGCCTCGAGACAGCAGTGCATTTGGGCGCAAGCAGTTAGGCGGACATTTATATATTGAATGCTTACGATGGTCTCCCAGCCTCTCTGCCCAGAAGAGCCTATACCCTATGGGAGAGAAACAGAAGAGACTTCTCCAGAAACTCTGGCCCACCCCAGAGGGAAAACCCGAGGAAGTTAGCATTCAGAGAGCTTTCAGGACCAGCCCAGCCTGGTCACTCTGCTGGGACCCCACAGTTAATAAGCTTTCCCCAGCTTCAGAGACTCCACTGAACTCTTTCCTCCCGCATTAATCAACAAATAACCAAGGAATTCCAGACATACAAGGAAACTCTCTGACTTGGAAACTAGAGACCAAAACAAATGAACAGGAAAAAAAAAGCAATTTGGAGGAAACCCAGACTATACAAGGAGAAATAAGCTTTCTGCCCACTTCCTCCTCCTCCAAAAAGCTATCAGTAATACCCTCAGAGAGATGAGAGCAAATATGGCATCATTAGAAACAGAATGGGTCTTCAGAGAACAGTAGCAAATCACAGCAAAACAAAAAACAACCCTGAAAATTAAAAATAATTGCCGAAATGGAAGTCAGGAGAGCAGGAAGATAAAGTGGAGAAAAATCTCCCAGGAAATAGAGCAAAGAAGGCAAAAAGATCATCGATAAGGGGGAAAAAAAGAAACTCAGAGGACCAGTTCAGGTGGTCTACCATCTGAAGAATAGAACTTCCAGAAAGAGGACTGAGCAAATGGACAAGAGGAAACCACTGATGATATAATTAAAGAACATTTTCTGAAACCAAAGGACATGAGCTTCCAGAATGAAAGGGCCCATTGATTGCCTACTTTAGTGGATGCAAATGGACCCAAACTAAGGCATGGCATGCATGATGAAATTTTAGAAGACTGTGTGATAAGGAGAAGATCCTAAAAGCTTCCAGCAGGGGGCGGAAAGCGATTGATATTCTTTTTTTTTTTTTTTAAGTTTATTCATTTATTTATTTAAATGATCTCTACACCCCATGTGGGGCTCCAGCTCATGACCCCAAGATCAAGAGTGGCTTGCTCTTCCAAATGAGCCAGCCAGCCCCCTTGGAAAGTAATTGACATTAAAAGGATCATGGATGAGAAAGGCTCTAGACTCTTCAAGAGCAACACTGGGGCTAGAAGACAGTTAAGTAATGCCTCCAACATTCTGCAGGAAAATTCTCTCCAGCCTGTAATAATCAGGCCTCTGAGTTCACAGCTCCAGGGGGATCATTCACCGTAGGACACGGCACGAAGGTTACCGTTGGTGGTTGTGTAGTGAGGTGGTCCTCTCTCAGGCAGCTATTGGAAGATGTGCTCCACCGAAATGAGGGAGTAAACCAGGAAAAAAATGGATAGAAGGTTCAGGAGAGCCAGTACCTGAGCGAGGCAGAGAGACCTTCAGGCTGCTGGTAAAGGGAGATTTTAAGGTTGCAGGTGGGTGGGGAAGGCAAAATTAGACTGGAGCAGCTCTGAACATTTTGGGGGACGCTTCTTCAAGAACATTGTTACGGACTGGATGTTGATGTCTGCTCAAGTGTCACTCAGTGGATGAATGGGTAAACAACCACGACCATATATACATATGTAACATACATATGTATTCATACAGCGGGATATTACGCGGTCTTAAATAGGAATGACATTCTGGCACAGGCTGCAACATGGATTACCTTGAAAGCGTTAGGTGAAGTGAAATAAGTCAGACACAAAAAGACAAATACTGTATGATTCCACTTGGATGAAATATCTAGACGGCAAATTCACGGAGACNGGTGATGAACAAGTTTCTCTGTAAAAGTAAAAAGACGGGATAGTTGCCCAACATCATGGATGTAATTAATGCCACTGATTGTACACTTGGTGGTTAAAATGGCAACTTTATGTGATGTCTATTTTCTGACAGTAAGAAGAACTTTAATAGGCTACGTCTAAAGTCTCAAGGGGTTCTTCCCTTGAAAATAAAATAAAAATTTTCAACGATAGAGAAAATAATTTAAAGGGGAGAAGGCAGAGGTATTGTGAAGAGGACAGCAGGTGTAGACATGGGCAGGATTTCCAGAGGTAGCAGTGGTGGAGGAGAACTCTGAGGATGGGTTGGGTTACTTCAAGGAGTCCATGTGGCCGAAACCGGGGACCAGGCAGAGAAGCAGCAGAAGGTGAGGACTGGAAAACCCTGACAGGCACAGAAGATGGTCAAGTTCTGAGCCTTGGATGGATGGCTTCTAGGCTGGCGGGGCAGGGGTGTCACAGATTCACAACAGTGCTCCCGAACATGGGCTCTCAGACTTCAGCGTGCATCTGAATCACGCGAAGGGCTTGCTAAAACACAGACTGATGGGGCACCCGGGTGGCTCAGTCACTTAAGTGTCAGACTCCTGATTTCAGCTCAGGTCATGAGGTCATGGTTCATGAGTTCGAACCCTACACTGGGCTCTGTGCTGAGCCTGCTTGGGATTCTCTCCCTCCATCTTTCTCTGCCCCTCCCTCTCTCATATGCACACACACTCTCTCAAAAACAAAAACAAAAACAAAAAACAGAACACAGGTTGCTGGGTTCAGGCCAGAGTTTCCCACTATCAGGACTTGGGGCTGGGGGACTGGCAGTGGGGTGGGTGGCCAGGTATTGAACCGCTTTCTTTTCTTCTCAGACACCACCACACGTCTCCTGCTGGGGGCCATCGCAGTCCTTCTGTTCGCCATCCTGGTGGTGATGAGCATCTTGGGTGAGCACGGATGTCAGAGCATTCACGCAAGTGTATACATAGACACGTATATACAAAGACACATCTTGTCAAATTAGGTAAAGTCTAATTAGGTAAAGAAAGGTTCCAGACATACTCCGTATTCTGTGGGGAACAAAGCACTGAAAACAGAGTGCTGTTTCTAGACGAGAGTTTAGCCAAAAATAATATAGTCACACATTGACTCCACATGTCCCCTTTACCAAGCACGCGGGGAAGGAGTGATGTTACTTACGGACTATTCCGTACATGCTTCGAGACCACAGAACCAACTTGAGGTGAGTTAGGCAAGCGCTGCTTCTTGAAGGAGATGGTTTGGGGATAAGGGCCTTTAAAGATCACGTTCATTCATTTAATGAACATTTATTGAGCCCTGCTGTGTGGTAGGGCCCCTAAATGCTGAGGGAAGGAAGGAAGGAAGGAAGGAAGGAACAAGGTAGAGGCTTCTCTGCCAGGGAGCTTCCCAAGTGGAACTGAAAGGGAGAAAGGAATAAAAAGGAGGAAACTGCCACTAAGAACACGTGAGGCTACCTGACCAGGAGATACGGCTGATTTTAACGGATCCAAGTCTAAGTGTGTCATGGGTTCTGAAGAGTCTGCAAAGTGATTTCACTGCCTCCATCCTTAATCTTTGAGAAGTACCATAAGACCAGAGGCGGGCACCTCGAAATGGGAGAAAAGTCCAAAGAGAGTATCCGCTCCTACTAAATCTTCACCTTTGGGCATGCATGATAAGCAGGGGATTGGTGAGTGTTTAGAAAAGAATATGGTGACCGCTGGTGCCAGCTTGGATTCACCTAGAATAATCACTACAAATTAAATTGGTTTCCTTCTGTCCTAATGCTGCGTTGGGAGGTCAGAGCAATGTGAAGACATAGCATGTTGTGATTTTAGTAAAGCACAACAAGTCTCTTTGGAGATCCTTGTGGAAAGCAGTTGAAATGTGGCCATGCCATGGTCAATACTCCCAAGTGATCGCAGCGCTCGGAGCAGATATGCCAGAGTGACGATGATTTAACTGGTGTCAGAGTGGCCACAGATCCCCAGGGCTGGAGTACCACAGGCCTGTTCTTGGCTCTGTCCTGGTCTACATTTTAATCAGCCACTCGTATGAACACAAACGACAGTATGCTTATGGAGTTCGTAGGTGTTGCAAGGATGCTTAGGATGACAGAGGAAGGATGCTTTGAAGACAGATGGAAAAAAAAATCAAGATTAAAATGTATCTTTCAAACCTCAGAGGAGCCAATGTGAATGAGATCAAGGTGGAAGAAATAAAAATAAGACCTCCATGTGGACTTAAAAAGTGATTTATACATGTTCTGGACACAGGGGAGACCTGGCTTGGAAAGAGGTCATATGAAAACGATCCAAGCGTATTCCGCCTGCCTAGGAAGGTGCACGTATGCACATACCCACAGATTCTTTTCATTGAGGCTGTCTGCTCGTGGGAAAGCCCACAGCAACTGGAAGGCAGCATGGCCCTGCTGCTGGGGGTGGGGCCGCCTCCTGTGTGCTCTAGTTTGTTCCAGCGGCGGCATTTTGCTGACTACGTGGACATGCCACAGTGAGCCAGACGGGATGGAGAAGGATGTGTAGAGCATCTTTTGCAAGGAATTACGGAAGCCTGGATGAGGGGAGGCTGGCGTCCTCTTCCAGTAGGCAGTAGAAGATGGGCTGGGCTTGCTCTGGGTCACTCCGGGGGGCAGAGCCTGGACCCGCAGGTCTGGGTCTTAGGAAGGCAGGTTGGGACTCAACAATGAAAAAGAACTTGGCGGCAGTTCAGCAGTGAAACAGGTTGAGTTGTGAGCCAATGAGATCGGGCTGCCGGTTCCCACCCTGGCTAGGGAGAGAGCCCGCGTGGCCTCCAGGTCCTTCCTAATTCCGTTTCCGGGGTTCCGAGGCTCCAGGAGTTTGGAGAGGGAGAGGAGATCTTAACCCAGGGGCTAATCTGCTGCCACTTCCCCTGGCGGTCCTGTCCCTGCCTCATCTTCCTAATATTCAGCCCCCAACCTATTACCAGCCAGGCACTGCGAGAGGTGCTCGCCTGGGAAGACAGCCACCTGAGTGATCACTGGAGGGCACGCAAGTCAGGCAGGTTGGGGGGGGGGGTACTTTGGGCCCCTGAGCGTGATTCTTCAGGCCCAGGCAGGGGCCGGGCGTGCTGGTGGACCCTGAGGCCTCTCGATCCTCCCGCAGCTTCCAAGGGCTGTATCAAGTGCGAAGCACCCTGCCCAGAGGACTGGCTGCTCTACGGAAGGAAATGTTACTTCTTCTCTGAGGAGCCGAGAGACTGGAACACGGGCCGGCAGTACTGCCATAGTCACGAGGCTGTGCTGGCTGTGATTCAGAGCCAGAAGGAGCTGGTGAGCCTGGGCCAGGGGAGGACCTTTGGGGAGGACCACACTTCTGGGACATGGCGGCCCCTGTGACGTGTTTCCAGAACGCACCCGGCCTGGGGTGTGCCGGTGGGCCCCGTGGGGTGGGAGTAGGTTCTGCTGCTGTCATAAAGGCCGATGATTTCAATCCAAGGCTGGTTTGCTGAGCTCAACCCTGTATTGTCAAGTGTAAGAATTACAAATCACCAAGGCGCTTGTGGATGAAGAACGTGTTGGCATCTTCTATGAGCCCACATCAGGGCATGAGCTCTCATGTAAAGCCCACCCATTTTATTGGTATAAATGTGACAGGAACGCAATTAACCAGTCTGTTGTCCATTTTGGATTTTGAGGGTGACAGTGGTGTGGCAATCCAAAATAGCTGATCACTGCTTTTTAAAAAAATATTTTTTAATGTTTATGTATTTTTGAGAGAGAGAGAGAGAGAGTGTGTGTGAGCACAAGCGGGGGGAGGGGCAGAGAGAGAGGGAGACACAGAATACAAAGCAGGCTCCAGGCTCCCAGCTGTCAGCACAGAGCCGGTCGTGGGGCTCGAACTCACGAACCGCAGAATCACGACCTGAGCTCAAGTTGGACACTTAACCGGCTGAGCCATCCAGGGGCCCCTAAAAATCTGAGCTGAGAGGATGAACTTTGTTCCAGGCTTCCTGGTTTAGGCGGCACGCTCCCGGGCAGTTGCGGCAACTGCTGGGCAGGAGGGCAGCGGGAGCGCAGCGCACTCTGTGACCCCAGCAGTGAGGGGTCTTTCTGCGTCTGTATGTCCTGGGAGCCAGCCTTCTCAGCTGAGGTTAGTCTTGGGATGTCTGAACAGTCAGGAGACCTCATATGACTCAGGGCTCCCTCTTGCCTTGGTACAGGAGTTTATGTTCAAGTTCACGCGGAGGGAGCCCTGGATTGGCCTGCGCAGAGTCGGGGACGAATTCCACTGGATCAACGGGGACCCGTTTGACCCAGACACGTGAGCTGAGCCTTCATCTTCTGGCCCCTGAGCTTAGACTGGGAAAGAACTAGCTCCCTGGACACAGCCCCCCAGAGAGAGAGAGAGAGAGAGAGAGAGAGAGAGAGAGAGAGCCACTCGGGTCTGTGCTGGCTAGAGCTACTAACCTCCAGGTTGAGCGGCGTGTGACAGAGAAAACGATAAGGGCCTTCCTTCTCTCTGTCCTCTCACGTCCAGCCTGGTGTGGCAGCTCGGCTGTGTGTAGCCATCGGGGCTTTCTGCTGCCGCCAGGCCTTTTCCATCTCGGCGCTCCGTGCAGCGGCTCCGTCTGCGGGGCTCAGGGTGGCTCCGAGGAAGGGGAAGCCATGCCCGGATGTCCCTCTGCATTGGCCAGAACCTAGCCACGTGACCACACTGCCTTCGAGAGAGGGTGGAGATGGGCCTCTATTCTGAGCAGCTGTTTGTTGCCTGAACATCGTTACCATGGAGGGAGGGGGCTCTGACTGCTGGGCGCTGGGCGCATTCTCCTGAAAACATCTCGTGAGGGTGCTGGGGGCGTGTGCAGGGGTGGTGTTGCTTGTGTGACCCGAGTGGTGTGGACGGGAGTGTGTGATGGGTGGCAGGTGTGCCGTATAAAGGACTGGTTTGTGGGGTGCCGGGTGGCAGTGGTCATGGGGGGCGGGGGTGGGGGTGCATGTCTGTGGCAGTGGGGGGTGATGATAGCCGGGCGTGCAGTCCAGGCTTAGGGAAACGAAGGGAATTCCCAGGGAGGGAATAAGAACCCCAGCTTCCAGTCCAGACCCTGAGAGGCCAGGTGGGGGCCCAGCTGCTCACCTGCTGCTGCCGCTGATGGTGCAGGAGGGACCCCAAGGCAGGAGAGGTGGGAGGGCTGATCCCCGCGCTCCACCATGGCCTTCCCGCGCAGCTGGCTGGGGGCTGCATCAGTTGCTGGTAGCCTCTAGGGGGCGAGCCGCCCATCAGCTCCTTCCCTCCTTTGCCCTGCCTCCCGTACCCTTCCTTCTGCACCCCTCTTTGACCTCATTGTCTCTTCCTTTTTTCCTCTTTCCTTCTCCTGCCTTCACCCCAGGCCTATCCTTAGAGGTGCTGAGGAGTCTGCACTTTCTGCCCCTTTCTCCCCTCTTCTGGAAGCTTCCCGTTCCCAGAAGTGGGGAGAGCCCTGGAGGCTGAGGTTCCCGGCGTGCTGACCACCTGTCACCCAACAGGCCTTTAGGCCACGTTTCTCTGGCGCCTTGGCCGTCCTGGCCGGCACTCTCCCTTGAGGTCGTTCTGGTGTCCTCTCTTGGAGACCCCAGCGCCAGCCTTGGCAGGGGACTCAGATCAGGGTGCCCAGTGAGGTTAAGAAGCAATCTTGAAATTCACAGGAATGATTTTAGGTAGAAAGCACCCCCATCCCCCACATCCCCTGATGATGTCAGTGAATCTGTGGGCAACACAGCCTGGGGATCAAACGCTGGGGTTAATCGGGTCCACCCCTGGGAGGTAGTTTAACTCAGCTGGTCTCTGCTGAGCATTTCCTGTGCTTGACGCTGTGCGCTGTAGGGGAGCCGAGATGAGGGAAGCACGCGGTCCACTGTTCAGGAGCTGACTGCCTGGGGGGCTGGTGGGGACAGACAGGCCCCCATGAGGCTGTGACAGGCGGTGCCCCATGGTGCAGGCAGGTGCTTCGGGGACGTAGCGGGGACACAGGGTGGTCCTGAACCGGATCCTGGCTCACGGATGAGTGAGCTGACTTTGGAAGGATAGGAAAGTGCAGGTTGTGTTCAGGAGATGTCTGCGGGCATTGCCCGCGTGCCTGGAGCCGTGGTGGACACACTAGGGAAGCAATGGGAGGCTGCACTAGAAGGTTCTGTAGGGGCCAAAAGTACTGGAAGGTGGCTCCAGAGGGAAGGGACAGGCCACAGGGCCTCCAGGGCCACGCAGTGACAGGCTGTGTGTGCCAGGTTGTAATCGCCTGCTCTCTTGTCTTCTGGCCCCAGGTTCCCCATCTCGGGCCTGGGAGAATGCGTCTTCGTGGAGCCCACCAGGCTGGTGTCGACGGAGTGTCTGATGACCCGGCCCTGGGTGTGCAGCAAGATGGCCTACACGTGAGATGGGTCAGGCCAGAGGCAGCCCTCCAGCCAGGCTCCTCTCCAAGGCGACGCAGTGAGGAGGGTGGCCTCCGCCCCGGCCTCGTCCAGGAACCACAGCGCTGGTTCGTGGTCTCCTCGGCCCCAGGCAGGTCCTGTGGCTCAGCCGTCAAACCCCACATGCTCAGTAGTGTAGGCGTCCCCCAAACACACACACACACACACACACACACACACACTCACACACGCATGCACGCACACGTATGCACAGGGTCTCTTTTCAAGTTCAGAGTCCACCCTTAGCCACCCCAGCAAGTCCCTCCCTGGCCCCAGGCCTGGAACACTTCTTCCGGCGCCGACACAGAGTGCATTACAGTCATGTCTCCGGGTGCTGGGGAGGCAGGGAGGGAAGCCTTCCCCTCGCTGGGGCCCCTCCACCCGCCCTGTTGCCTTGCCCGGGGTTCGCAGGCAGGCCCCCGCTGCGTCTGTGGTGCTGTGGTGGTGGTCACTGATGGAATAAAGACATGACTGGCTTCCAGAGAAATCTGCTGCCCTTTGTTCCAGGGTCGTGGCTGGGGGGAGGAGCAGAGGGAGCACCGATGGGTTCCAAGGACAAAAAACACTCTCTGTGGCCTCAGGGCACCCTTCAATTCCGCTAGGCGACTGAGTTATTTTTAGATGTCTGAAGGGTGTGTTCCATCTGGCTCCTTCATTACTATTCCACTCAGTATGACAAACGTTTATTCACATCACACCTACTGCGTGCCAGACACCACGCCGGGCATGGGGAGCAACAGCTTTATCCTCCAAGGAGCACACAGGGAGCAGAGGAACATTCTGGAGCACAGTTGAGGGACGGCTTATTCTGCCTTAGGGGAGGAGGGCGTGACGGGAGCGGGAGGATTAGCCATGCAGAAAAGATGATGTTCATGTTGGGCGGGAGGAGAGTTTGTGAAGGTCCTAGGGTCCCTTCCTAGCCCCCTGGTTGGCCTGGGGAGGAAGCAGGGGCCTGGCGGTTCCCCGGCCCCCAGCACACACACCTGGAGCCCCAGAGCCCCCCACAGTGGGGCCCGGCCCCCCCGGCCTCCCCTCAGGGCCCGGGCTGGCTGAGAGGTGGGCGGCCCGCCCGGGAGCAGCCCCATGAATTTGGGTCCTGGCCCATTTTCAGAAAATAGCTCAGAGGGAAACCAGGTCCTGCTTTGTTCTGCTCAGTCCTTTTACTGTCCGATTTCAAAGCTGTCAGCTTGGCGTTGTTGAATGTTCTGCGTGCTTTCCACATAGCTAGTAAAATATGGGCATTTTGAGATTTCACATTTTGTCTTTAGTGGGAAGCCCGTGAGGGACCTGAGTGTACTATGAAGAGGTGATAGGGATTCAGGGCAGTGGTGGTGCCTGGGGGGGGGGGCAGGAAGCCCAGCACCTTCCCAGCCCCGGTGGGGCAGTGTGTTGCAGGGTTGAACACTGAGGAAATGGTCGGCGGCAGCGGCGACTACTTTGGGGGGTGGGGGGAGTCTCACTTCCCCCTATTCTCAGTCCTGCACAATCTCTTCCCCTCAAAGATGTGAGGCTCAGAAGCCTTGCAGGTGATACCTCATTTAATTCGCACAGAAATGCCCAAGGCAGGAACTGAGGCAAGGCTGCCGCAGGTGGCTAGACTGTGCGCGGCGGGCCCCAGACACCCAAGGCCCCGAGGAGTGGGAGCGCCCGGCCAGGGCTTCCGGGCTGTGCTCTCACCTGTGTCTGTGTGTGTGTGGGGGGGGATGGGGTGAGAGTGGGGTCTCAGGTGCAGACAACCAGGCACTGAGGAGGGCGGGGAAGGGAGCAGAAGACAAGACAGGGGATCACGGGATCTTCTCTCTTCTTCGATTACCCGAGGCCTGCCGCCTGCCGCCACCAGGTGCCCACTGTCAAACAATCCCTCCTAACCTTGGGTTTGTCCCCGGGACAANGGCGGCCACAGGGGGCAGCACCGAGGGCGGGCACCCCGCCTCTGCTGGTTTCCGAGTGCCCACCCCCAACGCCACCGCCGCCGCCACCGTTGCTGGAGCAGGGACCACCTCCGAGGCGACCCCCACCTGGAGTTGAGAGAGTGCTTAGCTTGGAGCCTGGGCTGCAGCTCCCTGGGAGGATTTGAACCCAAACCCCAGTTCCATCCTCGGTGAACCCCTGGAGTGGGCAGGGCCCAGGCAGAAGGCTGAGCACGCATACCAGGCCCTCCTCAGATGACCTCTGTGAAGATGGAGGACGACAGGGAGGACTTTTTAAGCATGTGGCGTTGTGCTGCCAGTCATCTGGTGTCTGCTTAGTCCGTGGCCCCTACAAGGCGTGCATTAGCCGCCCATGCTTGCAGACGAGGAACAGACTCGGAGAGGTTAAGGGACTGGCTCTACACCACGCAGCTCCAGGTGGTGGGGGCAGCGTATGAACCCAGCCCCACTCCACAGGGCCCTGGGGAGGCCACCTGTGTGGCAGGCATGTCCCCTGGAGGCGGCACACATTCTGTGCACAGACCATTGGCCAGGACGGCTGTGGACGGCTGAGGAATGCAGACTGGCTGCGCGCTTGTATGCACTGAGAGTCTCCATTCTGCAAGTTGATGTCTTGGATCAGTTCCGGAAAATTCTTCACCTTTACCTCTTTAAATATTTCTCCTGCCCCACCCTTTTCTTCTTCCAGGACTCCAATTAAGTCTGTTTGATGTTATCACATGGGTCTCTAATGCCCTAGTTTGTTGTTGTTGTTTGTCAGTTGTACAAAAAAAGCCTCTGGGATTTTTGACTGGGTTTGCACTGAAGCTGTAAAACAATTTGAAGAGCTGTGCCATTTTAATAATTTAACTATTCCAGTCAACAATGTAGATCTCTCCAGTTTTTAAAATTGTTTTATTTATTTTTGAGAGATAGATAAAGACAGCATGAGCAGGGGAGGGCCAGAGAGAGAGGGAGACAGAATCCGAAGACAGGCTCCAGGCTCTCAGCTGGCTGTCAGCACAGAGCCTGACGTGGGGGGCTCGAACCCATGAACCGTGAGATCATGACCTGAGCCGAAGTCAGATGCCCAACCGGACTAAGCCAACCAGGTGCCCCATCTCTCTCTCCATTTTTTAAAGATTTTTTTTCAAATTGCAGCAGCCTATTACAAATTTTAAGGGTAGAGTTTTCGCATATATTTCAAAAAACGTATCAAGTTTTTAAATTTTTCATGCTACTGTAATTTTTAAAATTTTTCATATTCCAACTGTTTTCTGCTTTTATAAAGAAGTAGATTCGATTCTTGTACATTGACCTTTTATCCTATAATCTGGCCTGATTGACTTGTTAGCTCTAGTCGATTTTTTTGTAGACTGCTTAGGGTTTTTAACGGCGTGTTTGTCCACTGTTTTCTGAAAGCATAGCATGGGCTGTCCCCTTTCCAGATCCTGAAATCAACTTCCTTATTTCTCTGTCCAGCTGCTAAGCCAATGCCGTGTATTCTTGTTTAGATGTTTGGTATACGAGGACCTCACTTTCGGGACCCAATGTCTGTGTTAACAGGACAGGTTAATTGCTATAATAAATAATCCTAAAAATGCAGAGTCTTAAATATAAGAAAAATACTTATTTCTTGCTCTTTTGTGGTTTTGTCCAATGTGGTTTTATCAGGAGGCCACCCAGTCATTCAGCACCCTGGGCTTCCTCCACTGGCGGCCTTACTGTTCCCCAGGCCCTCGGAGTCCTTCACTGGATCTTCCGTATCTAGCCAGAAACTAAGGGAAGAGAGTGTGGATAAACGCGTGACCATTTTTTAAGGGCCCAGCTCTGGACATAGTTACCTGCAAAGCAAGCTAGGAGATACAATCTAGCTGTGTGCTCACTAAGAAGAGGAAACGGCTTTGGGGAATGTTGAGCCAGTCTTTGCCACCTGTAGCATTATCCCCATTTTGCAGATAAGAAAACTGAGGTTTGAGAGATTAAGTGATTACCCAACTTTCACAGTCATGAACAACGGTGGCTGGAACTGAGCCCAAGGATGGCTGTCCCCACAGCCTTGCTCTGAATCATTATTCTGTCAATACTTCCTTCTCTCCTACTGCCCCCCTCCCAGCCGCTGCTATCTTTTTTTTTCATTTTAAATGCTTTTTATTTTTAAATATTTTTTTTCTCAAGTTTTCCTTTAAATTCCAAGTAGTTAACATACTGCGTAATGTCAGTTTCAGGTGTAGACTTCAGCGATTCATCACTTCCACACAATGCCTGGTGCTCAAGGCCGCACTGTCTTAATAACACCTGTGATTTTTTTTTTTCCCCTCCCAGCAGGGGTTTCCTCCAAACAGCCACTTTTTTCCTTCTGGTTCTGGCCTTTTATCTATCAAATGGGGACTCTGTTCTTTCACAAGCAGCCCGGGGCCACAGGCTGAGTCTGCAACTGGTAAGGCCCCTGGAAGAAGCCACCGCAATAAAACGGAAGACATTTACACAGAACATAAAGTGACATAAAAGTACATGCCAAGTGGTTTCTCTACCAGCGTACCTGTACTCCAGCGTTGTTTCCCTGAATGCCATCGAAGGCCAAGTGTCGCAGTACAAAGGACTGTATGCCTCCTGTAAGTCGGCGCGGGTAAAACGGCAGGAAAAACTGGAATCAGATGGTCTCCCATACAGTCTAGCTCCTCGCCCTGTTTCCTCCCTGAGGAGTGAGGATTAGGGTTGTTGCTGAGCAGTGGGTTTTTTCCATCTCCAAGCAGTGCCAGACAAGTGTAAGGGAAATAGATCTTCTGAGGGAGATCTACTGGAGGAAACAGATCTCCTAAGAGGAGCTTTGGTGGCCCAAGTGGGACGTATTGTGCAAGGTGGGGGAGAGGGTTCCAGCTGCCTGCTTTAATTTAAAGCTTAGTACTGGCAGACAGGAGGGACGAAACAGGTAAGTTCAGAGGTCACGAGGTCACGAGGACACCATCCCATGAGTGTTATGCTTACAATCTGTTCTTAGTGTATTCTCTGCTTTTATTTGTATTTAATGTTTGCTTAGGCTTAGCTATTCTAGGGAATAGTTACAAAACATGTCAGTCAGACTCACCAAAAATGTACACCTGGTGGTTTGGAACAGGCTCCTGGGCGTGTCCTCCATGGGCTGTGATCCTGAGCGGTGCACTGATAATTCAAAAAAAGATATATATGCTGGAAGAAGTCCTGTCAAAATCTTTTGCATGGCTTTTTATGTCATTTGAATTTTGACTGAGTTGTGTTCAACCACGTTCACATATTGGCTACAATTAGGGTTTTGTTGGTATTCTCTGAATTCTGGGACACCCAAAATTCAAAGGAGGTGGGTTGATCGGGCAGGAAAATGGGCTGAGTAGTTTGCTGATTGAGCCAAATCAGCTGTGTCGGGCATTGTACTAGGGCTGTTTAGCAACAGAGATGAAAGACAAAGTCTGGCGGTTCCTTACCTGCGAGGGTTTTGTGGTTTTGCGGAGAAGGGAAATCAGGAAATGTTGACACGATGGCATAATGAGAACCTGCAAGGTGCAGGGGCTGGGGACCAGGACAGGGGTCACCGACATCGTCAGGAGTGCCAGGGCAGGCTTCCAGAAGAGCATGCAGGCAGCTTTTCGCAGGGCTCGGCGCGAGAGAGGCAGGAAGGTCCGAAGCAGGGACGCTTGGCAAGAAGGAGCCTGCGCAGTGAGCAGGCACGGAGGTGGAGGCAGATGGGTCTGCGGGACGCAGTGGGGGCTGAGGGGCTCCCAAGGTCTGGATTTCTCTGGGTTACTCTGCGGACTCAAGGGCATGGGCACAGTGGGAGGTTTCCAGTTACCCACAGAGGGAGCTGATGAGCACAGAAGGCAGGCAGAAGTCCACAGGGCTGGGGGGGGTTCTTCTCCAGTAGGGTCAGAGATGTGGATGGTTGGATGGATCACGGCAAGCGGGTGGGGCAGGAAGCGGAGCATACGGGTGGAAGGTGGGTGCGGTTCAGGTTGGCTGGGAAGCCTGTGACGCCAGGAGGAACAGATAACGGCGGGGCCCGGAGCCTGGCGGTCCTGAGGCCCGAGAACACTGGCCATGGAGGGCAGGACGAGAGCACCGGTGAGGAATCCCTGTGTGTGGCTGGTGGTTATGTACAATGGTATAGTCACTGCGGGTAAGTCTGGTGGTTTCTCAAAAAGTCAGGCATTGCCATTTAATCCAGCAATCCCACTCTGAGGATCGACCCAAAAGAACTGAAAGCACGGATTCATTTTTACATACCGATGTCATCATTCACAAAATCCAAAAGGTGGAAACTGACTTACCATCAACAGACGAATGGATTATCAAAATGGGGCATATACATACAATGTGATATTATTCAGTCTCAAAAAAGGAAGGAAATTCTGCTATGTGCCAAGGGCTAGGGACAGGGGCAATGGGGAGTTATAGTCTAATAGGTACAGAGCTTCTGTTCGGCTTGATGAAACTTCTAGACACGGCTAGTGGTGATGACTGCCCAACAGATGAAGTTGAAATGGCCTCAAGGCCCACCCTCTAAAGCCGTCCCCAGTCATCCTGGCACACTGTAGGTGTAGTGGTGGGTTATGAACGCATTCAGGGGTATTCAACAATTTCTGAAGGGCTAAATAACTTCCAAAAGATGTTGCTTGTCACAGTAACCTCTTTAGCCTGATAGCTAGTCTGGTTCTAGAATAAGTAAGCACGCCAGGCCACGGGTACAGTGATTTGAAACAGTTTAATGTAATTCCAAGACAAAGTGTGATTACATTTCTACACATATACAATATGCATATGTGAGTTTACAAATTTTAATTAATAACTCGTTTCACCTCAGAGACCGAAAAAATGATCAAAAAGAAACTGTGAGTAACAAGCTATAACATAGTTCACCACAACGGGACCCCCCCCTTTCTCACCCTACAGTTAGTAATATTACAATTAAAATAACTATATTCTTCTATAATTTTTTTTCTGTTAAAATCATCTCATAAATTTACAATGCTATTATTAGTTTCCAAGACTAATATAAATTCACTCCATTTTTCTACAACGAAAATGATTATTAATTTAGAAGCACACGACATCATGATGAAAAACACAAGCATTTTTAGTAGCAAGGACTTGATCAGTTAAGAATTATTTTTCTTGTAAAACATTCTAAAGCCAAGTAAAATATCCATTCTTATAACATACCTATAATATGAGACTAAGGAATAGGTTACATATAGGTCTACAACACATTGGTTTGTTTTTTTTTTTAAAAAAAGTAGACATTTATAAATAAAAAAGAAAAGAGGGACAATTCACATAGGGAAAAGAGGTACACGAGAAAATACTGTTGCACGCAATAATTTTCACAAAGATTAACATGGATTAACACTTTTCATTACAGAAACCGTACAGTGAAGGAACACAACAGACCGGGGCTTTCTAGGGCTATTGGGCTGAGATGACCTGGTGGAGGAAGATGGAGGCAAGGTGACCTTGGGGAGGGAGCCATGTTCCTTGGACTGGTGACCACTCGTCACCGGGTCTCCTCTTCCCGGCTCTCATTCTGGGGAGTGAGTCTTTCTATCCAGTGTCCGGAATTTATGGGCAGTTGAAAGGTAAACGTGCCTACAGATCTGTTCTCTTTCCACCCTGCTGGGTCCCGCTTTCGGAAACGTGATATAATATCAGAGGCTGCAGCTCAATACGTGTGGTCAAAGCAAAATGGGATGGAAAATTCCAGTCATTCTGATTTGCTGCCCCCCGCCCCCCCATCATCCATCTATGCCCTGGAGGCTGGGGACCCAGAGAGAGCAGTGGCACCCTTCAGGGCCACCTGCCCCCGCTGCAGTGAGGTGGGTGACAGGAACCGGCGCCATGCCTCGGGCCACTCAGGGAAGGTGCGGCCTGCGGCCACCCGGCTAGGCTACTCTGCCGACGCTGCCTGACTTCTGGAAGCTCCTCTTCCCCCTCATCCGTAAAGCTATACTTCTCCTAGCAGAAATTTGGTTTGATATATATATACACTAACATATATATCAACATCTATATCTATACAGTGATTCTACTAAACTAGAAAGCCTGCCGCCCCAAAGTAGGACTTCCTGGTCTACTTCATTTGGTTAAAAAACGCACACGAACAGGATGAGGAGATGCTCTGGGGGCCGGAAATGATTGTGCCCTGGAAAAGCCACGGAAGACAGCTTTAAATGAGCAGTAACACAAAAGCGAGAGGGAGGGTGANGTCTGCTCGGAAGCGAGGAGAGGCGAGGGGGGTGGGGGAAGCCTCGTGTTCCACTCAGAAGTCACGGAAAAGCTACAAAGGATGGGCATGGTCAAGTCACTTTCCACTTCCCAAGTTCTTCCTTATAACCTGAGCCGAAAACTATTAATTAAAATAACAATAATAATATTAATAATAATGAGAAATCCATCGCCCCTTCAACCTAGCGGGGGAATATTTGACAGGGAGGCAAGACCACTGCTCATGAGGCCAAGTGGGTCCTTCTCCCTGGCTCTTGAGAGCGTCCCGGGAGTCCTGGGTGCCAGGAGGGGGGGCTGTGGTGGTGGGAGGGTGGAGGCTGAGGTGGCCGTGGAGACACTGCCCCCACGCCAGCCAGAGGTGAGGAGGCAGCGCCAGGAGAGAGACGTGTGGACAGGGGTTGAAAGGAAACTAGAGAGAGCAAGGGCCGGAGCCCTTTCACAGATACAGCATATTCGCTTTTTTTTTTTTTTTTCTTTTTTAAAGCTAAATTCTATGCTTCTAGTTTTTAAACACATGGTTAAGCCCCAAAGACGATGCCATAAAATTAATTTGGTTAGTTAAAGCAAAGGCCAAAACCAGAGGAAAAGCAGGAGCATAAGGAGGGGCGAGATAAAAGGTATTTTACCCTAACATTTGTAACGAGAACATACTGTGCACAGAGTTCACAGGGAAAACACACACGAACGGTTCCCTGGTCCCGGGTGTTTTGCACTTTTTCGAGGTCTTCTCTGCTAACGAATGCCCTTTATCCCAGCGGGTCCTCTGCCCCTCGGTACAAACCCAAACTCTTAGGGGAACCAGCACTTTCTAGCCTGTTCCTGGAGGACAGTGGGGCCTTCTCTCGGAAGCGACGCAAGGAAGATGTCTACTCCAAGGGGCTCAATGCCCCACTCCCCTCCCCCAGCTGCCCAGGTCCCCCAGCCCCCCACCCTGCTCAGCAGCACTTACACAGTCCCTAGGAAGCAATCTAGCTCCCCGGCTCCCACCGGCCTAGGCTTCAAATCTAACTTTGACAGAGAGTAAAAAGTAAACACATCCTTTTGTGTTTATTTTGTTTTAAAGAAGAAAAGGAATTACTGACAGCAGATATATGGAAAACCCGGCCAGTGAGTACGGGCGTAGGGGCGTATGACTCCCCCACTGCAAAACACCCATCAAAGTATTGCCGGGGGCCCAGAAATAGCAGCTGTACCTTCAGGGCCACCTGAATCCCAGTGTCTTCTACTGCCTGGTGACTGGAAGTCAGTGGATTGATAGGAATCAAACATTCAAATCCAGACAAAAATCAATGAGCCAGGAATCTGTTCTGTCTGCCTCGTCCACGGTGTCATAGAGAAGGCCTCTTTGGAGACAAGTGTTGATACGACATGGCACGAGGTGTTCACATCTGGCCCAGGCTACGGACTCACCCCTTCCCACTCAATCCAGAAACCCGTTCACAATCTCTCGCGTTCACGACCAGCAACGTGGAGGGAAATGGGCTACACACAGTATGGTCAGAAAACATCTGCCTTGGAGGGGCAATCGCCGGGGTTTGAAGATGTCAGTTATGAACAGAAATTTTCTTTAAAAAGTACCAGTTTGAATGTAAACTATAAAACACTTTAACTATAAAACGTAGCCAGAAATATGCTTAAGTATCCACAGTCAATTATGTAGTCTACGCGTGTAAAAGGTGGCTCTCTCGCGATCTTAGAAGGCTAACAGCATTTTACAGTAGCTAAAAACATATATACTCAACATGTGCATTTGAATATCACATTTCATTACGACACACAAAGAATGCTCTCTTCCTTGGTTTAACTTTTGTTGTAAAGATCAGCTGTTTTCAGAATTCGCTTTAGCAACAATGACCAGGTGTGCATTAATCATTATTTGCAGCCCACACAGAGTTCATAGTCTTTTAAATCCCAAGATCAAGCTGGCTACATGATTTCAAAAAAGGCTAAAACCAGGATGAATGCCCACATTTGAGGTAATTATTGCCATTAGGTCACAGTTTGTGTAAGGTAATGTATCTAAAACCTTCTTTAAAAAAATCTTTAGGTGTTCTGTTGGAGTTCCAGAAAACCTATTGAAACCCACCAGGATCTTAAATGCTGATTAGTTGGGTTTGCTTCCAATGGAGCTGAAGTTCTAGAAGGTTCTAGAACTTGTGTAAACTACCTAAGAATTTAGGCAGACAAGCCCGGAGCCAGTCGATAAAGAAGTTTTTTTAAATAAAGAAGAAACGAAAAACCCACCCCAAACAACTGAGGAGATGTTTCATAACAAAGGATAACAGTTTCCTAAAAAATTAAACATTTCTTCCTAAAGCATTTCTAAATTCTTGTCACCTTTCAACCAAATTAAAAATGCTTCTGTGTTACCATGATTCTCATACTGTGGCAAGAGACCCTCCTTCCTTATGTTCTAAAAGTTGGCTGATTTTTCTGTTTACACAACTGTTTCTTCCACTTCTTTGAGAAAGCTATCTCAAAAGAAACCCTTATTTTTTTCCTCTTTCCAGGAGTCATCTTGTTTTTCTCCCCCCCCCCCCTTTTTTTTACACAAAGAAAAAAAGTTCCTGGACACCAGACCCACACACGGTATTTACACATTTGGTGTGAATCCTGCATCTGGTTCTACCCAGAGCTGACGAGTCAATCGATTTATAGAGACCAGAGTTGTCATGATATTTATCAGTGCAGTAGAAAATAGCATTTTAAAAAAAATATATACCTTTAGTATTGCCTTTCTAGAATTAACTATAAGCAAGAAAAAATTATTATTTTTTTTTAAAAGAAGAAAAGAACACTTTTTTTTCTTCACTCGTTAAGAGTTTGTTGTAGCAGCACTACTAAAGCTAGTTGGTACGCTGGAGAGGAATCTAAAATGACTTCTACTATGAATCAAAAGAAACGCCCCTAAGACTTTCTCTAAAAGTCAACTGCCTTCTGCCCCTTCTGCTTGCATCCGGGTCACGGGTCACGGCTCCCTCGTCATTCAGAACTTCTGCTGGGGATGGTGCGGGGTGACATTCCTTCAAGGCTTTTCTCAGCGCGCACGCGCACGCACTGGAGAGAGGCTGGCGGCCGTGGGCCCGGTTTGGGACCAGGGACCGGGGCAGACCCCGGCTCCAGGCCCAGCTCCCTCACTAGCCGTGTAGCCCTGGGCACGTTGCCAGCTCTCCAGGCCAGGCACCGCATCTGGGAAGGGGCCCCTTTCAGAGCGCTGTTGTGAGACTACATGGAACGAGATGGCCGATGAGCAATTTTTAGCAGTGTTTGGCACACAGTAAACAGAAGTACCATCAAATGGTTCATCAGAAAACACGAAGCCGCTCATTGCTGTTCACTAAAAAAGCGAAACGAAATATCTCAGTGAAGTCCTGCTTAATGAAAATTTCACTAGAAACGTGGAGATTTGGGACCGCCATTGTGTTTCCTGGTTTTGACATGTGCCACTTTCTCAGAGCAGCAGCTTCCTCATCTGTGAGTGGGGCAGCGAAGAGGTGAGCTCGTACAGGGATTGGCATGGGGTCTGGCGGACTGAAAGCATTCAGCAAATGCGGGCTATTGCTTCCTTGAGGGACACTGCGAGTTTGTCTTAACAAACGGGAGTCAGTCAACAGAATGTTCTAACGCAGCGGTCTAGACTGGGGGCCCTCCACGACTTGCGGGGATCAAGCTGGGGGATGTAGGAGGATCTCTGAGGAAGGGCACTCTGCAGGAAGGTCACTTCTCATTAGCGCTCACTGAGTCTGAAAAGAGCGACTGGCTTGGAGCTGGCCCTGCGGAACTTCTGGGAGCTGCGAGAAAGATGTGAGAAAGCCTTCCACTAGCTTGGGCCACTCTAGAGAGCCTCGGTGCCAAAAGCCTTCGGAAGGTTTCTATTGCTTTTAAATGTCTTTCCATCATCTTCAGTTCTCTAGTAGCCCAACTGAGATTTGACTGAGTCTAGTCTGCGCAGGGCAGAAGTGAGTCCTAAGGCATCAAAGTGGAAAAGTACGGACACCCCCAGAGCAGCTCCAGCGTGCACGGGACCCCCAGATGCAGCTAAGCTTCCTGGCAGAGGGTTCTCTCCGGTCTGTACCCGTGGTAACATGACATCAGTTAAGCCCACGTATTTGTGAGGCGCCTCCAGGTTCCCAGTAGCAGCATTTAGGGTTACTAATCTCCACTCCTCTTAAGAGATGAATACAGTTTGAAATAAACGCAATAAAAAAAGAATACAAGTCAGGAGAGAGGAAAGAGAAAGACAAATGGAATTGCATCACTAATGATGTCATTATTGCCCGGAAAGGAAAGAGAGGAATGCCATTCTGTCCCTATCTGGAGGTGTCTTTGAGAAGGGTTCTTTGGCTAAAGAGAGGAACATTTCGCCTTCCTTTCCAGTTTGGTAAGGACATCTCTGGCCTGCTCAATTTTGAGGCTTCCCCATCTGAAATCTGCCAGACACGTCAGAAAGAACAGCATGGAAAGTGCTTCCGGGGCTGGAATGTTTCCTGGCAAAATGGCTCACGCTGGCATTGTGCAACTGCAGGCCAGGCCTGCGCAGAGTCCTCGCCTCCCTGTTGAATTCCCTCTGCTCCGTGCGGGCACCCCAGAGGGCCTGGGGTGAAAGCTGGGGCCGGCCCACGGACACACTTTGTTTCACCAACCACAGCCCATCAGCAGTAGCTCCTTAAGCCTCCTCACCTCCTTCCTCCGGTTTCCAAGAAAGTCTGCTCCACTCACGTACACACACTCACACAACCGAAATCCTCCGCCACACGCTTGTTCAGAAATGAGTGTTTGCACTTTCAAAGATCTGGTCAAGGGAAATCAGCCTGTTAGCAGATGTGCTAATCTCACCTTCCCTTCCTTACGTCCAACAATCTGGTGTTTGGGCGGGTTGAGTCTTCCAGGGTGAAGAGGGCAAGGCCAGCTGGCTCTCCCAGCCTGCAAGCCACTCACCGCCAGCAAGGCCAGAATGCAGGTACAGTCCAGGAGACAACCGTCGGGTTTGCCTCAACCCTTCCTTTCCCTCTGAATTCGATCAACCACATGCACCACTTCACAGTATTAATTGGCATCGAGCCTCAGACTCTCCCACCCGTCGGCCTGCTCACCCCTTCCCTTGGAAACAGCCAAAACGTCATCAAAGAGGCACTAAGCACAGAAGCATATCCACCTGTCCTTCCTGAGGCTGCAGTCAGCTGGTTCTCCTTGACCTGTCCTTTTAAATCTTCCCCTCTTCGTCTTTGCTATGCTTCTTTATTTTGAGCCAGTGAAGAAGAGAGGATGCTCTGGGTTATTTGGGGCTGAAACAAGGCTGAGATTGGCATCCCTTTACTTGGGAGCTTGGTCCTAGGGGCGGGCAGGTTTTGAGTCACCCTACTGGTCAAGGTGCCTCAGAGCCAAAGGACGGGCTGGGAGGTCTGGGCAAGCGCCAAGGAGCGCACAAGGAGCGGGGCCTCTCCCACTGGGGTCTTCTGGTCCCCCAGCTCTGTGCTTGGGGCTGGAGGAGGAGGGCGGGTGGGGATGAAGGGCGTAGGCGCTCGTGTTTGCCGAGCGCCTGCAGGGCTGGGTGCCGCCCGAGAGAGTCTTTTGTCAGGAAGCTTCAGCAAACCGGCATCTCAACTCAAAGCCCATAGTTTCTGGGTTTGGTGGGCAGTGCGTGGGCACCTCAAGCCGATTAAAGAAAGGCCCTCACACACAGAGCAGAGCCCACAGAGGGCATGTGCCCCTCCGCTGGCCAATGCTTTCTTTCGGGGGGGCTGCGCCCACAATGTCCAAGAGGTGCTTGACGTCGTCAGCGCTCCTCTGGGCTCTGACCCTCCCTCTACCTTTATTTTGGCTCCTAGTTCTGGCCCTAGAAATGCGTGTTGAAAAGAGGTACTTGGGGGAGCAAGCGGGAGATGGGAGAAGTGGGCAGTGTGGTGAATGAATGGAAGGCAGGGAAGTGAGGCTGAAACTTCCCAGGGTAAGGTACCACCGGCCTAGCACCCTTAAGTCAGCTCATTCCACTCAGTGGCTTCTGGGAGGGGACACAGTCTCTGCGCTGAAGGAGACAGGCCACACTCCTGGTGCGCTGATGGGGAAAGGAAGGACATCTGGTCAGCTCTGGGCAGAGGGGCTTTCTTCTGCGTGACAGATAAGCATCAGATGCGAGGCAGGCCAAGAATCTAGTTAGCAGCTTCCAGAAGCATAGGAGGGCACAGAGGCTGTAGGGAAGAGCCACAGCTGAGAGTTCGGCCCAGGAGATGCCACCTCAGACCTCCCCCCAGGCCATGAGAATCTAGAAGGTGACCATGTTGTCAAGAGTCCCATCTGGCTGCACAGAGAAAAGGCTTGGATTCTTCTTCAACCTTTTGTTCTGTGGTCGATCTTTCTCGACGGCTCTTTGTGGACCAGAAATGACAAAAACAATTTTCCTAATTCCTGTGTCTTTCCTTTTTGTTTTTTTTTGTTTTTTGTTTTTTGTCTAATAAAACTGGACATCCATATGTCCTTCCTGCCTACTCAGAGACTCACAGATATAATAAAATAAGTTTAAATATTAAAGAGAAAACACAAAGATACTGGGAATAAATGTGCACTTAAAACCCCAGCTAAAATATCAACATGATGAGAACGATAATAATTACAATGGTAATAACCAAAATAATTAGTACAATAATATTATCTTTATGAGCAGCATGGAACTTTCATTCCTGATCTGGAAGAAAAGAAAGAAAATAAGAGAGGATAAGGTGAGAGAATAAGAGACTTCCAGCTTAAGTAGACGAAATGAGCTTCTTTAAAATGGAAGGCTATGTTGTCTTCCCATAAGAGATGGGATCAAGGAAAGGCTGGAAGTCAACTGCGCAAGGGGATCAGGACGCGACCCAGCAAGGTGAGGAGAGTGTCATTTGCAGCCAAGACCTCTGTCTCTGGTCCTGAGGAGACGTTCTGGGGCTCTGTTGTCACCCAGCTGCCACAAGGCAGGAACAGGTGGATTTTACAGGCCGGTGTGGCTCTGGCTCCTGGCTCCTGCACTCTCTCTGGACTGGCCATTTTCCCTGTGGTCTTGGACAGAGGGCACTTCCTCACTTCTGGGTAAAGAATATCGATCAACTGACGGGTTGGTGGCTCCACAAGGAGATGGTCTTGTCCTGGGATGAACCTCTCACAGGCTTTCCTACTGGGGACACGGGGCTGCCTGTGTGTCTCCGGTGGGCCGTGGGGTCCTTCCTTCCAGCCTGAGGCCTGGGCTAAGCGGGTTGCACTTTGGGGACCCATTTCTTTGTTAGATGGGCAGAATTTATGGTTGGGGAGGGGGAATTTCCAGAGTTATTTCACATTTCACAGCTAACAGCTAAGGTAGTGGCTTGGCTTCATGACTGAATCAGGCTGGATAGCGCTATAAAACCACTGTTCACAGTAGATGGTTAAGGGAGACTGTGGAGGGGGGTGGGGAGTGTGAGGACAAGCTGACGAGACCGGGAGCCATCTCTTTGCACCTTGGAAACTTGGCTTTGGGATCGGTTAGGACTCAGCATCGAGAATCAGACAATTAGGACCACCCTTCCAAGCCGCATCTGTGACCAGAGTCTGCCAACATTCACGTATTCAAGAGTAATTTGCTACGAATGGAGCTCTCCCTACTCCCCACTGGCCTCAGCAGTGTTCGAAGCCTGCGAAAACTTCCAGAATGTATCAAAGGTGCAAAGAGGGCAAAGGGCAAATTTCTTTGGAAACTTAGGTGCCTGTGGGAGTGTTCCAAAGTGCAGTGTAAGACCCCTCCCTCCCCCCGGTTACCCTCATAAATGTCCCTCCGACCTTCTGCCCACCAGACCCCTCTGAAAACCAAAGCCAAAGTCGAGTCTTGGGTAGGCCTGGTAATGTGAGGAAAGATTCAGCAGCAAACAAAGGTTGATGGTTGTCTACAGAGGGAAGGATCTGGCAAAATCGTGAGAGCAAAACACAGTCAGTGGAACCAGAGAGAGGGGCAGGGCCGTGGGGCGGGTCCGAGAGCCTGGCGTTGGGTACCGGGCCTCCTCTCCTCTGTCCCTTCCATATTAGGAAGGAGGTAGCCCCCTGGCAAGGCCAACATTGCCACAAACACAGCTGGGACCTCTGCTCCCATGAGAGTAGAGCTGGCCCAACTGTGGACTGGAGGCCGGGTGGGATGAGGGTACAGGGTGGGGAGTCTCTCTTGCTCTTTGTCTCCAAAATAAAAGTTGGATTTGTCCACCCGCCATCCATCTCCCACGTCTCTCTCAAGATCCATGGGTGCCCCCCATGCCACCGTCAGCTCCCTGATGCCCCCCTGCTAGCAAACAGCTCAAAAAAGACAACAGATATTAAAATAAAATAAAATAAAAATTTCAAAAGAAAAGAAAGCAAACAAGGAAAGACCAGAGTAAAATCTACAACAGCACAAAAGAAGAGCTGAGATGATGTGACTCGCCTCAGGCAGCTTCTTGGAGTACCATGGAAATAAACCCTCACACCGCGTCTGTCGGTCGGTAAGGCACTAGGAGGGAACGGTGTAAAATCAAGGATGCGAGAGCCGTGATGGCGGCGCCGAGGGACACACAGGGAGGGTGGCATCCGCGCTCACACCCACACACACTCGTTCACGCTCACACACCTGGACCACCACACTGGTTACATGCCTATGTTATACCACTTTTTTTTTGTGCAATTACATTGAGTAATAGTCTATTGGTATCATTGGAGTTGAACACAAAGTAGAAAACGGGTGTAGACTGCTACATTCTACTAGGGTGTCGGCGACGCCCACTACCCCTATGCTACGTGACTAGGGATTGATTCAAAGAGAAAATAAATCTTCAGGAAAGAAAAAAAAAAAACCCTAAAGTTTTGCAACACACATTATTAATGACACCGGAGGAGTAACATTGCTTAGGGATTTATCCAGAGTGCTCAGGGAGAGAAAATGCGCCCTCTGCTAGGGGGTCTTCCTTCAGCCCCAGCCACCCCCCTCCAGTCCTGACAAATGAGCCAGAACTGGGCTTTTGCCAACCCCACGCCAGCCCCCAGATATCAGCCTCCTGAGGCCATGGCCTGACCTTCTAGAGGGCTGCTGACTCTTTAGAGTTCTGGAAAAATCCCTAATTCTTATGTTCCATAATTAAAAATCTATTGGATTTCCATATCAGGTGTCCCTGACAGCAAATTCTTAAATGTCACTTGCCGTCATATGAAAATAATCTTTGAGAAGTTCATAGATAAAGTTCTTCAAAAACTGGGGCCCCCCATTTCCAGAATCTTCCGTTGCTCTCTTCTTCTCCTTTCCAGTTTGGTGCAGAATGGGTTCGTGAGCTGTGTTTTTTGTTACTGACGTTTTCTTTTTTTTCTTTTTCTTTTTTAAAATAAAAAGCATAGATTTCCCCCTCCTCAATCCCTTCTTTTTTAAAATGTTCTCTTCTCTGCTCTAAGTCCCCCCACCTCCTAGTTCAAGTTTCATCTGTGTCCGTCCCTGCCCCCTGCCCCCCCTGCCCCGTTGCATTGTTTGTGTGCCGCATCTTCAGTATAAAAAGCCCAGCTCCCACCTCACCCCTCCTCCCTCCTCCCCTCTGGCCATCCTCCCTCCCCTCCCCTTCCCTTCCAGTGTTTATATGTAAGGGTACTGGTTGACCTTGGCGGGGCTCAGTGGGTATCCAGTGTAGACGGTGGAGGCCGGAGAGGCGCTGATGTAGGTCTGGTGGGCAAACTGGGCTGGATACTGACTCGGGTGGATGGTGGGCGAGGGCAGGACCCGGGGGCCCATGCTCACGGGGACCTGATGGACGATGCTGGCCGGGTAGGCAGTGTGCTGCACGGTGTGACGTGCCGAGCCCTGGGAGGCCACCAGGTGGGCCACGGTGCCGGTGGAGCCCGGGGCCGCGGGCGCCGTGTAGGTGTAGAGGTGGGGCTGGGTGGGGAGGTGGGCCGCGGCGGCAGCGGCGGNCACGGGGAGAAAGAGGAAGAAGTGGGAGGGAGAAGGGGGGAGGGGAAGAGAGAGAAGTGGGAGGGAGGAGGAGGGAAAGAGAGAGAAGTGAGAAGAGGTAAGAGAGGAAGGGGAGGAAGGAGAGCTGGGGGTAGGGAGGAGGGAGGACAGAGGAGGAATAGGGAGGAGGGAGAGGGGAGGGGGCCAGAAGCCGGAGGAGTGACAGAAGGTGCCCCCCTTGCAACGTTAGCCTGGACCGAGAAAGGGCTGGATGATGGCAGATCAAGCCGGCTGGAAAGGTAACAGGAGCCGGTGTGTCTCCTAAAAGCATATGGGGCAGGGAAGTGTCCAAGGAGCCCCTCTCAGAGTGACAAGCGCTTCCTCCCTCGCACTGAAATCTTGTTCTCTAACATCCCAGGCTCTTGGGAACTTTGCTGTTTGGAGTTAGGTTGGTATGAATCTCGCCCAGAGAGCCAGAGTCACAGTGAATAGGGACGCGGCCTCAGTTTACCGAGTGCACCGCTTCGGATGAGGGGTATCTGAACACAAACTCCCCCTTCACCGCGCCTCCACGGCTTCTGAGGAAGCAGGCCCCGAGTCCGCTTGGCAGTTCAGACCTGCCACAGACCCTCTGCACACAGGCCGGCTCTGCCCGTGGAGACCCTGCTTGTTTAGAATTCCACCTACTCGCCACCCACCCTCTCCAAATCCTCTCTTGCCCTCGGTGTGGGGTTTCCTGGGTGTGGCCTGGCCTCCCTCTATCTGCCTGGGACCCTGGTCTGACTGGGCCAGGACACCGGGTTTTACCCTTTGCTAGGCCGAAACGGCAAGATGTGGGCCATCCTGTATTTAAGCTTTGGCACCATGTCACTAAGTGCTTTGTGACATTAGACAACTCATTTTACCTTGGGCTGCCTCCCCGTGACCCAGTCATACCAACACCCCCAAGGGTGACCCATGGAGAGGAGGCGGAGGTCCCTCGGGACGCGTCCTGCCATGAGGTGGGGGAGGGCCCGCAGCAGCGACCTGCTCCCAGGCTGGGGATCGCAGGGAGTGGCACTGACTCCCTGGCCGCTGGGACAGGGTCAGGAGGCACTCACCTGGCTGAGATTGAGAGGCTGCTGCTGCTGGAAGTGTGGGCCCGGCCGCTGCTGCCGGTAGGCAATGGCTCCGGACGAGCTCCCTGAAGAGTGACCGCTGGTGGAGGTCACGTTGCTGGAGGACTTGGACTTGTAGGAGGAGTGCTGGCCTGTGTTCACTGTGTGAGGAGGAGCGACAGGTCACAGACTGCTCACATGTCCTCTGCTGCCCAGAAGACCCTGCCCCTCGAGGAAACAACGGCGCTCTTCAAGGAAGTAACGTGTTCCCGAGACTGGCCAATCAAAACCAGCCTCGTCTCCCCCAGACCCAGTTAAGAGCCTGCCCAGAGTCCGGACAGGCCACCGGGCTTTGGCTCGCCCCAGTGGTTAGGAGCCCGTCCCAGCTTGCTGCACTTTAGGATTCCCGTCTGGTGACACTGAAAAGCACAAGGAGAGTCTAACAGAGGAAAGGAGGAGGCGTCTGTGTAGCTCTTCATGCCCCGTGGGGCTCTGAGATCCAGAGACACAGTGACAGATAAGCAGTGTATAGATGAACAAGCCTCAGAAAAAGGACCACACGCTTCTGAGGGAAAAACAACCCATGGTCCCTAGTGTGAACCGGGCGAGGCTGGGGCAAAGGATGTTAAGTATGAATGAAGCATCCACCACAGTGAGCAGGCCCTTGACGTAACTGGGTTGGATCAATTCCATTATAAATTTCAGAGTGATGAGATCAAAGTCAAAGAGGAGATGGCTAGGGCCAGCAAGAGAGAACACTGAGTAATTGCTGATGGAGAGAAACATGAAGAGTGAAGGTCTGGGACACCAGAAACTTGGGGATGGGAGACTGGGGTGCACAATGAAGTCTACAAGGAGCCTCCCCGCGTCACAGGCAGCAGCTCCCTCTCCAGGAAAGCGAGGGCTGCCTCACTGGGGAGGGAGGCGGTGGGTCCTGAGACCTCCAAATCTGTGCATTGGCACCTGTGGGTCCTCTCATCCCACCCACTGAATTAGAACCCCATGGGAGGGGGTGCCTGGGAATCTCTATTAGTAATAAGCAGCCAGGCCCTGGTGTACAGAGGTATGTAAATGAAGTCAAATCCAGTTAGATTCTCAAAGGCCTTCAAAGCCTGGAGGGTTGAGGGGTTTCGAGGGCCCACTGCAGGGAAAGAGACAGAAAGCCGCAAATGTTGGCTATCGGCAGAGCTTGGTTCCTCCCCTTTGCTCAGCCGTGGTGCTATCGTGATGGGGCCAAAGTCCTTGCAGGTTGGCATCAGGCCACATCCGTGCTTGCTGTGTGGGCCCCAGCTGCAGAGGCTGTCTCTCTGCCCCTATTTCAACTTTCTGGGCACTCTGTGTGGTAATTCTATTTGAAGGAGAAACCCTGAGCTCGAGGTATCTATAGCTTGAGTCTGCAACGAAGAGGTTGGGAATTTTCGATAAAATGGTGTGACAGAGTCCAGCCTGCGCCTGTCACCACCATTGCGGGGACAGGGAATGGGGCCTGGGTCAGAGCAGGGGACCCCAAATAAGTGAGGGGGTCTTGCAAGGGACCAAGACATCAAGGTGGGAAGCCAGACGCCTGCAAGTTCCAGCCACATGGCCTTAGTCGAGTTACTTAACCTCTCAGTGCTTCTACTTTCATGTCTGGAAAACTGGGAGAATAATGGTAACTCTTTAGGGTGGTCATAGGTGCACAGCAGTTAACGTATATAGAACGTGGAGTAACTGCCACATGTTAAGCTGTTAAATGCGTGAGCTGTGTTAGCTCTTGTTAATGTCTTTATTATTGAGCCTTGTCCCCTGGCCAAAGCTGATGCTCAAGGAACAGATGTCTCCTCCAAGCTGGGACAACCGAGTCCTGTCCTCTGGAAATGGGAGACTCCGGGGCAGGGTGAAGCAGTGCTCCAGGAAGCAGGCATTGGGCCCCCAGCAGCCCAGGTCCCAGGAGTTCTGGCTCCTGCCCAGCCTGGGACATAGTTGTCGAACTTTCCTTCCGCTCTCTTAATTCCTTCCAATAAATTAGGAGTCTGAAGGCGTCTAAGTGCAGAGTTCATTCAACTATCTTCCTAAAAGAGCCATAACTGACTCAAGAGACGGGAAGAGGTTACGTGAGAACCCCTGGGGCTCCTCCCTGAGCTCAGAACCACAGGGGGTGAGTTCCGTGAGAACACGGACTGGGGCCTGCACAGCATTCATCACGACTTGGGCCCAGGGAACACCTGGGAGTTCCAGCCGTCTACAGCCTGTTTGCACCTTGGCTCCATGGGCCTCCTGGGCACCAGGAAGCTGAGGAAGGCTACTTTTCGGATTTTTCTGAGACTGGGATGATTTTGTGGTGTTGAGAAAATCCACAGGCTGAGGACAAGCAGGTGCTGGAATAAAGTTCCTTCCTGCCTCTTACCTGTCACTAAAAAGGCTGCAGCACATCCTCACAGGGGAAAATAAATCTCTCTTCACAGTGGAAAAGTTATCCCATGGGGTTCCCCAGAGATGGCAGCACGGGCTGCTTCAGAACCAGCAGCCTTACTGCGGAGAGAGTGACCTCCCCCTGCTCCAGCTTTTTTTTTTTTGGTCGGAAATAATTCTCAGAGACACTCAGCGGTTCAGACATCACGCAGTTCTCGGGAAAGGCGGTGGGTAAGACCTCAGAGCCGTGCACACGGGCACACAGCGCAATGGGCCGAGGACCTGAAAGGCGTGAACTGCGGCTTCACAAATCTGTCCTCACTTGCCTTTGTGGTTTCTGAAGACACAGAACTGCTGTTATGCCTGCAAATCCGGCCCTCGGCCTCTTCACCTGTCTTCACTAGGGGTTGGAGCAGGTGGTCTTAAAGTTTCAGTAACTCTCCTCAAAATTTTGTCACCTCTCATGGAATGGCAGCAGCATCAAACGCTGACAAAACTCCAAGCTGGAAGATTTCTTTCTTTCTTTTTTTTTTTAACATTTTGTTTTGATGTTTATTTATTTTTGAGAGAGAGAGCATGCAAGTGCGCACGAATGAGGTAGGGGAGGGGCAGAAAAGGGGGGGGACAGATGATCTGAAACAGGTTCAGCACTGCCAGCAGAGAGCCCGAAGCAGGGCTTGAACTCACGAACTGTGAGATCATGACTGAATGATCTCAGCCACCCAGTGGCACCTGAGTGACTGAGCCACCCAGGTGCCCCCAAGCTGGAAGATTTCCAACCTGTGGAAATTTGGCCACTCTCTCATGCATCCTTCATCTTGTTTTAAAAGGCCGGGAAAAATTTAGCACCAGCCACCTTTAAAAACAAATTAATTTGCAGATGAGCTCAAGATCTATCTTGAGCCATTATTCATCTTTTAAAGGGATCATTAGCGTCACAGAGTCCCCCTGAGGTGTCTCGGAGCAGGGGTGTTCCTGACATAACAAAGTAACCGAACTCACTGTTCTCATGTTCCAGTTCTCAGTCCCTGATCTGAAATCCCTGGGGCCACACGTTCATTTTTGAAATTCAGAATTTCAGGTTTTAGGTTCAGTGTGTTAGGTTACCCCCAGCATAGCCGTGGGCACCACTTCGTAATCAAAGCCATGAGGATTCTTGCTCCAAAAAACACGGATATTCTACTAAGCAGCACAAATGACTATGACAGAGAGACTGTGCATGGGCCCCGTGTTGATTCAGGCCAGGCTTCACCACCAATGGGTTTTCTGTAAATGTAAAATTTGGTGTTTGGAGTGTTTTGGATTGCAGATGAGGAACGACTGTCTTCTCTTCCTGCTCAATAAAAGGGCTGGGCTTCCTTAAAGGGTTTCAATGACATCTTGAGCCCTGTTAATTAGGCAGGCGAGCCCTTCACACTAAACTGTGTGCATCGCGGGCTGCATCTTTTTTCTTTTTAAAGATTTTATTTTTTTAAAGTAAACCCAACGTGGGGCTCGAACTTCCAACCCTGAGGTCCAAAGTCACATGCTCTACTGACTGAGCCAGCCAGGTGGCCCCTCAGAAGCTGCAATCATAAGCCGGTGCGTGTAGGGCTGCCTGAGGACTTGAGGGTCCGTGGCAATAAAGATTTAGGGGGTCAATTTCCAGGTTCCCAATGTGCAAATGTATCTTTTCCTGAGCTGATTTCCGAGCACTAGCATCCACTGGTTTTCCTTTCCCACCTTCTCTCTCACATCCACACGTCTCCTGTTCCTTCTGGAAACTTAACATGGTGCGTTGCCTCCAGGCATGCAAAGCCTGACCAGCTGCTGAGGGACAGAGAGACCCTCGAAAGCCAAGCCAAGCCGTTGCAGTAGGAAAGTGGAAGGCTGTCCAGTCTTACCTTATTCAGGCTGCAGACTCTTTTGTAAACTCCCCCACCCTATCCATCCATTCACGAAATAGAATTTGGAAGTGAGGCGGTTGTCACGGGGAAGCCGGTTCTGACAGAGCTGACATCGGCCTTGGCTGCCCGGCTGACAAGGAGTCAGCTGGGGGGTAAGGCAGCGTGCCCGTGTACCCGGGGAGTTGACTGTGCAGCTCCAAGGTCTTGACAGCATTTAAAGTACTTCAGTAATGACGCACCACATACAACGTGGTGGAAATGACGTCCTTTGCCAGTATTTGAACTTAAAAATGTGCGACGGATATCGTTGTAAACACTTAAGGGATACATGAGCAGAACAGTATGCGGGCCGCTGCTCTAAGGAATCCTGTCTCCTGGGCGAACCACTGTGTTTTACAGGTTCCTTTAGTCCTAGAGAGGGCTGCTTCCTGCCCAAGTTACTACTAAACCCCTTGCCTGGGTAGACAGAGAGGGTTCTGGAAGAGAGATGGCCTGTGTCCCACACTATGTGGGCTGGCCTCTAGGAAAGCTCCTAGAGACCCCATCCTCAATTCTGCTCTTCACCCTCAGGCCACTCTCAGGGACAGAACCTGAGTGGCCCATGCCAAGTGGCTCTTACACGTGGCAACTGCCCCAAGAAGCTTCCAAGATCTCCTGGAGCAGGTGACACAGACGGGTGTCACCTTCCTGATGAATAGCTCCCTGAATCTTTTTTTTTTTTTTGAGAAAATGTTTGTTTAGTGTGTGTGTGTGTTGGAGACAGAGAGAGAGAACAAAAAATGAATGGGGGAGGGGCAAAGAGAGGGAGACAGCGGCTCAAACTCACAAACCGCAAAATGGTGACCTGAGCCGAAGTCGGATGCTTAACCGACTGGCCAGCAAGGGGCCCCAATAAGAGCTCCTTGAATCTAAGCGAGGTCTTTTTAGGCAGTTTGTTCCTCTTTCCTTCTAAATAATGCTTCTGTGAAGGTATTGCCCGCCCTGGATGGGCTGATGATGGTCTGTGGGAAGGAGGCAGACGGCTTTTGGTTTGTTCCCTGAATTCTTCCACTGGGGAGCATGAACAAGGGAGTCACTGAAGACAGGCTACCGATCTGGGCAGAGCCACTAAGTTTGCTCGGGAAGGTTATGTTCTTGGTCTTTATTCTAGAGTGCACTGGTCAGGGCGAGCCTTCAGGGGATGGAAGGACTCCTTTTTCTCAAGCAGCGTGTAAGCAGACAAACACAGTCGCCATGACCTCTCCTCCCAACAGTGAGCTCCGAGGTGAGGCCGTCGCCCTCACCTGCCCAGACTCAGGGAAGGTTCTTTCCACACAGGAAGCTGCTCTACCACTCGGGCTTCTTCCTGCCGGAAGTCGGTCAGAAACTCCCTAAAATAGGTGTCATTGCCCACCTACGGATAAGGGACTGCGTGGCTTTTATTTCTTCTTTATTGACCTAGTCAGAGGGAGAGCCACTGTAAAGGCAGCGAGGTGTGAATTATAGAATTAAAAACTGAAAATGCTGCTTATGCAAAGTGATGGTAAGCAGAATCCTGCCCTGGCGGCTTGAGTGAGGTCCTCGGGTGAGGACCGACCATAACCCGGTGCTGACACACAACACAATCGCTAGTAGCAGCAAACAGGCAAACCAGCCTGTAGAGAGAGGGTCCTGGCCTGCCCTGGCCCCAAGTTACCTGGCCCCAGGCTGTCACATTCCACCAACACTTCGCTGGCCTGGGTTTTCAGGGGTGGCACGATGATGGTCCGGGGGTTCCCAGTGCAGTGATTCTCCAGGCTCCCCTTGGTGTCAGAGGTGTTGGCGTGGTGCCCAGTGCGGTGCTGCACGGAGTAGGGGCTGGTGTTGCTGGAGGAGTCGGAGTAGGGAGAGTCGTGGACCGTGACGCAGCTGATGACGTTTTTTCTCTGCTTAGAGACAGTGCTGAAAATGGAAAGGGAGAAATCAGAACCACGAGAAAGCCATGAAGTGAGACACCAGCCAGAGTTCCAGAACTGGCTGTGTGACAAGCCCTTCACTGTGCTCCTGGACAGGGGAGGGGAGCGGGGCAGGAGAGGGGGTGGGAGTGGGGACAGCGGGCACACAGGTGTCACCTGTCCAACCTGCAGCAGGCAGACAGGCGAAGACACGAGAAAGGGGCTGGAGCTGGGCCAATTGGTGTTTCTGGAAACCAGAGAGAAGCTTCCAGGTGGACCTTGGCTTCCCCCAAGCCCCCTTCTCACAGCAGACTCAGTAGAGCTGCAGGGGAGGTGCCTATAGCCCAGAGCTGTGTGGCAACACCCCCTGGGCCACCAGAAGGGGACATCTCAGCAAGTAGAGGGAGCCCAGCAAGCCCCTGGCATCCCAAGGCCCTGGTGTGGGAAGACAGCGCTGGGAGCGGAGCACCATCAGCTTAGGCTCGGGGCCTGGGAGACTCAGCAAACTCGGGCAGGAGGGAGCAGGATGCAGAGAGAGGGGCGGATGAAGAGTGAGGGTCTGGGGTGCCTGGGTGGCTCAGTCGGCTAAGCGGCCAACTTCAGCCCAGGACCAGGGAGGGGACGGCTCTGTGTCTAGGTGAGGTCAGAGGGGCTCCCACGGGGGTGATGCCTACAAGCGAGTCATTTGGACTCTCTGGACCTCCTGTATCTGAAGCTTCATTCGGTGCTGACAGGGAGGGACCAGCGATGGAGGGCTCTTGGCCAGCACGCATTTTCTTTCCTGAGGTATTTATGTTTGTGCGGCTACTCAGAGAGCCAATTCTGTCTGCCTCCAAGATGGGCTGGTGGGATGACGGATATGGAATTTGTTGCTTATTGTGAAGGTTTTAAAAATGGATTCCATCTATTTTTGTATATTGATCATCTATTTTTAAGAAATATCGATTGCCCCAAGTAAGACGGTCAGTTTCCAACTCATTTGCTAGGAGAAAAAGCTATTTATGGAGTGCCTAATGGAGCCACAACCCACCCCCCCAGCTGCCGCGATGTCTTGCCCAAGGTCACACGGCCAATCGCAGGCCACACTCTTTCCAAGATAGATGTCTGCCACCCTAAGGGCAGCAGAGAAGTGGGCAGGCTCAGGAGCCCCAGGCAGCGGGCGGAAGGAAGCAGAAGGAACGTGGGCTGTTAACCTACAAAAGGCTGTGGGGGCTGAGATGTGAGCCCACGGAAGGTCTGAGCCCCTGCTCCCCAAAGCCTGATGCTACTGCCATCTGGGCTGAATACTTCTCATGGCTGCACATTGTGTCCTTCTCGGTTTAGGGTAGGAGTGTCCCTTGCTCACGATGTCTGTGGGTAAGAACATGGGCCCTGTAGCCCGGGGCCCACCCTCAGCGTATGGTGGGTGTGTGGCCGTGGGCAGCTAGCTGCTGGGCCTCTGAGTGACTGTCTCCTTATCAGCCAAATGTGGATAACAGCAGCACCTACATACACAGGCTTATGTTGAGAAGTGAGAAAACAACACGGAAGTGCTTTGAATGGCGTACGGCACACAGTAAGCAGATGTTGGCCGTTAGTATCATTATTGGTTGTGTTACCTTATTTAACATGTAAAAACAGGTTTGCAAGGACAGATCTAGGCAAAGTGAACTCTATCAAGGTACGGATTCGACGGAGAAGTTTCTGGTCTATGAATAAACCAGAAGATTGATAACGAAAGAAATGAAAACTCATTAGTCAGAGATCTTGGAGATCTTTGGTAGGTGCTATGGGGAATTCCTGTACAAAGAAATAGAATACATGCTCTGCCCTGGAGGTGATTAAAATTTCAGTGGGGGACTGTGTAAAAACATGACAAGTTAAACAGTAAAAGCTCTAAAATAATCGGTTAAAGAGAATAATGGATGTCACAAAGCCTTCTGTGATGAACTGTCAAATGAGTCATACAGATGATAATTGTTGAGAGCTCAAAAGAAGGCGAGGAATGAATTGAGTGCATATATTTACAGCTCTTCACGTTAAGTTTGATAAGATATGTTTTAATTAATAAAGACCTGCGCTTCCCACTTCTAACGGCTGAAATGCAAAATAATCCATATGCTTGTTCCTCACAAAGCTAAACACAGAATTACCACAGGACCGGCAACTCCACTCCTGAGTAGATATGCAAAGGAACTGAAAGCAGGGACTCAGAGAAACCCATATGCCAGTGTTCACGGCAGCACTGTGCACACTAGCTGAAAGGTGGAAATAGCCTAGGTGACCACCAACAGATGAATGCAGAAGCAAAATCTGGTACATCCATACAGTGGCATATTGGCCATAAAGACAAACAGAGTTTCGAGCATGCTACGATACGGATGCCCCTTGGAAACATGCTCGATCAAAGAAGCCAGACACAAAAGGACAAATATTGTATGACTCCACTTACCTAAGGTACCTCGAATAACCAAATTCATAGAGAAAGTAGATTCAAGGTTACCAGGGGCTAGGGAAGGGAGGAATGGGGAGTTATTACCTAATCGGTACAGAGTTTCTGTTTGGGGTGACGACAGAATTCTGGAAATGGTGGTGATGGCTGCATACATTATCAACGTACTTAATGCCACTGAGAGACAAAAAGGCAAATGGGATTAGTGGGGGTTGGAGGCAGGTTGGGGGGCATTGAGATCCGGCACAAAAACCAGGAAGTGGGGAACCAGGAAAAAGTCCCTGAGGCTGTGGAATGAGGAGGGAGCAGTGGAAGGAGGGAGCACTGCCTTAAACAACAGACAAGGAGCTCTGCAGCTGTTCCCCGTGGTTGGGGGGAGGGGGTGGGTGATGGAAACGACTGTCTGTGCATGGTCTGCTGTGTATTAAGCGGTTACTAAAGGACTCCCCCCACCCCCACACCACGCACATGCCATCACAAAGTGCTCCCGGTTCCTGAGGGGACACAGGGACATGCACTGCCCTGTCCTTCACTCTCAGCTTCCGCCACAGCCAGTTGTGCATAACTGATGCACATACTCAGTGGCTCATCAGGTCACTGCACAAAACGCAGACGTGTTCTGTGGCAGGTGCACGTCCGTGGGTGTGGAACCCCACATGAAGAACAGAGCCTGGCTTCCAAATGTGTCCTGGGGGCTGGTGTTTGTTCTAATCCTGGCTCTGCTGTCCATTCACCCCCTGGACAGTGCTCTGATATTAGCATGACCCCGGACATCCCTCCACTTCCAACCTGCTCTGAAATCCACCAGGGGAAGTGGCACGAAAGGATCCATTATGAGGGTCCCACAAAAATTTATTCTTGAAGACATTTAAAATAGGATTTGGGGGGGCGCCTGGGTGTCTCAGTCGGTTAAGCGTCCGACTTTAGCTCAGGTCATGATCTCACGGTTCGTGGGTTCGAGCCCCGTATCAGGCTCTGTGCTGACAGCTAGTTCAGAGCCTGGAGCCTGCTTCAGATTCTGTGTCTCCCTCTCTCTCTCTGGCCCTCCCCTGCTCATGCTGTCTCTATCTCTCTCTCAAAAATAAATAAAATATTAAAAAAAAATAGGATTTGGTTTACACCTAATTTGGAGAGGTAATAAATCTCGAATTCCAGGCAGAGGGAAGAGCAAGCATAAAAGCTCAGAAGCAGGAGAGTATGTTCTAGCCTGAAGAGGAGTTAAGAAGTGTATCTTACATGTGAATCCAGACCTGGCCAATCCCAGGTCTTCCCCGGGTTCTAGGTAGTTTAGAGAACAAGCAAACACACCCACACACACACCACTATTTCAGCCAAACTGTAATAAAATTCCAATTGGACATATTGAAATTCTTCACTTTTCAATTTAAATTGTGGAGAAGTTTCACCTCAGCATGAGTGAAAGTCTAAAACACAATGGGCCACTTCGTGACTCAGTGAGCTTCGTATCACCGAAAAAGGATGCCTTGCTGGTAAAAGTCTTACAACAGCAGACAGCTGAGTCTGGGAGACCTGTAAGAATTTGGGGCCATCTCCTGATGGCAACCCTCTAGGGAGGGGGTCAGCCTTTCCACCAGAGGCTGCAGGCACTGCATGTCAGAGCCTTGCTATCTACCAAGGAGTGTGGGATAAGATCTGTAAACAGTTCATGGGTCTCATCCTTTGTTTTCCGAGTTGACAAGTCCCTCTGCCTAACGAGGAAATAGGTTCAACACAGTCCAGAACTAATTTACCTACCTTTTTGTATTTGCCTGTGATGGGTTGGGAAAAGGTGAATTAATTTTGATAGCTTGGTTTTTACTCTCTTCTACTGTTAAAATTTTCCATGCTCTAACTGAATACACGATGCAGATTCAACAACAAATGGGAAGCAGTTATTTAAATGAGTCACTTTCAAAATGAGCACCCATTTGATATTTACCATTATGGATTTTTTAGGCTCCTATATACTAATTCTATATATTGGGATTCATTCTACTACAGTTGTCTAATTATTACTGATAGTTTATCAATCTCATTATGAATTGGTTAATGGAACTGAGAGAGTCAGGAGTAAAATGAGAAATATAAGCTTAAATGGCCTTGGCAGAACATCATTTCTGAATAAAGAGCAAAGCTTCCAGAGTTCACAGTTACACTGCGTTGTGATGGTGACAGCTGGTGTTCATCATTTTAAAATGATGAAAAGAAACGAGGAGCTAGGAAGTACAGAAATCGGCCCCGATGGGGGAACTCTTGCTGGAGGAGCGGAGGCAAGCCTGTGACTCGTCCCCTGTAGGGCCCTATCTGGAGTGTTTCTGATTTCTGTTTGCCAACCTCAGTCAACTTTCTCCTTCAAGACCAAGGTTGAGACTCATCTCCACTAACAAACTTTCCTTGATTACTTCACCGCCCCATTCCACGGTCAATGCTGTATGGGATAAAAACTGGGCATGTCTTACAACACAGATTAGTAGCCCTGGGCAGCATTTTTAGGATGCACAGTGGCTGTTCCAAGTACTCCACAGACACTGATCTCTGATCCTCACAGCAAGACTGTGCAGTAAAGAACATTCCAATTCTGACTTTACGAATACTTAACATGGGATCTACCCTCTCGATCAGATTTTAAGTACACAGTAGCGCGCTGCTGACTATAGCTGCAGCGTTGTACAGCGCATCCCCGAAGCTCGTGCATCTGACTTAACTCAAGAGCCGCTGGCAACAGAGATTCCGCTGCTTGAGTCTATGAACTTGACTATTTTAGGAATCTTGTGTTAAGAGGTTCTTTGCTCTTTGCAGAATTTCCTTCTTTTGTAGGCTGAGTAGCATTCCATTGTATGTACAAGTTATGTTTTCTTTAGTGATCATCTGTCTGCTCCTCTGATGGACACTCGGGCTGTTTCCAGCTGTTGTCAATAATGTAGCAATGAACATGG
This sequence comes from Crocuta crocuta, assembly GCF_008692635.1. NCBI lineage: Eukaryota > Metazoa > Chordata > Mammalia > Carnivora > Hyaenidae > Crocuta > Crocuta crocuta. Next base: position 2,294,549 of record NW_027532820.1, on the reverse strand, counting down.
GAGTGCAGATGTGTCTTCAAGGTCCTGATCTCACTCTTTTGGATAAATGCTCATTATTTATTTGGATAAATGCTCATTATTTATTTGGATAAATAAAAGTGAGATTATTGGATCAACGGTAGCTCTATTTTTCATTTTTTGGAGGAAGCTCAATACTGCATGTTCACACTACATTCCCACCAACAGTATGCAAGGGCTCGAATTTCCCCATAGCCTTGTCCACATTTATCTGCTGTTCTTTTGATGACAGCCACTCTGATAGGTGTAAGGTGATACTTCGTTGTGGTTTTGATTTGTGTTTCCCTGATCATTAGTGATGTCAAGCATCTTTTCATATAGCTGTTGACCACTTACGTGTCATCTTTTAAGAAATATCTATTCAAGGGGCACCTGGGTGGCTCAGCCAGTTGAGCATCTGACTCTTGATTTTGGCTCAGGTCATGATCTCATGGTTTGTGGGATCAAGCCCTGCGTCGGGCTCTGTGCTGGCAGCATGGAGCCTGCTTGGGATTTTCTCTCTCCCTCTCTGCCCCTCCCTTTCTCGTGCACCCACACACTCTCTCTCTCAAAATAAACAAAAACTTAAAAAAAAAATCTATTCAAGTCCTTAGCCCATTTTGTTATCGAGTTAGCGTGAGCATGCTCTCATTTCGTCACCATGCCATTATCTTTTACCCCACCCTTCCTACCCCCAAGCTCTGCAAATGTAAACTAACTATAACTCCTCTTTCTGGTTCTGGCGACAGTGTTCTTGCCTAAGCATGGGACATCTAAGCACAAGCCATGGAGTTATTCACACTGACAGGTGCCTCAGCTGATGGAGAGGAGAGCTGCTGGCTCAACCACCTTCACGGGGACGCATGTGGCTCTCTGCCCTGTTCCCACGCTCCCTCCACCCAATTAGAAATACAAGGCTGGGTACATTTAATCTGCTCTTGTGAGGAGAGGGACCAGAAGCTGATGCCTCCAGGTTAATGCTCTCCTTCTGAAGTATCACTTAGCTCTCAATTTAAAGTCATTAGTGAGAACAATAAAAAAAAATCTACATTTTAAATTTGGCACATACATTCTACTCAAGTTATGTTATTTACATGTTTATATGTAGGTCTCTTTCTTAACACACACACACACACACACACACACACACACACACACACACACTCACCAGGAAGATGGTCTTGCAGGACCACCTTCCTGAGAAATCAGAAGCAAGGTGTGGAAGAGCCCCGGGCCCAGTCCTCACCTCACCACACACAGCACAAGCACGTATTCCTTCTCCTTCCACCTCCTTCCAGAACCCAGGCACCGAGCGCCGCTCTGCCCCTCTGCCTGTGACACCCAGCACTCTCCCGCCCCTCTTCCCTCTGGCCCATGGAAGCCACGATGGGTCAGCGATGGCTTGGTCACAGGCTGAAGTGTTAGGACAGGCTGCTGGGGATGGTCGGGTGCAGGGTCCCCTCTTCAAAATGCTGCCCTTTTGTAAAAGGAGCCCCGTAGCCACACTACTCAACCCGCGGGGGTGTTCTGAAGGCACAGAAGAGGACGTAGAGAGGAGGCGGTGACGTCAGCTTTAACAAAACATCTTCCTGTCTCCTGAGAGTAAGATGGCTGAAATCTCCTTCAACCTGGGGCTGTGTCGCAACTTAAAACGCAAAACAACAAAGCCCTTTCCTACGATGCCGCACGTCAGGTTCCCGTCTCCTCACTGAGGCTCACAAACCAGGAGGATGAGCAGAGGAGGGGCGTGGTTGCAAGTGGCCATGGACGTGGGGCCACCTTGGGGTGGCTGCACCTGGCTGATAACACCTGAGCGTGGGTGTTCCCCTCTGTTAAGGGGATGTCAGTCTTTCAGGCGAAGCTCTCTTGAGCAGCAGCGAATCAGTGTCCTGACGCTGCCTTTTATCTGTAGTAATTATTCTAGTTTCACAATTTAGTGTAAAGACGAACATATAGGGTCAAATATTTTTATAAAAATATCTATAAAATTTTATAATTTATAATTATATATATTATATATAATTTTTATAATTAAAATTTTAAAAATATCTAAAATGCTGAGTGATGTTAATGAAGCAACTTTCCTGAAGTCCACATTTTGGTAACACCGGGCGTAATTCTCTGGAGTGGCTGCCTACACGCACAATGGGATGTGACAGGTGGCAGCGCCCTGCTGACCTCAGGAGATTAAAACCCGTCCACCAGAAATATCCAGGTACTTGAATGAATAAATACATGAAGGAATAAGGAGACTGGACCGAATGGTTTCTAGCTGATCAGTTGAAATGAGCCTCTCTGGCCACACATTTTAAAGGCCACCCTCGTGGAGCGCCTGGGTGGCTCAGTAGGTTAAGCGTCCAACTCTTGACTTGGGCTCAGGTCATGATCTCATGGTTTGTGAGTTGAGCCCCGCATTGGGCTCCATGCTGACAGTGAGGAGCCTGCTTGGGATTCTGTCTCTCCCTCTCACTCTCCCCCTCCCCAGCTCATGTGCTCTCTCTCAAAATAAATAAAACTTAAAAAAAAAGAAAAACCTTCTTAAAAAACAAAACTACCCTCATGACTGAAGCTTGTGTGATACAGCCTCTAAAGGGCAGTTTCAGCACACAGCAAGGTTAGCAAAGAGTCCGAATAATAAGATATGCACCAATAAGCTTTGCTCAAGGAGATTTCAAGGGAGAGAAGGCAGCTTACTCAGCACACACAGTCAAATGTTCCCCTAATCAAAATCACTTCTAAATAATTAAAATAAGACTGGTTCTACTACTTCCTCTTAGGGGACCCAGAAAAATTACAGTTTGGTTTGTTTTCTATCTTTACAACAATTCTCTAGCCATGCCCGCAGAGCAGACTCTCACTGAGAAAAAGCAGGCCGCTGGGTCTTGTTGGCCTTCTTACTTTAAAACGTCTTCTTGAAGAATCAGAAGAGCTGACCTGTGCCCTTCTTGCTGCTAGAGCTCATCACTGTGACTGATGCCTGGTGCCCAGTCGGGGCTCGGTGGACATGCTCTGGACCCCCCACAGCCTTGGCCTGGTGCCCCGCACCCAGCGGGTGTGACCATGAGAGTGTGGTGGCGGTCAGAGGAGTTCACATTTGTCAAGGTCATAACCGAAAAGAAATCAGTTATTTTTGCCAGTAATCAAGACTGCCGTGTCTTCCTTAGCATGGGACCCGAATTCCAATCCTGCTCCCCAGAACCTTCATCAGTTGGGGCGAGTCACTTGTCTTTCCTGGGTTGTGGTTTCCTCACCTATCGAGTGCAGTGGAACTACCTGCCGTGTATACCCTACTGAAAGACACACAGGACAGTGCCAATGGGAGCACTTAGTAAATGTCTGTCATGATTCCCCTCTTCTTTAATCTGCTCACTCCCAGCCTGCACCTTGTGCTCTGGAACCTTCCTCATAAGTAGGAGCTGCTGACCATCTGTCTGCTCTGGTAAGAAACAGCGGCAAACATGGGGGTCTGCAATAGTAACTTTGCCTTGGGGTTCCTCTAAAAGTTCTAGGCAATGTCATCTGGTCCCAGAGACTTAGTGACACCCTCAAAAAGGCCTAACATTGTGGGTCTGCCATTACGGGTCTTGCGCCGGCTCTAAAAGACACTGGTGGTGGAGGCGCTGCCATTTGCCACCATGATCATCATCTCTGTGAACGTCTTCGGTCCCTTCACTCTCTAGCTGCCTTACGGAGGCTGAGTCACGTTAGGAGAAGCAATCAGCATTTTAGACAGGGCCGCAGGGCTAGTCCTGGGGTGAGCAGCGAGCAGGAAATGAGGTCAGAAACACCGCAGAATTGGGATGCTCATGGCACAGGAGGAACCAGGTTTGGGAACAAGCACGAAGTCTTGGAGTGTTCAGACGGGAGCACGGGCAGGCTGGAAAATCTTCTAGCTGGAGGGAGGCCAAGAGGCTCCCCGATGGGCCGCACTTGGGGGCACACCCTTACCTTCCCAAGACTGGTGCTTTCCCGTGAGCTCCTCCGTATCTCCCGAAGCTGACCACCCCCACTGAAGGGGAGACCCTCCAATCCCCCTTCCATTTGGAAATCCCTGTCGTCCCTGTCTCTGCTTTCTGTCTGATCAGCTGCCCCTCTGCGCTCTGGGTCCTATGAGCCTGTCTCTGAGGCTCTAGCCCCACCGTGTGCCGCCCACCTCACTGGAATCTGCAATGTCATCCCCTTTCCTATTTATCTACACCCTCTGGGCCCTTGACTGCAGAAAATTCCCTACTCCCTGCTATTTCCTCAAGCTACGCTCCCTCTGAATCTCCACAGCACTCTGCTACTTTTTACGGGACCGATACTCCATTTTGTGTTATGATTTGTACATGTCTTTTTATTTTTAATATTTTTTTATTTATTTCTAGGAGAGAGAGACAGCGTGAGCAGGGGAGGGTCAGAGAGAGAGGGAGTCACAGACTGAAACAGGCTCCAGGCTCTGAGCTGGCAGTCAGCACAGAGCCCAACGCGGGGCTCGAACCCACAAACCGCGAGATCATGACCTGAGCGAAAGTCGGACGCTTAACCGACTAAGCCACCCAGGCGCCCGATTTGTACATGTCTTATCTTGCTTATTACCCTGCAAACCTCCTGAGGACACGGACTGCCTGCCTTATTTACGTAACACTTGCTGTTCCTAGCATGATATCTCACACTGGTGGGGCCAATAAATATTTACTGTGTTAGATTTTATGGTAATTCTGATTTTTAAGAACGTGTAATCCTATTTCCTCTCCGTTTTTCTCACTCCAAAACGTAGTCACAATAATGTGATCACATTATACTGTGGTTTCTCTATAAATAAAACAGCTATGGGGCTCTGTCTTACCCTACTCAGACTCAAAGACACTTTCCTGTCTTCTTGGGTCTTGAAACATTTTTTCAAGGCCAGAGTCATTTGATCTCTCCAGAAAACACGGTCGTCTCATTCCGTGAGCTTCCTGTCACAACTGCCGGCCGCCTGCACCCTTCGCGGTTACTCTCTGGCCTCGCGCTACAGCTTCCCGCGTTTGGTGTGACGTCTCAGGCAGGCCCCTGCCTTGTTCGCTTCACGAAGCTCTGGTCCTCCATGGCCACTGTCACTATTGGTGGCTGGTCCTCCCACGCGCACCTGCCCATGGGCTCGTTCCCCACCCTCCCCTAGGCCTGTCTCAACTGACTGACAACAAGAATTTCAGTTCTGTTTCTCTCTGGGGCCTTGGGGACGACGGCGGAAGCAGTGTGCGCGGCGGCTCGGCGCTGTGCTCAGCCCTGGCAGCCGTCTGATTGGTGGGGAGGCCGCTCTCTCATCCTGCTTTTCCTCAGACAGCCTATTCAATTCTCCCCTGAGCACATATGTGGAGATTCTGTGTCAATTCAAATCTCATACTTCAAAAACGATAGTCCAATCTAGTTGATTGTCAGATTCTTAAATTGCTTTTTCTGTTTCCTGGTTGCAGCAGAGGGCTGTGGGGGGCTGCTCGGCCCGTTTTATGGCCAGCGCTATAAACGCCTGGACAGGCTGCTCTGGGCTGGGAGAAACCTTTCTCTTTGTGATGGGACCAGCTGAGCCCACCATACTCCTGGGCTGGGGGGCGCGGGGTGCCGAGGGGGACGGAGTATGACTCAACTTGAGGGCTGTTATCAAAAAGGGAAACTGAGGTCAGTCCCGGAACAGGTAGGTGGGGAGTGAAGCACTGTGCCCGGTCTCCTCTGTGCAAGCCCCCCCCCCCGCCCCCCACAGTGCTCTCCTCTCT